>NC_090029.1:5654005-6024975 GCF_037176765.1 Anolis sagrei
CTTGGGTTTTGGGAGCTGTAGTTCACCTACATTCAGAGAGCACTGGAGACTCAAACAATGATGGATCTGGACCAAACTTGGCATGAATTCTCAAAATAATAATAATAATAATAATCTTTATTTGTACCCCGCCACCATCTCCCCAATGGGGACTCGGAGCGGCTTACATGGGGCCAGACCCGAACAACAATTACAATAAAGAAAACCAAAACACAACCGAAAACGCAAACAGTAAACAACATAATTACATAAAACATGAATACATAACAATATTCTGCTCACTGGGGCGACATACAGAGAGCACACCACCCCTCTGCTGTGTCAGCTCCATTGGCTGCCGGTTCAGTTCCGAGCCCAATTCAAGGTGCTGGTCTTGACCTATAAAACCCTTTACGGTTCTGGTCCAGCGTATCTGTCCGAACGTATCTCCCTCTACGTCCCACCACGGAATTTAAGATCATCTTAGGGGGCCCTACTCTCGACTCCACCGCTTTCCCAAGCAAGGCTGGTGGGGACGAGGAGCAGGGCCTTCTCAGTGGTGGCCCCCCACCTGTGGAACTCACTCCCAGTGGATATCAGGGCATCGACATCACTCCTGTCCTTTAGGAGGAAGGCAAAGACGTGGTTGTGGGACCAGGCCTTCGGGCAATCTGCTAACTAGATAGGACAACCAGGCAATTAGGACCGGCAGGACTGATATATGTGGACTGATAAATGTGGAAGAAAACTCTGAACCATGAGATAGCGAACATTGACTGGCAATAAGGAAGAAGCGGTTTGTATCGGTTTGTATGAAATTTTATTGGTTTTATTGGTTTTAACGGGTTTAGATGCAATGTATTGTTGTTGTTTGCTAATTTGTGTTATTTTACTTTATTGTTTATTATTGATGTATGCTATGGGCATCGAATTGTGCCTTGGATGTGTAAGCCGCCCTGAGTCCCCTTCGGGGTGAGAAGGGCGGGGTAAAAGTAAACCAAATAAATAAATAATAACAATATAAGGATTACAATAGACACAGGCACAGAAACAATGGGCGGACTGCATGTAATTATTAAAAAACAAACTAATTAAAACTAATTAAAAACTCAGACAAGATAAAAGAGAAGCAGAGTAGTATGCGTAGTACTCATCATGGCAGGGGTTGTGGAGTTTGCCCAAATGTAAACACTGGTGGAGTTTGGGGAAAATAGACCTTGACATTTTGGAGTTGTAGTTGCTGCAATTTATAGTTCACCTACAATCAAAGAGCATTCTGAACCCTACCAACGATTGAATTGGGCCAAACTTCCCACACAGAACCTCTATGACCAACAGAAAATACTGTGTTTTCTGGTCATCTTTGGTGACCCCTCTAACACCCCCTCGCGACCCCTCCAGGAGTCCCGACCCCCAGGTTGAGAAACACTGCTATAAAGGGACGGATCTATTTTTGGACAAAGTAGGAAATTTAGGTACCGCTTATGTGGGGAGACTAATTTATGATGCCATAAAAATATCCAACAAGCATGCAAAGAATGAGGAAGTACTTCATTAGTGTCACAAATGGACAGTGACACAACAGCTCCCCTGGTGGCCAGAATACCCTGGAATGTTAAATAGCCTCCAAATGTCTGTCTATATATGTTGTGTGTCTATGGCATTGAATGTTTGCCATGTATATGTACATTGTAATCCGCCCTGAGTCCCCTGCAGGGTGAGAATATAAATACTATACTATACTATACTATACTATACTATACTATACTATACAATAAAATAAAATAAAATAAAATAAAATAAAATAAAATAAAATAAATAGAGGTATGAGGGAGGAAAGGAAAGAAAGAGGAAGAAGGGAAGAGAAGGGAAAGGAAGAAAAGATGAAGGAAAGAAAGGGAAGAGAGAAAAAGAGAAAGGAAGTAGGCAGTCAGTGATCCCACAACACCTGGGCACTGCCAGATGTATATATGCTACTAATTATAGAATAATAGTCTGCGTATATTTGCATGTCGTCTCTTGCTGTTTGGCATCTGAGTGCTGAGGTGGGGAGCAACTTTGGTTTAAAGTGTTTCTGGATTTTTTTTATTATTTTTTTTGCTTCTTGCTGCATTAAATCCCTATGAATCTCCTTCCAGGAGTTTGCAATCAGCAAAAACATCCAGTTGGGCGACGAAAAAGGTCTGAAATTCCCTTCCGTTTGGGACTGGTCTCTGCAGCACACGGCGAGGGACCGCATGCTCTTCCACAACCCCTGGTACATTGGGAAGAACACGCCCTGCGTCCAGAACGGGGCCGTGAAATCCTTCAAGCGGACAAAGGTGAGGATTGGGTGGTGAAGGGGGGGGGGGGGCGATGATACTTTGCTGTAAGATGCTTGCATTTAATGAAGGGATTCTCAACCTTCCTAATGCCGCGACCCCTTAATACAGTTCCTCATGTTATGGTGACCCCCAACCATAACATTATTTTCGTTGCTACTTCATAACTCTAATTCTGCTACTGTTATGACCTGTAATGTAAATATCTGATATGCAGGATATATTTTCATTTACTGGATCAAATTTGTCACAAATACCCAATACTCCCACATTTCAATACTGGTATAGTTGGGGTGGGGATTGATTTTGTCATTTGGGAGTTGTAGTTGCTGGGATTTATAGTTCACCTACAATCAAAGAGCATTCTGAACTCCACCAATGATGGAATTGAACCAAACGTGGCACACAGGACTCCCATGACCAACAGAAAATACTGGAAGAGTTTGGTGGGCATTGATCTTGAATTTGGGAGTTGTAGTTCACCTACATCCAAAGAGAACTCAAACAACGATGGATCTTGACACGAATCCTCAATATGCCCAAATGTGAGCACTGGAGGAGTTTGGGGAAAATAGACCTTGACATTTGGGAGTTGTAGTTACAGGGATTTATAATTCACCTACAATCAAAGAGCATTCTGAACCTCACAAATGATAGAAGTGTTTTGGATTCCACAGAATCCCCATGACCAATAGAAAATATTTAAGGCCATCCAGTCCAACTCCCTTCACCAGGGCAAGAAAATGTAATCAAAGCCCTCCTGACAAAGAGCCATCCAGCCTTAGATATAGATAGATATATATGATTCACACACACACAGATATCGTATTATAGATTTGAAAGGGACTCCTAAAGAGGGACAATTATATGGTGCATATTCTAGAGTAGAAAAACCAGTCAATCTCCACATCAACACTGACAAAGAAACAGTAAAAAGGGGATACAATCACATACAATCAAAGAGCATTCTGAACCCCACTAACGAGAGAATTGGGCCAAATTTAGTGCATACGCAGTGCATACGCTGTGATCTTTGAGATCTCTCTCTGCTTGTGTTTCAGAGAGATGTAGTTATTGAGCTTTTCCCTCTTTGAAACCTTAGAAGAGATTTATAGTATTTATGGGATTTATAGTTCACCTACAATCAGAGAGCATTCTGAACCCCACCAATGATAGAATTGGGTCAGACTTCCCACACAGAATGCCCATGAGCAACAGAAAATACTGTGTTTTCTGATGGTCTTTGGTGACCCCTCTGACACCCCCTCCCCACAACCCCCTCCCCAAGTGTCCCAACCCCCAGGATGAGAAATGCTGATTCAATGTGCTTTTTTTTTGTCGTGTCAGGAGCAACTGCTCCTGTTGTGAGAGAATTGGCCGTCTGCAAGGACGTTGCCCAGGGGACGCCCGGATGATTTCTGATGTTTTGTCATCCTTGTGGGAGGCTTCTCTCTTGTCCCCGCATGAGGAGCTGGAGCCGATAGAGGGGGCTCATCCGCCTCTCCCGGGATTCGAACCTGTGACCTGTCAGTCTTCAGTCCTGCCGGCACAGGGCTTTTAACCCACTGCGCCACCGGGGGCTCAATGTGCTGTTAGAGCAGGTATGAGCCAACTTCAGCCCTCCCCACCCCTGGTGTTTTGGGCATCAGGCACAATTCCTAACAACCGACATTATTATCTATATAAATAAAAATGTAATGTTCGTTTGTGGAATTAACATAACTCAAAAACCGCTGGACGAACTGACACAAAATTTGGCCATAATACACGTATCAGGCCATTGAGTGACCATCACTCATAAAAACACTGCAAAACACAGCAGAAGAGACTTAAAAAGCCAAAAATATAAAAAATACATTACAATGTATGCGCAAAACCAAACACACACACACATATATTTATATATACACTAGCTGTCCCCTGCCACGCGTTGCTGTGGCCCAGTCTGTGTATATGTGCTTCATGTGTGTGTGTGTGTTTGTGTATGTGTGTGTTTATATTTGTGTATATGTGTATATATGTGTTTTTGCATGTGTGTGTGTGTGTGTAAATATATATGTATATATGTATATATGTATGTGTGTGTGTGTGTGTGTATGTGGTTTTATGCATGTGTTGTAATGTATTTCTTATTTTTTTTGGCTTTTTGACTCTCTTCTGCTGTGTTTTTCAGTGTTTTATGTGTGATGGTCACTTGTTGGCTTGAGAGGTGTCTTGTGTCCAAATTTGGTGTCAATTTGTCCAGTGGTTTTTGAGTTGTGTTAATCCCACAAACAAACATTACATTTTTATTTATATAGATACACACATACACGCAAACACATGTATATACACATATACACAAATATATATATATACACACACAAAACACATATACATGGACTGGACCACAGCAACGCGTGGCAGGGGACGGCTAGTAGTTCATAATAATGAACTATATCCCTGAATCTGATAGAAAACTGAATGCTGTGTGATAACTTTCATTTCCAGAAGAACTACAGTTCGACGCTCCGAGGCCTCCCGCCGTCCCTCAAAAACGGGATCATTGGCGAGCAAGACTTCCTCCCAAGAAGGAACTCCCTCATCCTCAAACTGAAGCCGGACTTCCTCCTCCATCACGCCCACGACAACGCCAACGGTATGGAGCAGTATTTCCGGGAGTGGTTCTCCAAGCCGCCCGACCTGCACGGCGTCCTCCTCCCCCGTCTCTCCGGGACGCAGATCAAACTCTGGAAGCTCTGCTACTTCCGCTGGGTCCCTGAGGCCCAGATCAGCAGCGGCGGCTTCATCACGGCCTTCCACAAAATCTCCTTGTTGGCGGACGAAGTGGAGGCCTTGAACCGGAGCCTGCGGCGACACAACGGGGCCCCGCCTTTGCTGTTCAACGCTGCTTCCGAACTGGACCAGAGCCGGATGTATTTCAGGGCGGCCGAGCTCAACGACCCGTCCGCCAGCCCTGAGTTCCTCTCGTCCTCCTTCCCCTTCTCGCCTGTCGGGAATCTCTGCCGACGGAGTATCTTGGGAACGCCGTTGAGTAAATTCCTGAGCGGTGCCAAAATCTGGTTGTCCACAGAGACGCTGGCCAACGAGGATTGATGCCTTCAGGACGAGGGATGAGGACTAGCACCTTGACGCCACACTGCGAAATTGCAGCACCGGAAGCTGTAATAACTTTATATAATAAGGCAGGCCTGGGCAAATTTTGGCCCTCCCTCCAGATGTTTTGGACTCCAAGTTCCACAATTCCTAACAGCTGGTAGACTGTTAGGAATTGTAGGAGTTGGAGTCCAAAACACCTGGAGGGAGGGCCAAAGTTTGCCCAGGCCTGTACTAAGGTTACCTTTGGAGATTATCGCACTATGCTGTTATTTCACTTTGCTGTTTAGAGGAAGGCCTTTACGATTCTCAACCAGAGAGATCCTGGGCCTCGCCGGACTACAAATCCCAGAACCCCCCAGGAGGCAGCCATAGGATTTAAAGTGTGGAATAGCAGCACTTTTCAGCAGCGTCGTGCGATAATAATCTCCTTCGTTTTTGCACAAAGTATTTAAAAAAGCAGGAGTCTCATGCTTTCAAACTGCACAACCTTTTTTCCTCTTCCACTTTCCCAATCTCGAAGCCTGTCCTTCATTAAGCCATTCTTCCTGAACTCTTACATATATATATCATCTTTGATTTTTTTTCCCCCATCCCGTCGGTGGATAATTTCGGTTCCTTTGCGCCGTTCCCATTTTGCTGACGGAAGCAAGTCTCTCGTCGGCGTGCACTGATAAATAGATGAAGACAAGAGAGCGGAGGGGAAAAAGAGAAGCAGATTTGCAGGGTCGGGTTTGATTGCCTTTATATTGGTGCAAACGCAGAAGCTGTATGCTTTTGACAAATTGCAGATTTATGGCATGAGCCGGCCGAGGCGAGGCACTTTAAGCACCCATTGATTTCCACAGTTCTTCTAAAGCATCCCTTTCATTCGAAATATATTAGATTTAAAAGCATTTACTTTTGAGTGAACCAATCTGGGCATGATCTGGTTTCAGCCTGCGAGTCTGCTTTTTTTCTTTCCTCCCTCTTTTCATGCATCTGAGGCTGGCTTTTTAGTTTGTAAAGCAGAGAAATAGTGTTGGCTTATGACGTCACATTGAGTCCCCCAATGCAGAGTTGCCCTCATCGTTGTCTCTATCAAAACCACAGTTGCTGTACGTTTTAGGTCTAAAATAGACTTTCCCAACAGGAAGGGATTGAGAAGTCGACTTCCTGTTGGAAAAAGCTATCTAGAGTGGTCACATGCATTCCGGACTTACCTTGATCCGTTTTGTGTCCCGGCTTTCAGAGGAGCTCCCAATCCATTTTAAGATATTTGTTTTCGGGACCGAAAGATCAATTTCTTTTTGGCCCATTGTTTTGGGGAGGGGGCTTCACCCGTAGGCCCAAAGCTCCCGGGCCTACGGGTGCAGGCTTTGGGCCTACGTACCTGGGCCTAGCAGGGCCTGCAGCTGAATGCTGAATAAGGAATGTAGGCCCAAGACCTGCACCCATAGGCCTGGGCGCTTAGGGCCTACGGGTGCAAGTTTTGGGCCTATGCACCTGGGCCAGGCAGGGTCTGCAGCCGAGCATTGAGTATGTAGCACCCCTTGCTCGGCGCTTGGCAGCAGGCACCCCGGTACGTTGGGCCTATGCACCTGGACCTAACGGGGCCTGCAGCTGAGTTCCGACTAAGGTGCGTAGGCTCAAAACCTGCACCCGTTGGCCTGGGCACTTTGGGCCTACGGGCACTGATGAAAGGCAGACGGGAGCGAGTACCAGCTCCAAGCCTGCTTTTCGGATTGATTGACTGGGGACGGGCAGGGCTTGCAGCCGAGCGCCAAGTAAGGAGCGCTCCTTACTTGGTGCTAGGCTGCAAGCCCTGCTAGGCCTGGACATGTAGTCCCAAAGCCTACACCCATAGGCCTGGGTGCTTTGGGCCAACGGGTACAGGCTTTGGGACTACGCGTCCAGGCCTGGCAGGGCTCCTTACTCAGCGCTCGGCTGCAGGCCCTGCCTGTCCCTAGTCATTTGATCCGAAAAGCAGGCTTGGAGCTGGTACCCGCTCCCGTCTGCCTTTCATTTCATTCCAGGAGCAGCCTTTCTGTTTCGTGCCATCCAGAACAAAACAGAAACACGAATTAAATGAATGGGACAAATTTCGTCTCCATAACTAATCTATAGTCCAAAATAGCACCAGGGCAGGTGGAGGAATGCTTGTCTTCAACTCCCAGGAGCATCAAAGAGCAAATTTAGTGTATTTGGCTTTTTAAAAAGGCCTTTGCCCTCTGCAAGCCCCATTTTCCTGGATCAAGGTATCTTTATGGAAGTACAGGATGTGCTGCTGATGGCTGGGATACTCATAAAACCCCATCGCTACAATTTCTGCCACCTCCTCATGAGGAGAATCTCCCTTTTGCTTTGGCTTTACTCATAACCTAAGCTAAAGGGGAACCTAGATTGCTTTCACTGTGGTTCCGAAGGCAGAATTTGACTGCTAAGGTCATTACAACTTGCACAACCCCCAAACCAGGCGTGTCGGCAGTAGCCTTAGAAGTGCCTTTCGTTGCCTTGAAAGTCTTTTCTTAATTTTTTAACTTCTTTCATTTGGAATAAAGTTATTTGAGAAGCTCATTTTCTACCCAGTTGCCAGATTCACAATCATATAGTACCCTGTTTCCCCAAAAATAAGACAGTGTCTTAAATTAATTTTTGCTCCCAAAGATGCGCTAGGCCCTATTTTCAGGGCATGTCTTATTTTTCCATGAAAAAGAATTCACATTTATTATTGAACAAAAATAAGGATTTTTTAAAATATACTGTACAGTAGTTGCCTGGTCACACTGGTTGCCTGACTCACACACAGAGCCACAAAAAATAAGCGCTGTAAAGTACCTGTCTCCCACACACTGTCTGGAGACTGTAATGATTAGTATGTACATTTGGGACTTGATTTGGGATCCCATCCGCTTTGTCTGAGCCTCCCAAAATCGGGAGGTTGAATATTTGCTTTTTGTTTTCAGGCCCGAAAGATCCGTTTTCTTTTGGATCATTATTTGGGGGGGGGGGGGGGGGCTTCACCCGCCGGCCCAAAGCACCTGGGTGTACAGGTGCAGGCTTTGGGTCTATGCACCCGGGCCTGCCATGGCCTGCAGCTGAGTGCCGAAAAAGGAGCGCTCCATGCATTCAATCCAAAAAGTAGCCCTACCTGCCTTTTGTATCAATTGCATTTTTGTTTTAGGAGGGGCCTGTCCGTTCTGTGCCATCCAAATGGATGGAACGAAATGGAAACATGAATGGGGCAAATATCAGCCCATGACTAGTAACGATCTCCCACAGCAGTTCCTGGGCCACTTGTACAGCAAGAACAGTATTGCAGCTCCTGTCCTCCCCCGAAAGTAAGATATAGCAAATAAAATCTTTGCTAGGTATTACTTTCGGGGGAGGCCTTACATTTAGCAATTCAGCAAAACCTCTATTAGGTCTTATTTTCAGGGGATGTCTCATTTTCGGGGAAACAGGGTAATTTCCGGACGTAAACAAAAGCCACGATCATTTGCGCAGCAAAGGAAATCTTGGTGCCGGAATAGAGTTAATTGTGAGTTGTGCCTGGTTTGGAAACCTTTTCTGCTCGAAAGCTTTTCTTTCCCCTCCCGATGTTTCCATTCTTGCCTCCTGAACCTTTACCCATAAAGGGCCAACAGAGGCGGACTGGTTTCACTGGAAATGGCGACGTCGAAGGCCTTTCTCTCCTTATAACCAATGGAATATTGTTCCCATTTTGTATGTGTCCTGACTTTTCATCTTTTTTAAAAAACGCTGTATAAACTTTTCCAAGGTGGGGTCTACTCCTGATACCTAAAAGTCTTAACCGCATTTCAGATGTAATATTTTTTGCTAATCGGTTGAAAGTGGGATGAATATATTTTGCAAAAAAAAAAAAAAATACTTGGTAAGACGTTGGAACTTTTGAGATATGTGTTATATATAATATCACCTGAACAAATCTCCCCCCTCCTTCCCTTTCAGATTTTTTTAACTGTATGTCTTTTGTAGCTGATGACCTTTTCGTATCCTTTTTGATGTTTCAAACGATTGCCTTTTAAGAATAGCTGCCTATCAACTGCCCTTAAACCAAATGGAGTAGAGAGGATTTTTTTATAGCTGCAGTGAGAATGAAAACAAAAGAAGACTAGGTAGGAAAGAAAGCTTTTTTCCTCCCCAATTTAATAGTTAAGTAAGAATGTTGAGCAGCAAAAATTTGATTTGGAGGTGCAGGCGTCTGTAATACAGCCGGTGGTGGAATGGCCCCTTTAAGGATTAAAAACAATTGTAAAAGGTAGGTAATAGAAGTGGCAAAGTGGGCATTGAATTGCATTCTCTGTGCCTCTGATCCCATGGGTATGGCGCAGGGCAGTGGTTCTCAACCTATGGGTCCCCAGATGTTTTGGCCTTCTACTCCCAGAAATCCTGACAGCTGATAAACTAGTTGGGATTTCTGGGAGTTGTAGGGCAAAACACCTGGGGACCCACAGGTTGAGAACCACTGGCATAGGGTGTATTTACATTGTAGACAGAATGCAGATTTACTACCACGGGATCATGAGAGCTTTGTATTGTCGAAGGCTTTCATGGTCGGAATCATTGGGTTGTTGTAAGCTTTCCAGACTGTCTGGCCATGTTCCAGAAACATTCTCTCCTGACATTTTGCCACATCTATGGCTGGCATCCTGTCCTGACTTACTCTTCAAAAACAGCCTTTAGACAAATGTTGAAAGTAAAAGAAAAATACTTTACTTCAGCAAACACAAAAGATAAGCAAATGCAATTCAAAAGTGCAAAAGAAAACAAGGAAGTCTTAATCCAGACACAAATTAAAGTCTCTTATGAAGTCCCAAAAGATACACCAGTCTTCCATCAGACAACGGACAATGAACAGCAGACACAAAGCAGCAGACACAAAGCAGATTCCATAGGAGAGAAAACATTGGTATCAGAGTTATTGTTACTAGCGAAAACTGACTACTCCTGCTACTGATTTATAACCCTGAATTCCCCAAGCAGGAGGTGCTAGGGTGTCTCCCAATTAGCTCAGCGTTTCTAGCAGCTATCCTAGCAGAATGCCGTCTGTGATCTGTCTCTTTTCGTCTCTCTAGAAATGTGGGCACTTTCAAACCTTCATCGTCTGATTCTTCTTCTCCCTCCAATTCCTGAGCACTTCCCTGCTCCCCTTCCTCCTCCGAAGATGAGGAATCCCTAACACTTCCTAAGACCATCAGAAATATATGTTTTCTGATGGTCCTTTGTGATCCCTCTGAACATCCCCTCATGACCCCCCCCCCCTACAGGTTGAGAAACACTGCTCTACCTGGAAACTTTCTCTTCCTAGTTTCTCCTCCTCCAGTGTATGATTTTAATCCATTATATCCAAGGAGGTTGTGCCCATCCTTTCCCTCTTCGCTGGACTGCTCCTGCCAGTAATTAATAGCCCTGAATTCCCCATGCAGGAGGTGCTAGGGTGTCTCCCAATTAGCTCATCGTTTTAGCAGCTATTCTAGCTGAATGCTATCTGTGCTCTGTCTCTTTTCATCTCTAGAAATGTGGGCACTTCCAAATCCTCATTGTCTGATTCTTCTTCTCCCTCCAATTCCTGAGCACTTCCCTGCTCCCCTTCCTCCTCCAAAGATGAGGAATCCCTAACACATCCTCAGAGGTTGTGAGGTCTGTTGGAAATTAGGCAAGTGGGGTTTATATAACCAGTGAAATATCCAGGGTAGGAGAATCAGCGACAGCTAATCACCTCTCAAAAAAGGATTCACCCAAGCAGTAAGAAGCCACACCTTAAAAACCGCTAGGCCACTAAATGCTAATCAAGGTGGCCAATTGAAACATTCACACCTACCTCCAACAGAGAAAAGTTCTTTCTCCCACCCTGGACATCATTCCACAGATATATAAACCCCACTTGACTAGTTTCCAACAGAACTCTCAACCTTTGAGGATGCCTGCCATAGATGCAGGTGAAACGTCAGGAGAAAATGCTTCTGGAACACTGTCGTACAGCCTGGAAAACTTACAACAACCCATGAGAGCTTTATTTTGGCAAGGCCCCAGCATTCTTTCCACAGAGAAGCAAAAGGCCTTGTGGAATTATAAATTCCTTCACATTGAACCGTGGCAAATAAAGCAATATCTGAATTAATTGCTCAAAGGACAATATAAACTGCTTTACTGCATTCCTGAAAGGCCTAAATGGCCACCTCCCACCTCCTTCTCTTAATATACAGTTTTCTCATTCTAAAGGGCTCACAGAGCACAGCCTCCTCTTTCAGAAACAGGTACTTTACGTTTTATCTATATACATACAGAAATAAAGGAAAAACATAAGCTTATTTTTGTATCTTCCCCACTTCTTCAAATTCGCCACTGTTTGGCGCTCTTAAGGGAGCCCCAGTTCATATAATACCACACAACAGGGGTCTTTTGCTCCTCACTGTGGTCCAAGTGGAAGCTGACTATTGCGTGGTCTAACAGAAGTGCAATTACAATTCATTTTTTGTGTAGGTCATAAACCAAAGAGGAGCCACTGGAAAAGTACGGTTCAATAGGCAGCTTATTTCAGTATTGGTTGTTGAGAGAGTTCTCCTCCCCGACCCTTTGTTTTGGGCTGTTACGTCTCCAAAGAAAAGGCTTCCCAGTGAAAGGCAAGATTTGCAGTTTGGTTATCACTGGGAGCTCCTCTTTTCTGACTTTGGTGGGAAAAATAAAAGAGTTTGGAGTGAAGTCTTCAGCCTTGATGCCTAACCATGCCTTACTTGAGCAATGTAGAGCGGGCAGGGACAAGCGCAGCCCTGCCACAGTTGTGAATGTGAAATAAACAGGACTTAATAAATTAAAAACAAACCCCTTTCTGTGTGGCTCTGTGAAACATTCTCTATCACCTTCACAACATGCAACTTCTTTCTAAAGGAGAGGAGGGAAGTCAGTCTAATTTCACTGGGGAGTGAATTCCACAGACAGGAGGCCACCACCGAGAAGGCCCTGTCCCTCGTCCTGGCCAAGCACATTTGCGACAGGTGTGGCTGAGAGCAGGGCCTCCCCAGAAGATCTTAAACTCCAAGGTGGGGCGTAGAAGGAGATATGTTCAGACAAGTACGCTGGGCCAGAACTGTGTTGCGCTCTCAGCCACTTACGTGGTACTTTCAGAAGAGGGACACTTGACACTAGTATATTGATGGGAAAAGATCCAATGTATTGATTCATTATCTATTCATGACTACAGTCAAAGTCTTAAGAGTTCAAGGAGATCCCCAAAGGGCTTCCAGTCCAGTCTCATTCGACTGGGAAGGAAGACACAAAACCTTCCCAAAAAATGGCCATCCAGCCTGTTTAAAACCTGCAAGAGAAGAAGACTCCATGGACAGCATAATATTCCACCTTTGAACAGTTCTAACATCAGAAAGCTCAACCTAAACAAAAGATTCCTCTTGATAACCAAGTAGCCTCAGACTTGCTCAAAGCAATCCAAAATGTTTCTTCAAACAAATTTATCTATGTATTTATTTCAAGGGGGACTCAGCGTGGCCTCACATGAGCATCAGAGGATGCTAACAGCATAAATACCATAAAAATTACAATTCACAATAAAATCATTTGAAAACATTGTACAACATCATCAGTACAATACATTAATAGATTAAAGTGCCAATAAAACCAAGCCAAGCCGGGAGAATCCATGTCGCAAAATCCAAATTTCCTTTTCCTATTGCCGCTGGCCTCTAATCGAATGCCTGGTCCCAGAGCCAGATCATCAGTTGTCTTCTAAAGGACAGGAGGGAGGTGGCCAACCTGATGTCCTTAGGGAGAGAGAGTTCCACAGACGGGGGGCCACTGCCGAGAAGGCCCTGTCTCTCGTCCCCACCAACCGCGTTTGCCTCTCCTGATCTTAAGCTTCGTGATGGTTCATAGCAGGAGATACGTTTGGACAAGGTAATCTGGGCCAGAACTGTTCAGGGCTTTAAAGATTAAAACCAGCACTTTGAATTGTGCCCGGAAGCTAATTGGCAGCCAGTGGAGCTGGCGCAACAGAGGAGTGGTACGCTCTCTGTACACAGCTCCAGTTAACAACCTGGCCTAATTGGAGCTTCCGAGAAGTTTTCAAAGGCAGCCCCACGTAGAGAGCGTTGCAGTAGTCTATTCGGGATGTAACCAGAGCGTGGACAACCGTGGCCAAGTCAGACTTCTCAAGGAATGGGCGCAGCTGGCGCACAAGGTTTAATTGTGCAAAAGCTCTCCCGGCCACCGCCGAGACCTGGGGTTCCAGGCTCAGCGATGAATTGAGGATCACTCCCAAACTATGAACCTGTGTCTTCAGGGGGAGTGTAACCCCACCCAAAACAGGCTGTAACCTTATGCCCTGTTCGGCCTTTCGACTGACCAGGAGTACCTCTGTCTTGTCTGGATTAAGTTTCAATCTGTTCGCCCTCATCCAGGCCAACACAGCGGCCAAGCACTAATTCGGGACCTCTACATCCTCCTTAGTAACAGGTGGGAAGTAGTGATAGACCTGAAAATCATCTGCATACAGATGACATCTGACCCCAAAACTCCGTATGATGTCTCCCAGCGGATTCATGTAAATGTTAAACAACATGGGGGACAGAATTGATTCCTGCGGAACCCCACAAGTCACCTTCTGGGACCGACCCTCCAGGAAGGACTGGAGCCACTGCAGAACAGTACCAAGTCCCATATCCCTGAGGTGTCCTAGAAGGATACCGTGGTCGACGGTATCAAAAGCCGCTGAGAGGTCCAGCAGAACCAACAGGGACACACTCCCCCTGTCTAGTTCCCGGCGTAGATCATCTACCAAAGCTGTCTCGGTACCATGTCCTGGCCTAAAGCCAGACTGTGCCGGATCTAGATAATCAGTGTCTACCAAGAATCCCTGGAGCTGTGAGGCCACCACACGTTCCAGGACTTTGCTCAAAAAGGGGAGATTGGAAACTGGCCGAAAGTTGTCTAATTGGGTGGGATCCAGTGATGGTTTCTTCAACAGCGGCTTTATAACAGCCTCGCTGGAAGCTTGCCCTCCTTTAGGGAGGCATTAACCACCACCTTCACCCACCCTGCCAAACCCCCTCTGGCTTCCTTTATCAGCCAGGATGGGCAGGGGTCTAGGATACATGTGTTTGGCCTTGCATCTCCAAGAATCTTGTCCACAAAGATGGTTTAGACCAGGCATGGGCCAACTTTGGCCCTCCAGGTGTTTTGGACTTCAACTCTTACAATTCCTAACAGCCTTGTGAGGGTTGAAGTCCATAACACTTGGAGGGCCAAAGTTGGCTCATGCCTTGCTTAGGCTCATAAAGTCTTGTTTGAACATGTTCATCAGGAGAAAGGACCACTAAGACACTCTGGAGGAGAGTCCAAACATTTTAATGGCTTTGTCCTGGTCTCAAGGCCAAGTGGAACAGATGTCCCTCAACTCAGGCGCAGACTCTTGGCTCCCTCCGCAACCACATGGCAGACCTCCACCACGGCGCCCAACTCCTGTAGCTCAGCCAACCACAGCATCTGCTTGTGGGAGAGGCGGTCATTGGGGCCTTTGACTTCCACCACCTGAAACATGGATCAAACAGAGCGAGAGAGTAAGAGAATGTTATGTCCAAGGATATACAAGACTGTGGTGCAGCTGGCTGGGAGTCAGTTGCATTAAGATCACTACTGACCTCGATTTCTCCGTATTTCCAGCATTTTGAGTTGGCATTTTTGTAATATTTTCCTAATTTATGAGGAGTTCTATACCATCTGTGGGCCGTTTTAATCCAGTTTTCTTTTAATTCCATCGCGCTTGTGTATTTTAATTTCTTATTCCATATCTCTTTCCATTCCTCTTTTTTCATTGTTCTTCCTATATTTTCTCGCCATCTCTTCATATAAGTTTTCTCTTATTCTTTGCCATCTGTTTCTTCTAGTAATTTTTTGTATAATTTAGAAAACAATTTACTTTCCGTTTGCATTATTTTGTCCCAGAAATTTTCCTTATCCTCAAATCCTTTCTTTGTCTTTTTTAAAGTACTCTTTAATCTACGGAGAAATCGAGGGAACATATTACCCACCTATGGTGGACATGTAATAAAGCAACAGACTATTGGAAGAAAATCCAAAAAGCGCTACAAGAAATGTTGGAAATAGATATATTAATAATAATAATAATAATAATAATAATAATAATAATAATAATCTTTATTTGTACCCCACTACCATTTCCCCAAGGGACTCGGTGTGGCTTACATGAGGCCGAGCCCACAACACATCAATAAACACAAGCAGTAACAATTATCAATACAAAACAATTAAAATAAACTCAAAAACAGAAAATACACAATAAGAGGGAAGGCTGAGCGAAGGAAGAGAGATGCTTTTGAACTGTGCTGGTGGAGGAAAGTTCTGAGAGTGCCTTGGACTGCGAGAAGATCCAACCAGTCCATACTTCAGGAAATAAAGCCTGACTGCTCATTGGAGGGAAGGATAGTAGAGGCCAAGATGAAGTATTTTGGCCACATCATGAGAAGAAAGGAAAGCTTAGAGAAGACAATGATGCTGGGGAAAATGGAAGGAAAAAGGAAGAGGGGCCGACCAAGGGCAAGATGGATGGATGGGATCCTTGAAGGGACTGGACTGACCTTGAAGGAGCTGGGGGTGGTGATGACCGATAGGGAGCTCTGGCATGGGCTGGTCCATGAGGTCACGAAGAGTCGGAAACAACTGAATGAATGAACAACAATTGCTGAGTCTAAACATCAACCTTTGCTGAACAACAGGAAATGTACCTTAAATTGGCCGTCTTCGGTTCTCCAGACCACAAGATCGGGGAGGCCACCCCTGGAATGGCGGAGATCTTTGGAAAGCCGAGAAAAAACACCGCTCAGGAAGGGACCCCCAAAGCAGCAGGCCAAGCTCTGCAAAAACCAAGGCCCATTGTTACTGAGGTGGGATTCTCACCACTTCATCCTACGTCTGTTAGAGAAGTAAATATTAATTGTATTGTTTACTTTGTTTATTGCTTGTTATTTTTGATGTGTTGTTGGGCTTGGCCTCATGTAAGCCACTCCAAGTCCCTTGGGGAGATGGTGGTGGGGTATAAAGGTTTTTTTAAATTATTATTATTATTATTATTATTATTATAAAGGTCAAGGTGAAAACATAGCAAAACATGGAAGGGGGGGGATTATCGGACATATTCTTTTGGAACAATAACATGTTTAAAGCAAGAGTTCACATATTTACTACAACAAAATGGTTTCTACAAAACTAGGAAAGAGAAAGGACTTTTATGTAAGACTGTATATGGTGCCAGTTCATTGGAAACATTTGGGTGTATCGACATGGTAGAACAGTGTTTCTCAACCTCCCTTAATACAGTTCCTCAGGTTGGGATGACCCCCAACCATAACATTATTTTCATTGCTACTTCATACCTGTAATTTTGCTCCTGTTACGAATTGTAATGTAAATATCCAATATGCCAGATGTATTTTCATTCACAGGACCAAATGTGGCACAAATACCCGATATGTCCATATCTGAATACGGGTGGGGTTGGGGAGGATTGATTTTATCATTTGGGAGTTGTAGTTGCTGGGATTTATAGTTCACCTACAATCAAAGAGCATTCTGAACTCCACCAATGATGGAATTGAACCTAACTGGGCACACAGAACTCCCATGATCAAGACAAAATACTTGAAGGGTTTGGTGGACATTGGGCTTGAGTTTTGGAGTTGTAGTTCACCTACATCCAGAGAGCACTGTAGACTCAAACAATAATAGATCTGGACCAAACTTGGCAAAAATACTCAATATGCTGAAATGTGAACACTGGTTAGGGGAAAATATACCTTGACATTTGGGAGTTGTAGTTGCTGGGATTTATAGTTCACCTACAATCAAAGAGCATTCTGAACTCCACCAATGATGGAATTGAACCAAACTTGGCACACAGAACTCCCATGATCAACAGAAAATACTGGAAGGGTTTGGTGGACATTAGGCTTACGTTTGGGAGTTGTAGTTCACCTACATCCAGAGAGCACTGTGGACTCAAACAATAATAGATCTGGACCAAACTTGGCAAAAATACTCAATATGCCCAAATGTGAACACTGGTGGAGTTACGGGAAACTATACCTTGACATTTGGGAGTTGTAGTTGCTGGGATTTATAGTTCACCTACAATCAAAGAACATTCTGAACTCCACGAATGATAGAATTGAATCTAACTGGGCACACAGAACTCCCATGACCAAGAGAAAATACTGGAAGGGTTTGGTGAGTACTGAGCTTAAGTGTGGGAGTTGTAGTTCACCTACATTCAGAGAGCATTGTGGACTCAAACAATGATAGATTGGGACCAAACTTGGCAAAAATACTCAATATGCCCAAATGTGAACACTGGTGGAGTTAGGTGATAATAGACTTTGACATTTGGGAGTTGTAGTTGCTGGGATTTGATTTCAGGGAGCATTGTGGACTCAAACAATGATAGATCTGGACCAAACTTGGGGAAAAATACTCAATATGCCCAAATGTGGAGTTAGAGGAAAATATACCTTGACATTTGGGGGTTGTAGATGCTGGGATTTATAGTTCACCTACAATCAAAGAGCATTCTGAACCCCACCAATGAGAGAATTGGGCCAAATTTAGTATGGAGTGTATCTGCTGTGTGCTTTGAGATCTCTCTCTGCTTGCGTTTCAGAGAGATGCAGTTATTGAGCGTTTCCCTTTTTGAAACCTTAGAAGAGATGGGTGTTAAGAGTAGCTTAGACCCAGTTATTTACTATAAAGAAATGTAGTCGAACATTTGGGAGCTGTAGTTGCTGGGATTTATAGTTCACCTGCAATCAAAAGAGCATTCTGAACCCCACCAACGATAGAATGGGGCCAAACATCCGACACAGAACCCCCATGACCAACATAAAATACTGTGTTTTCTGATGGTCTTTGGTGACACCCTGACACCCCTTTGTGATCCCCCCCAAGGCTCCTGACCCCCAGGTTGAGAAACACTGCTGTAGAATGAATGCTGTTTGGCACCACTTTAGCTGCCATGACTCAATGCTACGAGATCCTGGCAGTGGTCTTCAGCCTCCTCTAGCCAAGAGTGCCACAGAGCACCAAACTACAACCTCTTTGATCCTGACCTGGGCCTGTTGGAGAGAAGAGAAGCGCTCCCAGCTGATGAGGGCAGAGGCTTTGCCTTCCTGGGCACTCCAGACGTCTTCAATCCAACCCCGCAGGGTCTCGGCTGAAGCCTCGCGCAGCAGCTCGAGCCTGGACTCAAGGGCTTCCCGGCGGTTCTCATAAAAGCTGTCTGTGTACAAATCCAAGGGGAAAGCCTGCAGACATTAAACGAGGAGAGGAAAATGCACCATTCGAAGCCTCATCTCCCAGAATCCCCCAGCCAGTTATGGAGTTGTAGTCCAAAATAATAATAATAATAATAATAATAATACTTTATTTGTACCCCGCTACCATCTCCCCAAGGGACTTGGTGCGGCTTACATGAGGCCAAGCCACAACACATCAATAAACAAAAGCAATAACAATAATCAATACAAAACAGTTAAAATAAACTCAAAGCAGAAAATATACAATAAGCAATAACAATATCAAAACATACGGCGTTTAAAAACCTATGCCCGGGCCAAATGTAATAATTCAAGTGTAAAATTAAAAATGCTGGGCATGAACAAGGTAAGGCAAATTAGGATAGGGTTTTCAGAGAAAGATGAGGGCGCACAGACAATCCTAAGTCAATATTAAAGTGAATTTTGAGGACATATTGCTAAGAGTTTTCCTTATTCTGGGAAGGCACACTAGAACAACCATGTTTTCAGGCTCTTCCTAAAGACTGTCAGTGTTGGGGCATGTCTGATGTCCTTGGGGAGTGAATTCCAGAGTCGAGGGGCCACCACCGAGAAGGCCCTCTCTCTCGTCTCCACCAATTGCGCCTGCAATGGAGGTGGGAGCGCGAGGAGGGCCTCTCCAGATGATCGAAGAGATCGTGTAGGTTCGTACACAGAAATGCGGTCATGCAGGTAGGCGGGTCCCAAACTGTTCAGGGCTTTGTAGGTAAGAACCTGCACCTTGAATTGGGACCAGAAAATTAATGGCAGCCAGTGGAGCTCCTTAAACAGGAGGGTTGACCACTCCCTGCAAGAAGCACCAGTTAGTAACCTGGCTGTCACCCTGAAATTTCCAGGCCATTTTCAAGGGCAGCCCCACGTAGAGTGCATTACAGTAATCCAATCTGGAGGTGACTAAGGGATGGACCACCCTGGCCAGATCCACCTTCACGAAGTATGGTCGCAGCTGGCACACGAGTCTTAATTGTGCGAAGGCCCTCCCGGCCACTGCCGACGCCTGAGCTTCAAGCGTAAGTGATGAGTCCAGGAGGACACCCAAACTGCGGAACTGTGATTTCAGGGGGAGTGTAACCCCATCCAGCACGTTGCCACCCTATACCCCGATCCGGGTATAATCACACACCCATTTCTAAGCCACAGAATGTTTCCCCCCAGTGCTCTGGTGGCATCTGGATAACAAACAAAAGTTGTGCATGATGCAACAAAGTCCAAGACTGTGTTATTAAAGGGTTAATCTTTAGCAGAATAAGCTACAGCTTTATGGTCATGTTCCAGAAGCATTCTCTCCTGACCTTTCACCTGCATCTATGGCAGGCATCCTCAGAGGTTGTGAAGGAAAATGGGGTTCATATATCTGTGGAATGATGTCAAGAGTGGGAGAAAAAACTCTTTTCTGTTTGAGGCAAGTGTGAATGTCGCAGTTGGCCACCTTGATTAGCACTAAAAAGCCTTGCTGCTTCAATAATTATAATGATCAATAATACTTTAAGAATCAATAATACTTTACATCATAGAAATAATGATAATGTGTTGTCGAAGGCTTTCATGGCCAGAATCACTGGCTTGCTGTGAGTTTTCCGGGCTGAATGGCTAACATACGTTTTGCCCACGTCTATGGCAGGCATCCTCAGAAGTTATGAGGTCTGTTGGAAACTAGGCAAGTGGGGTTTGTATATTTGTGGAAGGATGTCCAGGGCGGGAGAAAGAACTCTTGTCTATTTGAGGCAAGTGTGAATGGAACAGGAAACAATCAGGGCTAGCTAACACCTCCCAACAAAGGATTCTCCCAGACAGGAAGCACCCAAGCTTTGGAACTGCAAGGCCATTCTGTGCTAATCAAAATGGCCAATTGCAACATTCACACTTGCCTCAAACAGACAGGGGTTCTTTCTCCTTTATATATCAGTGGACATTGCACAGATATATAAACCTCATTTTCCTAGTTTCCAACAGACTTCACAACTTCTGAGGATGCTTGCCATAGATGCAGGCAAAATGTCAGAAGAGAATACTTCTGGAACATGGCCAGACAGCCTGGAAAACTCACAGCAATCCAGTGATTGCAGCCATGAAAGCCTTCGATAATACCTAGAATTTATTTGTATTAGTATTATTAGTATCGGCATTTCGGTAGTACAAAGTGGCAGCGCTATATCTTTTTCCTTCCCCATATTGCGTAAGAAGGTATGGCATTGCGCAATACCAACAAAGTACGGAACGGGGAATTACACTACCGTCATTGCTTTCTGCATACCATCATAGAATCATAGAATCAATGAGTTGGAAGAGACCTCATGGGCCATCCAGTCCAACCCCCTGCCAAGAAGCAGGAATATTGCATTCAAATCACCCCTGACAGATGGCCATCCAGCCTCTGCTTAAAAGCTTCCAAAGAAGGAGCCTCCACCACACTCCGGGGCAGAGAGTTCCACTGTTGAACGGCTCTCACAGTCAGGAAGTTCTTCCTAATGTTCAGATGGAATCTCCTCTCTTGTAGTTTGAAGCCATTGTTCCGTGTCCTAGTCTCCAGGGAAGCAGAAAACAAGCTTGCTCCCTCCTCCCTGTGGCTTCCTCTCACATATTTATACATGGCTATCATATCTCCTCTCAGCCTTCTCTTCTTCAGGCTAAACATGCCCAGTTCCCTAAGCCGCTCCTCATAGGGCTTGTTCTCCAGACTCTTGATCATTTGAGTCGCCCTCCTTTGGACACATTCCAGCTTGTCAATATCTCTCTTGAATTGTGGTGCCCAGAATTGGACACAATATTCCAGATGTGGTCTAACCAAAGCAGAATAGAGGGGTAGCATTACTTCCCTAGATCTAGACACTATGCTCCTCTTGATGCAGGCCAAAATCCCATTGGCTTTTTTTGCCGCCACATCACATTGTTGGCTCATGTTTAACTTGTTGTCCACGAGGACTCCAAGATCTTTTTCACACGTACTGCTCTCGAGCCAGGCAGGAGTCAGATGCCATCTGACTCCTAGGAATATATCTGGTGGTGTTCTTGTGTGCCTTCTTGTTTCCACTTTACAGCGACCCTAAGGCAAACTATAACAGAGTTTTCCTGGCAAGAAGCGTACCTGGTAAGCATTCCTAAATACATCTGGGATGCCATCCATGAAAATAATATCCCACATCAGCAGTCCAAAGAGCGTGGTAAACGTAGATCCTTCGCCATGAATTCCTGAAGAACATCACAAGCACAAAGAGGTCACAAGAGTATTGAATAGATCAGCAAGAAATAGACCTACAATGAATTCACTCAAAAGTACATTCAGTATTGACATCTCATAACCCATATGATTTCCCCAGACTTGGCATAACCAAATATTAGTATGAAGTCAATACTTAAAACAGATAAGAGTAGGTTGCCAGCTTGGGATTCTAGTCACCTTGGTCAAAGCCATCCCGCTTGTAGTGGGCCAAGGCCAGCTCTTCCACTGAGCACATGACGGTTGACGACTCAAGGTCTTCTCCTCGGTCTTCCATCTGGAAGTCTTCCATGAGGAACACAGACCTTCCTATCCCAGTCTGCGGGCAGAGCTTGCCTTTGATGGTCACCTGGGGAAACAAGAGTTGGATGAGCAAAATATGGCCATAGGCATAACCACATCAACAATGGCTCTTTTTAGGCAAGGTGGCCAAGCATGGGGAGAAGGTATTTCCTGATACATGGGGAGAATCTGGGCAATTGAGAAAGACCTGGCTGAATAAGATACAGTCCTAACACTGAGTCAAGGTGGCCAAGCATGGGGAGATGGTATCTCCTGATACATGGAGAGAATATGGGCAAATGAGAAAGACCTGGCTGAATAAGATATAGTCCCAAGTCAAGGTGGCCAAGCATGGGGAGAAGGTATCTCCTGATACATGGGGAGAATTCAGCAACAGTGTAGCAAAGCACAAGAGCAGATATCTTTACTGTGTCTGGTTGTGATCCCCAGGTTGTGCCAGTCAGCTTTCTAATGATATTGTTTCTAGCACCCACTTTTTGCTAGCCAAGCAGTGCTTCTTGTAGGACAGAGAACGGTTCAGGGTAACTCCCAGGTATTTGGGTGCACTGCAATGCTCCAGTGAGTTTCCTTCCCAGGTCATCCTCAGAGCTCAAGATACTTGTCTGCTCTTAAGATGAAAAGCACATGTCTGCATTTTAAATGGATTTGGAATCAGCTGGATTTCCCTGTAATAGGCAGTAAGAGCACCTAATGCTTCAGAGAACTTCTGTTCAAGCTTCTGTTCAACATTTCAAAGCTCCCTGCTTGAAATAATAAATCTGTTCTCACACTCCATGCATCCCAAGCCTTCAAAACTCTATTTGGCACAAATTAATAATAATAATAATAATAATAATAATAATAATAATAATCCTAGACATTTGGGAAGTGTCCGACATGTGATCCAATACAACAGCCAGCTGAGTGTTTGCTGTGGACTCATCTTGTTGTGTTTCAAATAACAACAACAACAACAACAGAGTTTTGGATATACACACATTTTGTTGTTCATTCATTCATGTTGTGGCTCAGCTGGAGCCTTAGGAAGAGCAGGAAGAGGATGATGGGTTTCGGATTCCTGAACATGTTCCTATTGTTGATACAGACAATGTTGATGCTGAAGACAAGGAGTTCCAGTTTCCCATGGCAAGGGATGTTGTCTTAGAAGATGTTTCTGAGGTGCAGGTGGAGAAGGCGAGCCAGCCTGTGAGCTCTCTGCCTGCCGATTCTCAGGCTGCTGATTCCCAGCTCCAGGATAATGAGTTATTCAACCTTGAAGGCTCTGCAGATTTAGATAGGGAGGATCACTTGCAACTCAGGGTTCGCCATAGTACAAGACTTGCAAACAAGAGAGAGATTAGAGGTAAAAGGAATGCTTCATGCTGGGAAAGTATATTTAGTGAGCTGATTGAAGGCAACCTTTTGTCAGTGCAACTTCAGCGAACACCATGATAAATTTCTGGATTGTCTCGGCTTTTGGACAATGCTTTTGGCTTCTTGGGACTTTGATTTGGATCTTGGCTTCTGGGCACTCTGTCATGCTGCCATGGAATCTTGTTTGAACACTACTTATGGAATATGCTTCATATTATTTGCCTTTGGACTTTGGAAACTCTGCCTTTACATTTAAGACTCTGTTTGGCTATTGAACTTTTGCAACTTTACTTTTGTGTTTAAGACTTTACCTTTTCTTTAATTAACTACAAAACCTACAGCCTTGGTGTGTGTGGTGTTCTGAGCAAGGTGAATCTATCCTGAGGTGCGACAGTTCAGTTGCTTCCGACTCTTCGTGACCTCATGGACCAGCCCACGCCAGAGCTCCCTGTAAGCCATCACCGCCCCCAGCTCCTTCAAGGTCAAGCCAGTCACTTTAAGGATACCATCCATCCATCTTGCCCTTGGCCGGCCCCTCTTCCTTTTTCCTTCCATTTTGCCCAGCATCATTGTCTTCTCTAAGCTTTCCTGTCTTCTTATGATGTGGCCAAAGTACTTCATCTTGGCCTCTCATATCCTTCCCTCCAATGAGCAGTCAGGCTTTATTTCCTGGAGGATGGACTGGTTGGATCTTCTCGCAGTCCAAGGCACTCTCAGAATTTTCCTCCAACACCACAGCTCAAAAGCATCTCTCTTCTTTTACTCAGCCTTCCCTAAGGTCCAGCTCTCACATCCGTAGGTGACTATGGAGAATACCATTGCTTTTACTACACATACACAAATATATACACACATACACACACACAAAGCACATATACGCAGACTGGGCCACAGCAATGCATAGCAGGGGATGGCTAGTCTTCAATAAACTGTTTTGCTTATAAAGAACATTGGTGTGTTTACGGGTTCAAAGGTGCCAACCCCAGCCCTGGTCTGCATCAGAGGGGTTTTCTTGTTGAGATGTAGAATCTCATTGAGTTGGAAGAGACCTCTTGGGCCATCCAGTCCAACCCCATGCCAAGAAGCAGGAAAATCACATTCAAAGCACCCCTGACAGATGGCCATCCAACCATTCTTCAGAGGATTTGCCTATATTTATTTATTTATTTACACTATTTCTATCCCGCCCATATCAGCCCGAAGGCAACTCAGGGCGGCATACAAAGTCGGCACAATTCGATGCCCTATATAAAATACATACATTGATAAAAATTTAAAAAGAAACATTACAGTACATTTAGAAACAAAAAAAAATGAATAATTAAAAAAAATTAAAAACAGTGTCCTCTCATTCAAATCCTCATCCGTTCCATCATCTTGGCCATTCCTGGGTCATTTTCCGATTCAAGTTTGTCTGTTTATCCTGAGGTTCTGAATGCTTGCTCAAAGAGCCACGTTTTCACTCTTTTTTGAAAGATCAGGAGAGAGAGGGCTGATCTAATATCCCTAGGCAGGGAGTTCCACAGCCAAGGGGCTACCACAGAGAAGGCCCTGTCTCTCGTCCTCGCCAAACGTGCTTGCGAAGCAGGCGGCATCAAGAGCAGGGCCTCCTCCGACGTTCCCAAGTTCCTGGTGGGTTCGTAGGAAGAGATGCGTTCGGATAGATAAGCTGGGCCAGAAGCCTTTGCCTTCCTCTGAGCGTGGGACCTGCTTGAGGACACCATTGAGTTTCCAAGGCAGGAGGAATAAGCTTGAGAATAGGGCTAGGGCCCTAAGCAGGAAGGACACGGCACTGCAGAGCCGCCTTTAGAAAAAGCCAATTATAATGCAGAGAGAGAGACATTGGCTTGAACTTGCTTCGCACCAGCTAAACGGCGAGCTAAAAATAAAAGCATCAAGTCTTCAAAGTGCCATCTTCTTGTCAGCCATTTGACTCAATTTGGGAAGTGACAAATGGAGTGGGAAATCTGTTCTCACACTCCATGCATCCTGAACGCATAGCGAGGGAAGAAGCCAGCTCAGGGCTCTCTAGTAAGCGGCGGAGGAAAAGGGGGGAAAGAATGCCTCTCAAGCCTTCCAAACTCAATTTGGCACAAAAGGCCAAGCTGCGGCCCAGATGGCACCACGAGACGGGCAAGTCTGTTCCTGAAAATGGCAACACAAGGACTCTTTTGCACAGCATCCCAGCATAAAAAGCCACAACAACAGAGGATGGCACACAGATATAAGGATGCAGCATGCTTTGTGTAAAGGACTGCTCTTGTTTCCTTTTTATTGCTCTCATTTCTCATCACTTTTCATAGAATCAGAGAGTTGGAAGGGACCTCGTGGGCCATCCAGTCCAACCCCCTGCCAAAAAGCAGGAAAATTGCATTCAAAGCACCCCCAATAGATGGCCATCCAGCCTCTGTTTAAAAGCTTCTAAAGAGGGAGCCTCCAACACACTCCATGGCAGAGAGTTCCACTGCTGAATGGCTCTCACAGTCAGGAAGTTCTTCCTCATGTTCAGATGGAATCTCCTCTCTTGTAGTTTGAAGCCATTGTTCCATTGCGTCCGAGTCTCCAGGGAAGCAGAAAACAAGCTTGCTCTCACAAGTTCGCCCCCCCCCCCCCATGACTTCCTCTCACATATTTATACATGGCTCTCATGTCTCCTCTCAGCCTTCTTCAGGCTAAACATGCCCAGCTCCTTAAGCCACTCCTCATAGGGCTTGTTCTCCAAACCCTTGATCATTTTAGTCGCCCTCCTCTGGACACATTCCAGCTTGTCAATATCTCTCTTCAATTGTGGGGCCCAGAATTGGACACAATATTCCAGGTGTGGTCTAACCAAAGCGGAATAGAGGGGTAGCATTACTTCCCTAGATCTAGACACTAGGCTCCTATTGATGCAGGCCAAAATCCCATTGGCTTTTTTTGCCGCCAAATCACATTGTTGGCTCATGTTTAACTTGTTGTCCACGAGGACTCCAAGATCTTTTTCACACGTACTGCTCTCGAGCCAGGCATCCCCCATTCTGTATCTTTGCATTTCGTTTTTCCTGCCAAAGTGGAGTATCTTGCATTTGTCACTGTTGAACTTCATTTTGTTAGTTTTGGCCCTTCATCTCTCTAATCTGTCAAGATCGTTTTGAATCCTGCTCCTGTCCTCTGGAGTATTGGCTCTCCCTCCCAATTTGGTGTCGTTTGCACACTTGATGATCCTGCCTTCTAGCCCTTTATCTAAGTCATTAATAAAGATGTTGAACAGGACCGGGCCCAGGACAGAACCCTGCGGCACTCCGCTCGTCACTTCTTTCCAGGATGAAGAGGAAGACTTGGTGAGCACCCTCTGTGTTCGTCCACTTAACCAATTCCAGATCCACCTCACCGTAGTTTTGCCTCGCCCACATTGGACTACTTTCCTTGCCAGAAGGTCATGGGGAACCT
The DNA here is from genome assembly GCF_037176765.1 of Anolis sagrei. Taxonomy (NCBI): domain Eukaryota; kingdom Metazoa; phylum Chordata; class Lepidosauria; order Squamata; family Anolidae; genus Anolis; species Anolis sagrei. The sequence goes on from NC_090029.1 coordinate 5,681,059, forward strand.
TGTCGAAGGCCTTACTGAGATCCAGGCACGCTCCATCCACGGCATTCCCCGCATCTACCCAGCTTGTAACTCTATCGAAGAAAGAGATCAGATGAGTCTGGCATGACTTGTTTTTGATAAATCCATGTTGACTATTAGCGATGACTGCATTTGTTTCTAAGTGTTTGCAGACCACTTCCTTAACAATCTTTTCCAGAATCTTGCCCGGTATCGACGTGAGGCTGACCGGACGGTAGTTGTTTGGGTCATCCTTTTTTCCCTTCTTGAAGATTGGGACCACATTGGCCCTCCTCCAATCTGCTGGAACTTCTCCCGTTCTCCAAGAACTCTCAAAGATGGTTGCTAATGGTTTCGAAATGACTTCCGCTAGTTCCTTCAATACTCTGGGGTGTAGCTGATCTGGCCCTGAAAGGGGACTTGAACTCATTTAGAGCAGCCAGGTATTCCTGGACGACTTCTTTCCCAATTTGGGGTTGGATGTCCTCCAATCCCTCATCCACTCCATCTTGCTGAGGTTGAAGACTCTCTTTTTGTGAGAAGACCGAGGCAAAGAAGGCATTAAGTAGTTCTGCCTTTTCCCTATCATCCCCTGTCAGCATTGCCCCATCTTCTCCTCGAAGAGGTCCTATCGCCTCCTTGTTTTTCCTTTTTCTACTGACATAAGAATAGAAGCCCTTTTTATTGTTTTTAATGTCCCTGGCAAGCCTGAGCTCGTTTTGTGCTTTAGCTTTGCGGACCTTTTCCCTACAGGTGTTGGCTATTTGTTTGAATTCTTCTTTGGTGATTTCCTTTTTCCACTTCTTGTGCATGTCTCTTTTGTGTCTCAACACAGTTAGAAGTTCTCTCCACATTGGAAGTGATGATGCCAGTTCTTGACTCCATCATATGATGGGGAATCCTCACTATCAACCTCTTCCATCTCATCCAACGTCTCCTTTGAGGACTGGTCTGTCTTCCACTGGGTCCATTCTCAAACCTCACACCACTTCCACACCCGTACAATCAAGACTGCTTTCAGTTCTGAGTTGTACATTGGCACGTAACCTATAGAGACTTCTATCATTACACCTGTGCAGTTTCAGCATCCTGTGATAAATAGAAGCAGGTTGGGAAATCTTTGATTTTTTTGTGGTGTCAGGAGTGACTGCAAGTCGCTTCTGGTGTGAGAGAATTGTCTGTCTGTAAGTACGTTGCCCAGGAGACACCTGGATGATTTGATGTTTTTATCATCATTGTGGGAGGCTTCTCTCATGTCCCTGCATGAGGAGCTGGAGCTGATAGAGGGAGCTCATCCGCCTCTCCCCGGATTCGAACCTGCAACCTGTCGGCCTTCAGTCCTGCCGGCACAGGGGTTTAACCCACTGCGCCACTGGGGGCTCCGGAACACCCCTCGCATAACACTACAATTTCCATAGCTATCATGTCTTTGAAGACTTTGGCCTAGGAAGGGTCTACTCACATGGGCAACGTCTTCCACTTGAAGGAGAGGCAAGTCTTGCAAGATGGACCTGAATGTCTTACATGACGGAGACTCTCTCATCTTCTGGCCTCGCTGGGAAAGAGAAAGGCGGTGGCCGGTGCGGACAAAAGGGTCCTGGAGACCTTTCCGGATGCATTCGATGGTCTGATAAAGGAAAAGAAAAGAGATGTTTTCTTCCAAAGCCTGATAATCTGAAGAAGAAAGCAGAGAGGACGTCTTACCTTCTCTGGGTCTTTCAGATGCTGGTGCAAATTGAGAGCCAGTCGATCCCACCATCGTCCTCGGCTGTCCATGCAATAAACATGTTGAGCCAAAAGGTCCTGCAGTTGAGCCACTGCCTCCTGAATGAAAGACAAGATGACTGTCAGGATGCTATAGGTCAGCGTTTCTCAACCTGGGGGTCGGGACCACTGGGGGGGGGGTCATGAGGGGGTGTCAGAGGGGTCACCAAAGACCATCAGAATACATAGTATTTTCTGTTGGTCATGGGAGTTCTGAGTGGGAAGTTTGGCCCAATTCTACCGTTGATGGGGTTCAGAATGCTCTTTGATTGTAGGTGAACTATAAATCCCAGCAACAACAACTCCCAGATGTAAAGGTCTATTTTCCCCAAACTCTAACAGTGTTCACATTTAGGCATATTTGGTATTTGTGCTAAGTTTGGTCCAGATCTATCATTGTTTGAGTCCACAGTGCGCTTTGGATGTAAGTGAACTACAACTCCAAAACTCAAGATCAAAGCTCACCGAATCCTTCCAGTATTTTCTGTTGGTCATGGGAGTTCTGTGTGCCAAGTTTGGTTCAATTCCATCGTTGATAAGAGTTGAGAATGATCTTTGATTGTAGGTGAACTATAAATCCCAGCAACTACAACTCCCAAATGACAAAATCAATTCCTCCCCCAACCCCACCAGTATTCAAATTTGGGTATATTGGGTATTTGTGCCAGTGAATGAAAATCCATCTTGCTTCTCAGATATTTACATTATGATTCATAACAGGAGCAAAATTACAGTTGTGAAGTAGCAACGAAAATAATGTTATGGTTGGGGGTCACCACAACATCAGGAACATTAGGAAGGTTGAGAACCACTGCTCTAGGTCATCCGGTGCAACTCCAGAGAGAAGTATACTCTCTTGAGAACCTTTAGGTCCTCCAATGCAGAAGTTGACCACACAATCAAGGTAGAGGACCTCAAGATTCCTGAATCAAATCTGAGAATCATCAAATTCCCAGAAATGAAATATGGACATATGGAAAGTTTTATTGTGCAAGACGTTTGGGTGATTGCAGCATGGATTCGAATCTAGCTCAGGACCACCTGCTTTATGGCCAGCTTTATGGCTTTTTCTATAGAGATACCAGGAATCAATTCACACTGTATCACTCTTTCTTAACCTGGTGGTCGGGACACCCGGGGGGGGGGGGGGGGGGTCATGAGAGGGTTTCAGAGGGATCGCCAAAGACCATCGGAAAACATATATTTCTGATGGTGTTGGGAACCCCTTTGGCAGAGAAGCCTGAAGATCTCTCTGCCTGTCCTTCTCTTCCTTTTTGGAAACAGACGACCAATCCTCCCACCAAATGCCCTCTTCCGCTGTGATTGGCCAGCCTCTCAGACAAGGGGAGGGCTGCTTCTGAGATTCCAAACATGGAGGGGAGAGCAGGTGTGCTCAGTGCATGGCAGCGTGGTGTGCATGTGCTGGCGAGGGAGAGCGTGCAAGACTGGAGGGAGGCTCACGCCAGCGAGTCCCTTCAAGGCAGTGGAGCCCTATGTGGGAAGTTTGGCCTAATTCTATCGTTGGTGGAGTTCAGAATGCTCTTTGATTGTAGGCGAACTATAAATTCCAACCACTACAACATCTGTGTAGGTCTGTTTTCCCCAAACTCCACCCGTGTTCACATTTGGGTATATTGAGAATTTCTCAAGTTTGGTCTAGATCCATCATTGTTTGAGTCCACAGTGTTCTCTGGATGTAGGTGAACTACAACTCCCAAATGACAAAATCAAACATTTTTGAATGAAGGACATACATTGGGTTTTTAGGTGTATGCTGTCCAAATTTGTTGTCAATTCGTCCAGTGGTTTTTGAGTTATGTTAATCCCACAAACGAACATTACATTTTTATTTATATAGATGTTGATTGTTTTTATTGGCACTTTTATGAATGCCTGACATCAAATTGTGCCAATCTGTAACCCGTCTTCTGTGGCCGTATGGCTGAGAAAGGCGGGCTATAAATATTGCAAATAAATAAATAAAAATCTATATAAATAAAAATGTAATGTTCGTTTGTGGGACTGACATAACTCAATAACCACTCAACGAATTGACACCAAATTTGGACACAAGACACCTATTAGGTCAATGAGTGACCATCACTCATAAAAACACTGAAAAACACAGCTGTGCAGATGTGGATACATATGTATATAGATACAAATAAACAATTAATTGGTACATCCTGGGTAATCCTGGAAGTATCTTACCCACCCACCCCCCATCCCATCACCTTTCCTCCCTCTATCCACTCCACCCTCCTCACTTTCCTACTTTACCCTGCAGAAACCTATTGTTCCTACCCTTTTTATGTAAATATCAAGAAAACAATAAAAATATATATTTAAAAAACACAGCAGAAGGGACTTAAAAAGCCAAAAAACTAAAAAATACATTGCAAGGCATGCACAAAACCACATAAATATACACAAACACACATATATACACACATATATGCATACACACACAAAACACATACACAGAAAGGGGGAAGGAAAGAAGGAGGGAGAGAAGGAACGAAAGAAAGAGGGAGGGAGGGAGGGAAGGAAGGAGACAAGGAAGGATGAAACCAAAGAGCAAAGGAAGCGAGAAAAGAAACAATTAGAGAAGGAAGAAGGGAAAGAAAAAGACGAAAGGAAGGAAAGAGGAAGGAAAGGAAGTAGAGAAAGAAAGAAGGAGAGAAAGAGGGAGGAAAGGTTGGCCACAGCAACGCGTGGCAGGTACAGCTAGTAAATAAATAAATATTGAGTATTGATTGGAACCCAGCTTAGCACCACCTGCTTTATAGCCAGCTTTGCGGACTTTGCAATCGAGATTCCAGGAATCAATTCACACTACACAGTTATAACACTTCAATAACTATGACAACATGGAATCCTGGGATTGTTATTTTGGCAGGGGCCAGGGCTCTTTGGCAGAAAATACTACAAATCCCAGGATTCCAAAGGCTGCCTGGGATTTGTTTCTCCGTCTTATCACCTCGTACATATGAAGCCTCTGCAAGATCTCGACGCCGTACGAAAGGATCCGTGTATAGACCCATCCTACCGTGAAACGCCTCAAGTATTCGGGAAGAGTAGCATGATACCTATGGGAGAAATACACAAAATGGACAGATCAGAGAATAGAAACAGAGGCAATGTGGAAGAAGAATGGTTTCCTATGGACGAGATGGCTTGCCAACCCATCTATACCTTAGCGAAGGATGATTTCGCAACTCCTTCCAGGTTTCTTTTGCCCCCTTGTAGACGTTGAGCCCTTCTTTCCAGTTTCGTAATGCCAGAGCCAGAGAGATGTCATTGGACAGATAGGCAGCAGAGGAGTACCTAATTGGAGTTTTTTAAAAAATACAACAGTAACATGATTCAGGGTTAATTTTGACTGCAAAATCCATACAAAACATACTGTATATACTCGAGTATAAGCCTAGTTTTTATCAGTGACATCGGCCGCACAGCAAGACAGGAACACAATCAATCACAGCCACCTTAGGCTATAAACTACTTTATTTTACAGCTATATAGATTAGAAGCTACTTAACACTCAGCATATTGTACAACTTGCTTCTACACCGTCCGGTCGTAACATCGCGAACACACAGACTGCATTATCAGCACTAGTCCACACCTCTTGCATTCCAGAGTGATGTATGACATATGACGCTCGACACTGCGTCCATTTGCTCTATACACTTGATTTATGACCTCTCTAGGAATGCCGTTCCCTCCATGGTTCAGTTAACTCTTTCCACACAGGAATACACTCGGCACATAGCCTCTGCATTTATAAACATACATACATACTTTGAAATCCACATTATAAATTACAAACAACTTCAACAGTTTTTCAGCCCTTTTTTTAGACTGAAAAGGTCCTCCACGGTTTATACTTGAGTCAAAGTTATTTATTATTTTACTCTATTCATTATTAGAATAATAAATAGATGGCTGCCGTTTATTTTCCGGGCCCAATTTAAGGTGCAGGTGCTTACCTACAAAGCCCTGAATGGTTTGGGACCACCCTACCTGTGTGATCGCATCGCTGTTAAGAACCCACACGCTCACTCCGGTCATCTGGGGAGGCCCTGCTCGTGATCCCGCCCGCGTCACAAGCGCGCTTGGTGGGGACGCGAGACAGGGCCTTCTCCGTGGTGGCCCCCCGCCTCTGGAACACCCTCCCGAAAGATCTCAGACAAGCCCCTACACTGGCAGTCTTCAGGAAGAATTTGAAAACCTGGCTGTTCCAATGTGCCTTTTCAGATTAGGAATCTCCCAGTACCAAATCCTAGAAGCACTTTAGTACCAAAATCACCGCACACTGCACACCGCACTTATATCATAATCCCACACCCCTCCGACTCATCAGCACTTTTTAACCTTGTACCCCACTCTGGCCGACCCAGTTTTTTAATATTGTCTTATCGTACTGCTACTGTTATTGTTTTTCTGCTTAACTGTTTTTATTTGCTAGATATTGTATTGTTGTTTGTGTTGGGCTTCGGCCTATTGTAAGCCACATCGAATCCTGCGGGAGATGCTAGCGGGGTACAAATAAAGTTATAATAATAATAATAATAATAATAAATATTATTACATTTATTATTTTATTCTGTTATTATTATTGCATTTATTATTTTACTTTATTGTTATTATTTTTACATTTATTATTTTACTCTATTATTATTGTTATTATTATATTTCTATTATTTTACTCTATTATTATTATTATTATTATTATTACATTTATTATTTTATTCTATTTATTATTAGAAGGAAACGTAAGCACATTTACATTGAAAAAGGTTAAAATAATGGTTTAATCAGAGTTGGACAGTCTTATCTTAAATTAGTTTTATGTAAATATTCAACAATATTTATACTACTGATGCCTCAATTAATGTATTTTATTGGTATCTATTTTTATTTTGTAATTTACCATTAGCTGCTGCATTTCCTACCTTCGGCTTATCTTCAATATGCTTTTCCAGTTTTTTGTGGTAAAATTAGGTGCCTCGGGTTATAGTCGGGTCAGCTTATATTCGAGTATATATGGTAATAGTTGGAGGCTCTTCTTGCGAAATTTTTAAAGGTATCAGGCATCTAGTGAGAGAAGTTCCAAAACTAAGAAACCATTCATTGACAGAAGAACATAAGCTCTATCCTGTGGATCCTAGGATTTGTAGTTTGGTGGGATATTTAGCATTCGCTGTCAAAGAGCGTTCATGCTGCCATGAATTTGTAAAATAACTGCAGTTGCACCCCTACCTCAGCAGACTGAAAGCCAAAATCAAGGTCATCTGTTATAGAACTCCAATATGCCGATGATAACGTAGTCTGTGCGCATTCAGAAGAAGACCTACAAGCCAATCTAAACACCTTTGCAGAAGCATACGAGAAGCTCGGCCTGTCATTGAACATTGAGAAAACCAAAGTGCTCTTCTAGTAGTCACTAGCCAATCTCTCTCCAATGCCAGAGATACAGCTTAACGGTGTAACATTAGAAAATGTTGACCATATCTGCTCCCTTGGCAGCCACCTCTACACCAAAGGCAACATTGACACCGAAATACAACACCGCCGGAGCTCTGCGAGGGCAGCATTTTTCTGAATGAAACAGAGAGTGTTTGAGGACTGGGACATCTGTATAAACATGGGGCTTGTTTATATAGCTATTGTCCTCCCAATTCTGTTATATGCCTGTGAAATGTGAACTGTCTACAGACGTCACACTCAACTCCTGGAACAATTCCATCAGCGTTGCCTCTGGAAAATCCTGCGTTATCAGCACTAGTCCACACCTCTTGCATTCCAGGAAGACAGGTGGACAAAGAAGCAAAGACCACCAGCATTGAACTGATGCTCCTCCACCATCAACTCCGCTGTACTGAATGCCACTTTTTCTAAATGCCCAAAGATTACTGTCTCTCAAAGCAGTTACTCTACTCCCGACTCAAGGACGGAAAACAGAATGTTGATAGACAGGAAAAGAGATTTTAAAATGGTCTTAAAGCCAATGTAAACAACTGTGGCATAGACACCAAGAACTGGGAAGCCATGGCCCTTGAGAGCTCTAACTGGAGGTCAGCTGTGACCAGCAGTGCTATGGAATTCAAAGAGGCACAAATGGAGGGCGAAAGGGAGAAACATGTCAAGAGGAAGACACGGCAAGCGATGGTCCTCTGCCATCAACTCCACTGGATCGGCCATGTTGTCTGGATGCCTGACCACCGTCTCCCAAAGCAGTTGCTCTACTCCGAACTTAAGAACGGAAAACGGAATGTTGGTGGCCAGGAAAAGAGATTTAAAGATGGGCTCAAAGCCAGCCTTTAAAACTCTGGCATAGACACTGAGAACTGGGAAGCCCTGGCCCTGAGCTCTCCAGCTGGAGGTCATCTGTGACCAGCAGTGCTGTAGAATTTGGAGGCACGAATGGAGGGCGAAAGAGAGAAATGTGCCAAGAGGAAGGCGCATCAAGCCAACCCCAGATGAGACCGCCTTCCGTCTGGAAACCTATGCCCTCACTGTGGAAGACCACGTGGGTCAAGAATAAGGCTTTACAGTCACCTACGTATCAACTGCCAAGTCCCTACAGTTGGAAGGCCATCATACGTGGACAATGAGTGATCATCTAAGTAAGTAAGCTCTCTAAAGACCTTGTAAAACTACAACTTCTATGATTTCCCAGCAGATACCTGGCAATTAAAGTGGCGTCAAACTGCATTAACTCAACAATGTAGAAGCACCTCAGGAAGAAGGCAACATGGAGACTTGGCTCGTTTATCCTACCTGATAAAGTCATCCCGGTCCTGGAATATCTGCGTTTTCCTGTAGACGGTGTAAGAGGGGAATACTATCCGGCGCATGTTCACCAGGAGGATGGTGGAGAGTTGTCCCTGGCCTCCACTTCCGGCCTCTTCGTCCTCCGTTGCGTCCGATAAGGAGAAGAGGAGTAGTGCCCGAGAGAAGACCCCCCGAGGCCCCTTGCAAACCCGGACGCACTTCCCAGCCAGCTCTTTCGCTCTGAAACACATATTATTATTATTATTATTATTATTATTATTATTATTACTTTATTTGTACCCCCTAGCATCTCCCGAAGGACTCAATGCGGCTTACAAAGGCCAAGGTCTCAACACACAACATAACAATACAAAACCTAAGGCAAATTAAAAACAATTGAAGCAATATAACAATAAGCAATAAACAATACACTAAGACACAATGAAACTGGGCCTGGCCAGAGTAATGGGTACAGGATTAAAAGTGCTGATGTGACAGGTGGAATATAAGGCTTATAGGGCAAGTGCAGTGTGTGGCAATCTTAGTTCTAATAAAGTGCTTCTGGGACTTGGTAGTGGAGATTTCCTATTCTGGGAAGGCACATTGGAACAGCCAGGTCTTCAAGTTCTTTCTAAAGACTGCCAATGTAGGGGCCTGTCTAAGATCTTTGGGGAGGGTGTTCCAGTCGGGGGGCCACCACAGAAAAGGCCCTGTCTCGTGTCCTCACCAAACGCGCTTGCGATGCAGGCGGGATCACGAGCAGGGCCTCTCCAGATGACCGAAGTGAACCCGTGGGTTTGTAGACGGAGATGCGGTCATGCAGGTAGGGTGGTCCCAAACCATTTAGGGCTTTGTAGGTAAGCACCTGCACCTTAAATTGGGCTCGGAAAATAAACAGCAGCCAGTGGAGCTCCTTGAACAGGATGGTTGACCTCTCTCTGTAAGGGCCCCCAATTAACATCCTGGCCACTGCCCGTTGGACCAGTTGGAACTTCCGAGCTGTTTTCAAGGGCAGCCCCACGTAGAGTGCATTGCAGTAGTCCAATCTAGAGGTGACTAAGGCATGGACCACACCGGCCAGATCAGCCTTCGCGAGGTACAGTCGCAGTTGGCGCACGAGTCTCAATTGTGCGAAAGCCCTCCCAGACACCGCCAACGCCTGAGCCTCAAGCGTAAGTGATGAATCCAAGAGGTCTCCCAAACTGCGGACCTGTGGCTTCAGGGGGAGTGTAACCCCGTCCAACACAGGTTGCCACCCTATACGCCGGTCAGGTTTACGATGGACCAGGAGGACCTCTGTCTTGTCGGGATTGATCTTCAGCTTGTTCCTCCTCATCCAGATAGACACAGCGGCCAGGCACTCATCCTTGGAATTGGGTGGAAAAGAGTAGTAGAGTTGTGTGTCATCTGCATAGAGGTGACACCTAACTCCAAAACTCCGGATGACCTCTCCCAGCGGTTTCATGTAGATGTTAAAAAGCATGGGAGACAGAATAGAGCCTTGCGGGACCCCACAGGTCAAAGGCCAGGGGTCCGAGCAGGCGTCTCCCAGCTTCACCATCTGGGATCGGCCCTCCATAGATGCAAGCATAGCTCAACATGAAATCCAAACACTCCTGCACTGACAAAGACTTTGTCATATTGACCACATAATGAACATTGATGTAGAATCTAACCTCCTTGCACATCCTGTGGATGTTGTGTGCTCATGTTGCAACAAGATGGCAGAGAATCGATTTCCTTTAGAGCAGTGTTTCTCAACCCAGGGGTCGGGACCCCTGGGGGGTTGCGAGGGGGGTGTCAGAGGGGTCACCAAAAACCATCAGAAAACACTGTCTGGGAAGTTTGGCCCAATTCTATCATTGGTGGGTTCAGAATGTTCTTTGATTATAGGTGAACTATAAATCACAGCAACTACAACTCCCTAATGTCAAGGTCTATTTCCCCCAAACTCCAGTAGTGTCCAAATTTGGACATATTTAGTATTCATGCCAAATTTGGTCCAGATCCATCCACAGTGCTCTCTGGATGTAGGTGAACTACAACTCCAAAATTCATGATCAATGCCCACCATTAGTCATGGAAGTTCTGTGTGGGAAGTTTGGCCCAGGTGCTGCGCCACCTGGGGGCCACTCTCCCCATATAATGACCCTCAATAACAACAATAATATTAATAACTAGCCATCCCCTGCCACGCGTTGCTGTGGCGCACATGGGGGTTCTGTGTGGGGGGTTTGGCCCAATTCTATCATTGGTGGGGTTCAGAATGCTCTGTGATTGTAGGTGAACTATAAATCCCAGCAACGACAACTCCCAAATGTCAAGATTCTATTTTCCCCAAACTCCACCAGTGTTCACATTTGGGCATATTGAGTATTCATGTAGAGTTTGGTCCAAATCCATCATTGTTTGAGTCCACAGTGATCTCTGGATGTAGGTGAACTACAACTCCAAAATCAAAGGGCACTGCCCACCAAACCCTTCCAGTATTTTCTGTTGGTCATGGAAGAACTGTGTGCCAAGTTTGGTTCAATTCCATCATTGGTGGGGTTCAGAATGTTCTTTGATTGTAGGTGAACTATAAATCCCAGCAACTACAACTCCCAAGTGACAAAATCAAATTTTTTTTAGTGAAGGACATACATTGGGTTGTTAGGTGTCTTGTGTCCAAATTTGGTGTCAATTCGTCCAGTGGTTTTTGAGTTCTGTTAAACCCACAAACGAGCATTACATTTTTATTTATATAGATATTATTATTATTATTAATAATAATAATAATAATAATATTTTATTACTAATATTATTAATACAATATTATTCTATATTATTACTAATTCAATATTATTACTAATATTATTAATACAATATTATTAATACAATATTATTATAATAAGGGTCCAGGAATATTTTTAAATGAAATATTCAGCCCCCAATTCCCCTGCTCTCCTAAATGAGTCCCACCCTGCCCCCCAAATGTATATCTCCAGGTCTTATCTCCCCCCTCCTCATCCATTCCTTTCATCTCGCTCTGCCAATTTCTCGCTCTCTGAAACATCAATGCATCCAAAGGGATGAGACTCTCTTCCAGAATGATGCGCCCCCGTCAAGCGAGATAAACCCTCCGCTTAAAATTAGCATGTAGTTCAAGTGCAAATTAGGAAAAGGAGCAGAAATAGCATCTCCGGAGAGGCGTCTGGCTCAGAAAGTGGGTTACGGCTGGAGGGGAAAAGCAGCGCAGTCCCTCAAGCACAAGGGAGGCCTCCGCCAAGGAACAGCAAATCCCTCTCTCTCTCTCTCTCTTTCTCGCTATCTAGCTATCTCTATATATAAAAATGCTCTGCGCACAATGAGTACCTTAAAAACAAAAGAACCAATGAACGAAATCACACCAAATTGGGCAACAAAACATCTCACAACACAAGGAGTGACCATCACTCAACAAATTATGAATTTGTCAATTGGGAGTAGTAGTTGCTGGGATTTATAGTTCACCTACAATCAAAGAGCATTCTGAACTCTTATCAACAATGGAATTGAACCAAACTTGGCACACAGAACTCCCATGACCAACAAAAAATACGGGAAGAGTTTGGCGGGCATTGACCTTGAGTTTGCAAGTTGTAGTTCACCTACACCCAAAGAGCACTGTGGACTCAAACAATGATGGATCTGGACCAAACTCTATATATACTCCACACACACACACACACACATTCATATACACATGCATACATACAGACATACACACACACATATATGCAAGCACATATATAAACATATACATATACATATACACACATACATATACACCTACACACATATACATATACACACATATATGCATATACACAACCACACACATATACACAATATACATATACACACATAAACACAGAAGTACACAAATATATACACACACATATAAGCCATATATACATATATATACACATATATAATACATACATATAAACCATATGTATACATGTTTTCATATACATATACACATGCACACATACATACAGACACACATATATGCAAGCAAAAATATATACACATATGTTGTTGTTGTTCATTCGTTCAGTCATCTCCGACTCTTCGTGACCTCATGGACCAGCCCATGCCAGAGCTCCCTGTCGGCCGTTACCACCCCCAGCTCCCTCAAGGTCAGTCCAGTCACTTCAAGGATGATATACACATATACACACATACATATACACCTACATACATATACATATACACATATATACACATATATACAGACGTATATGCATATACAGAAGCACACACACATACACAATATGCATATACACACATAAACATTGAAATACACAAATATGTACACACACACATATATATATACACACACAAATGACACATTAACACATATACACACATAAACACATATATACACATACAAAACATATATACAGACTGGGCCACAGCAATGCGTGGCAGGGGACAGCTAGTATATATATATATGTATGCATACATACAGACACAACGTGGTTTTATATATCTTGACAGATGTCACCTCAACTATACTCGCACCGATTTTTTTTTGTCCTTCTGCAGGTTTTAAAAATTGCAATGAAAATTATAACTGCTTTGTCTGGCATGGAATTTTGAAGCCATCGTAGCTTTGGGTGGCTGTGAGTTTTTTGGGCTGTCTGGTCATGATCCAGAAGCATTCTCTCCTGACGTTTCTCCCACATCTATGGCAGGCACCCTCAGAGGTTGTGCAGTCTCCAACAAACTAGGCAAGTGGGTTTATATATCTCTGGAATGATGTCCAGGGTGGGAGAAAGAACTCTTGTCTGCTTGAGGCAAGTATGAATGTCGCAATTGGCCACCTTGATTAGCATTTAATAGTCTTGCAGCTTCAAAGCCTGGCTGCTTCCTGCCTGGAGGAATCCTTTGTTGGGAGGTGTTAGCAGGTCCCGATTCTTTCCTGTCTGCAATTCCTGTTTTCTGAGTGTTTCTCTTTATTTACTGTCTTCATTTTAGGGTTTTTTAATACTGTGTTGCTGTGAGTTTTCCGGGCTTTATGGCTATGCTCCAGAAGCATTCTCTCCTGATGTTTCTCCCCCATCTATGGCAGGCATCCTCAGAAGTTGTGCGGTTTGTTGGAAACTAGGCAAGTGAGGTTTATATATCTCTGGAATGATGTCCAGGGTGGGAGGAAGAACTCTTGTCTGCTTGAGGCAAGTATGAATGTTGTAATTGCTCACCTTGATTATCACTGAATGGCCTTTCAGCTTCAAAGCCTGGCTGCTTCCTGCCTTTCTGCCCAGAGGATCCTTTGTTCGGAGGTGTTAGCTATAAACACCAGATATATAAACACCAACAGACCTCACAACCTCTGAGGATGCCTGCCATAGATGTGGGCGAAACGTCAGAAGAGAATGCTTCTGGAACATGGCCAGACAGCCCAGAAAACTCACAGCAGCCCAGTGATTCCGGCCATGAAAGCCTTCGACAACACACTGTAGCCCCCCCCCCCCCCCCACTGAAAGCAATAGCCAAGTTACTGGTCCTCATAGTTTGACGGATAAGGATTCTGGGAGTTGTAGGTTTACAAGGTCTTGATCCTTCTCTGCCAAGGGGTGCTGGAGCTTACCAAACTGCAACTTCCACGATTTCAAAGAACTGAGCCGTGGCAGCTGTGTCAAACTGCATTAATTCTACAGTGTAGATGCACTTGCAAGCCTATCTGACACCTAATTGGGAGTAAAGGCTTGATTGGGAAATGGGGTAGCCATTTATATAACTTTTGCTGCCGAATCCAGGTTTCCTTGAGATTTCATTAAAGGGCAGCTGAGAACCTCACTCACCGTTTCAGGATGGCGCTTCCGACGGCCGCTTGGTTTGGGCTGAAGAAGGAGCGCTGCTTGGCCAGGCGGAGGAACTCTTCCAGGAGCTGCTGCTTCGGCGCATTGGGGTTCCTCAAGTGGAAGGCCTTCGCCAAGGATTTGCGCTCAGGGCCATAGAGCGAGTCGAGGGCCTCAGACAGGTCTTGTAATTCTGCATCTGAAAATGAGATGGATACATACCAACATTAATTGAGATGATGGGATTATACATGGGTGGTTGGACAAGATGAATGCATGGATAGACATGATAGATAGATTAATTGATAGACGGATGGTAGATGGGTGGATGAATGGATGGACAGATGAATGCATGGATGAATGATGGATAGATGGATGGATGTTAGATAGATACATTGATAGATAGATAGATAGATACATTGATAGATGAATGCATTAATGGATGGATAGATGGATGGGTGGATAGCTAGATTATAGACACATTGATAGATGGATGGATAGATGAATGCATTGATGGATGGATAGATGGATAGATAGCTAGATTATAGACACATTGATTGATAGATGGATGGATGGATAGATGAATGCATTGATGGATGGATAGACAGCTAGATTATAGACACATTGATAGACACGTTGATAGATGGATGGATAGATGAATGCATGGGTGGATGATAGATGGGTGGGTGGATGGATAGATAGATAGATTATAGATACATTGATAGACAGATGATAGATGGGTAGATGAATGGATGGACAGATGAATGCATGGATGAATGATGGATAGATAGATAGATAGATAGATAGATGAATGCATTGATGGATGGATAGAAGGATGAATGGATAGATAGCTAGATTATAGACATATTGATAAGACACATTGATAGATGGATGGATAGATGAATACATCGATGGATGATAGATGGGTGGATGGATAGGTTATAGATACACTGATGGATGGATGATAGATGGGTGGATGAGTGGATAGAGAGATGAATGCATAGATGGGTAGATGGGTGGATAGATAGATTATAGATACATTGATAGATAGATGATAGATGGGTAGATGAATGGATGGACAGATGAATGCATGGATGAATGATGGATAGATAGATAAATGGATAGATAGATAGATAGATGAATGCATTGATGGATGAATAGAAGGATGAATGGATAGATAGCTAGATTATAGACACATTGATAGATTGATGGATAGATGAATGCATGGACGGATGACAGATGGGTAGATGGGTGGATAGATTATAGATACATTGATAGATGGGTGAATGAACTGATGGATAATAGATGGGTAGATGGATGGATAGATAGATTGATAGATTATAGGTACATTGATAGATGGATGGATAGATGGACAGATGACTGCATGGATGGATGAAAGATGGGTACAACAGATGGACAGATTATAGGTACACTGATAGATGGATTATAGATGGATGATAGATGAGTAGATGGATATATAATACTACTACTACTACTACTAATAATAATAATAATAATAATAATAATAATAATTCCTTATGCAATCCCACTTTTCTCCCAAAAAAAA
This sequence comes from Anolis sagrei, assembly GCF_037176765.1. Taxonomy (NCBI): domain Eukaryota; kingdom Metazoa; phylum Chordata; class Lepidosauria; order Squamata; family Anolidae; genus Anolis; species Anolis sagrei. Next base: position 5,696,995 of record NC_090029.1, read on the forward strand.
GGATAGTGGCTTCCAACATATCAAAAACAATATAAAACCAACAGCAATTAAACACATATATAACATCAAGAAAATGTAACATAAACATAAACAGACATTGAAAGACCATAAATAAACATTTAATAACCATATGCATTACAATGGTGTCTCATCAGGTCATACTGCACATTATTTGATAGATGGGTAGATAGAAAAATGAATGGATGGATTGAAGGAAAGGGAGGGAGGACATACTAGTGACCTGCAATGCAAAACAAACCCAAACCCCTTCATTATACCAATTTAAATATGAGACTTAGCAATTTTTAGGTCCTCCATGATGACTCTATGGGTGCATCTACACCAGGGGTCCTCAAACTAAGGCCTGGGGGCCGGATGTGGCCCTCCAAGGTCATTTACCCGGCCCTCGCTCAGGGTCAACCTAAGTCTGAAACGACTTGAAAGCACACAACAGCAATGACAACAATCCTATCTCATGAGCCAAAAGTAGGCCCACACTTCCCATTGAGATACTAATAAGTTTAAATTTGTTATAATTGTTCTTCATTTGAATTATTGTATTGTTTTTAAGTGATTTTTGCTCTACAAACAAGATATGTAGTATGCATAAGAATTCATTCATGTTATTTTTTTTCAAATTATAATCCGGCCCTCCAACAGTTTGAGGAAATGTGACCTGGCCCTCTGTTTAAAAAGTTTGTGAATCCCTGATCTCCACTGTAAGATTAACATAGTTTGGCACCTGGGAGCTGCAGTTTTACGAGATCTTTAGCCTTCTCTTCCCATGAGGGCTGATGCCACACAACACTACAAATTTTGATAGCATTGAGCTAGGGTAGTTCAAGTGGTGTCAAACTGCAAACAGGAAGAAGAAGAAGAAGAAGAAGAAGAAGAAGAAGAAGAGGAGGAGGAGGAGGAGGAGGAGGAGGAGGAGGAGGAGGAGGAGGAGGAGGAGGAGGAGGAGGAGGAAGGAGGAGGAGAAAGGTTGAACTGCAAAGAAAGGTTGAACTGCACAAGCCAGTCAGGGTGGTCCCAGTGGTGATCAGCACACTTGGCCTGCACGTAAACACAATCGGCGCTGACAAAATTACCATCTGCTAGCTGCAAAAGACCACCTTACTGGGATCTGCACACATTATTCGCTGATACATCTCACAGTCCTAGACCCTTGGGAAGTGTCCAACGTGTGATCCAATACAACAGCCAGCAAAGTGATCTTGTCTGCTGTGGACTCATCTTGTTTCTAATAATAATAATAATTACAAATTTGTCTGGTCCTAAGCATTTCGATAAAGGAAAACACTACTGTAATTCTCTATTTTGCTAGTCTGTTTGGAATTGCTCCCCAGAGTAATTGTTACTTTAGCCCACTTTGTCCAAACCCGGTCCATTTTGACTTGGAGAAGCTCTTCCCTTTCCAGCTTTACCCAACTTACCTCCCTGTAGGAACCCAGCTTCAACCAGCTCTTCGGTGACAAGAGAGAGATCTTGGCTGATCTCCGCATATTCCATTGTATTCGTTCTGATCCAGCTCAGCTTACGCTGGAAAAGCCTGACGTACAACATTTGCCCACCGGCTGCGGGTAAATTGCACACCAAGGGAGAAAAGAGAGAGACATTATTCTCAGAGAATGCTGTCAAATGAGCAAATATGCAATTGCAGAAATATTTTGGAGATACATAAATACTAGGCATGTGAAATCCATGCTTCTAAATGGTTCCAAAGTACTTACAAAACTAAAATTCTGGTGGTGAAAACTAGAGGGCACTGGTGCTTTGCTTCTACAGTGTTACTAAACATCTGGTGGTGAAAATTTCAGAACTCTAACAAAATTTTAAAAATTTCATTATTATTTCATTATTGATGATTTTGATGACAGAACCAACTAGGAACTGCCATTTATAATGAAATTTTAAAAGTTTTGTTAGAGTTCTGAAATTTTCACCACCAGAACTTTAGCAACACTGTAGAAGCAAATTTTAGTTTTGTAAGTACTTTAGAATCATTTAGAACCATGGATTGCACATGCCTAATAAATATTTTCTTTAACATCGGATCAAAGCCCAATTTTCAAACTCAGCACTTCTGGCTTGTAATTAAAAATTCTATAATACTGTAATTTTCACGAAGAGCTGTGTGCAACACACACACATACATATCCATACACAAACGCACACACTAGCTTGGGGACCCAGCGGTGCCCAGGTGAATTTGAAAAGGGCATTGTTTATATTACTAAACTAGCCATCCCCTGCCACACGTTGCTGTGGCCCAGTCTGTGTATGTGTGTTTTGTGTGTGTATATGTGTGTATTTATATATTTGTGTATATGTGTACATATGTGCATGCGTTGCAATGTATTTTTTTTGCTTTTTAATTATCTTCCGCTGTATTTTTCAGTGTTTTTATGAGTGACTGTGACCAAACCTTCCCTCCCCCTTTCTTTCTCTCCTTCCTTCCCTCTTTTCCCTTTCCTTCCTCTTTCCCTTTTTCTTCTTTCTCTACCTGTTTTTTCCTCCCTTCCTCCCTCTTTCTGTCCTTTCTTTCTCTCCTCCCTTCCCTTTTCCTTCCTCTTTCTCTTTTTCTATCTTCCTTCTCTGCTTCTTTCCTCCCTTCCTCCCTCTTCCTTTCCTTTCTTTCTCTCCTTCCTTCCCTCTTTTCCTTTTCCTTCCTCTTTCCCTTTTTCTATCTTCCTTCTCTGTTTCTTTCCTCCCTTCCTCCTCCTTCTTCCTTCCCTTTCTTTCTCTCCTTCCTTCCCTCTTTTCCTTTTCCGTCCTCCTTCCCTTTTTCTATCTTCCTTCTCTACCTGTTTCTTTCCTCCCTTCCTCCCTCTTCCTTTCTTTCTCTCCTTCCTTCCCTCTTTTCCTTCTTCTTTCCCTTTTTCTATCTTCCTTCTCTACCTGTTTCTTTCCTCCCTTCCTCCCTCTTCCTTCCTTTCTCTCCTTCCTTCCCTCTTTTCCTTCTTCTTTCCCCTTTTCTATCTTCCTACCTGTTTCTTTCCTCCCTTCCTCCCTTTCTTTCCGTTCTTTCTCTCCTTCCTCCCCTATTTTCCTTCCTCTTTCCCTTTTTTCTATCTTCCTTCTCTACCTGTTTCTTTTCTCCCTCTTTCTTTCCTTTCTTTCTCTCCTTCCTTCCCTCTTTTCCTTTTTCTTCCTCTTTCCCTTTTTCTATCTTCCTTCTCTACCTGTTTCTTTCCTCTTTCTTTCCTTTCTCTCCTTCCTTCCTCTTTCCCTTTTTCTATCTTCCTTCTATATCTGTTTCTTTCCTCCCTTCCTTTGCTCTTTGGTTCCATCCTTCCTCCCTCCCTCCCTCCCTCCCTTCCCTCTTTCTCTCTTTTGCCCCTTCTCTCCTTCTTTCCCTCTCTTTCCTTCCTTCCTTCACTTTTTTATTTCCTTCTCTCTTTCCTTCCTTCTTTCCCTCCTTCCTTCCCCCTTTCTGTGTATATGTGTTTTGTGTGTCTATATATGCATATATGTGTGTATATATTTGTGTATGCATGTTTGCATGTATATATGTGGTTTTGCGCATGCATTGTAATGGTTTTTTTGGTGTGTGTGTGGCTTTTTAAGTCTCTTCTGCTGTGTTTTTCAATGTTTTTATGAGTGATGGTCACTCATTGGCCTGAGAAGTGTCTTGTGTCCAAATTTGGTGTCCACTCGTCCAATGGTTTTTGACTTATGTTAATCCCACAAACGAACATTACATTTTTATTTATTTGGATATATGCCATCTTTGAAATCACTTTCTTCTTTTATACAAAATGTATTTTTATTCATAGGCACTTTGTATATATCATAATATTTTTTTAAACTGGGAGAGAGTAATTTGCTCCTTGCTGGACTCCCTAAAGACTGGAAAAGGCCGAGTTTGGTGAGGGAAAAATATTCCCAGCCTGAATTTATTACCTAGCGCCGGCCCAGTAATTTGAACTGAATTAAGAAGTTAATTACTGCAAGCGATTCAGAAGTACCGTGACGCTGAGATGAGGCTCAGCTTATTCAGCAAAGGGCCAAGATTTATGTCCATAATTCTGCACCTTATGAATTTTGTAGGATTTTCTTAGGCAAGCAATCCCTAGAGGTGGTTTTGCAAGTCTCTGTCCTAATGGGAGTCTGTCTGGATGAAGCAAAGACTACCAGCACTGAAGCGATGCTCCTACAACATCAACTCCGCTGGACTGAAAGCCACGTTGTCCGAATACCCGATCACCGTCTCCCAAGGCAGTTACTCTACTCCCAACTCAAGAACAGGAAACGTAATGTTGATGGACAGGAAAAGAGATTTAAAGATGGGCCTAAAACCAACCTTAAAATCTGTGGCACAGACATAGAACTGGGAAGCCCTGGCCCTTGAGCACTCTAACTGGAGATCAGCTGTGACCAGCAGTGCTGCAGAATTCGAAGAGGCACGATGGAGGGCGAAAGGGTGAAATGTGCCAAGAGGAAGGTGCATCAAGCCAACCCTGACTGGGGCCGCCTTGTTACGGTAAGCACTTGCAGGACACAAGTATATGTGTGAAGAAAAACCTTATTATTTGGAATTATCTTGTAGGTCAAGCAGCAATCTTGTGCCTCGCCCAAGGGGCTATAACTGTTTGAGGTTATTTAATACACTAGCCATCCCCTGCCACGCGTTGCAGGGGACAGATGGGGGTTCTGTGTGGGAGGTTTGGCCCAATTCTATCGATGGTGGGATTCAGAATGCTCTGTGATTGTAGGTGAACTATAAATCCCAGCAACTACAACTCCCGAATGTCAAGATTCTATTTTCCCCAAACTCTACCAGTGTTCACATTTGGACATATGAAGTATTCGTATAGCGTTTGGTCCAGATCCATCATTGTTTGAGTCCACAGTGATCTCTGGATGTAGGTGAACTACAACTCCAAAACCAAAGGACACTGCCCACCAAACCCTTGCAGTATTTTCTATTGGTCGTGGGAGAACTGTGTGCCAAGTTTGGTCCAGGGTTCAGAATGCTCTTTGATTGTAGGTGAACTATGAATCCCAGGAATGACAACTTCCAAATGACAAAATCGTTTTTTGAGTGAAGGACATACATTGGGTTGTTAGGTGTTTTGTGTCCAAACTTGGTGTCAATTCATCCAGTGGTTTTTGAGTTCTGTTAATCCCACAAACGAACATAACATATTTATTTATATAGATTGTGGTGGGTGCTGGATTTCTGGTGGGCTGCTGCTGGAGTTCTGTTTCACCCGTGTGGAGTTCCAGCAGGAGATGCTGATGGTGAAATAGCTATTTACTTCAGGTTGTTTTGAGTTCCCATTTACTGCTTAGAATATGCTTTATTTTAAGTGTATTACAAAAACTGCGTAAATATGTTGCACTGCTGATTTTTGTGTGCTGCATTGCAAATTTTGTTTCATCTCTGCAAAGTTAAGACGGTAAAGATTTTCTGTTTACCTTGGCTATTGGTCTGAGACTATTTAGCATCTGGGTTTTTGGGGGTTAGGTCGCTGGATTAAAACACGTGCCGCGTAACACGCCTTCCACCTGGAAAGTGATGTCCTCACTGCAGAACATGTGGATCTAGAATAGGGCTCCACAGCCACCTATGGACACACCACCAAGACACTACACTTGGAGGACCATCATCCTTGGGCTACAAAGGATCGCCTAAGTAAGTAAAGTAAGTAAAAGTCTCAAACAACTGGTATTATATTAGAATGCCTCCTTACCTGATAACCGGTAAAATTTAGCAACAGTTTCCAAATCTTGCTCATCAAACAGCCTCCGGTCATCTTCATTCTCCAGGACGGTTTGAAGGACCATCAGAAAAATCCTGAGATAATATGGATGACCTTCTGCATCTGGGTCTGGTCCATTGAGGCCACTGTTGAGGACGCTTTGAGTGGGAGATGATTCTTCCAAAGCCCTTGAACAACCATCATTCCCTGATTCTTCTAAATCCCTTGAACAACCGTCATCCCTTGCATTTTCTAAAGCTTTTAGGCAACCACCATCCCTTGCTTCATGTTCAGAGTTTATGTGACCTTCCATAGGAAGGATTATAATGTCGTCCTCTGCAGAAGAGATATTTGACATTTGATTATGGGGTTTCTTTTCAAACTGACCAGAGAAGAAGTCACTGGTGGCCAATTCAGATGGACCTCCTTCATCACAGGAACGCTCTTGGAGATCCTCAGGGTCCAAAACAGGGTTGTTCCTGGGAATATTTAGAGGTTCCTTGACCTCTGTTGAAAGTCCAAGCTCACTACAAATCAACAGCGATGAAGTGGAGTCAACATCACCACCACAAAGACCTCCTACATCATCCAAGGTTCCATGTTGACTTCTCAAACCTTCTTTCGAACCCTGAAATCCTGACAACGGCAATGGGTTCATCCTCCGGGAACCTCGTCCAGAAGCAGAACCTTCCATCTTCTGTGCCAAAACTTCATCACAAATATCTGGAGCCAGATCAATTGACGGCAATGGAATAGGGACATCAAAATTACCGCAAGGATCTCCTATAAGATCCAAGGCTCCACTATCTCTTTTCGAAACCAGAAATCTTGACAATGGCAACTGGTTCTCCTTCTGGGAACCTCCTCCAGAAGTGTAGTCTTCTAGGTTCTGTGCCACAGTCTCATCACAAGAGACGTTACTGCCACATTTCCTGGACAGTTTTGTGGACAGGTGTCCCAGAGAGATACTTTTCACCACTTGAACCTTGGTTTGTCCATCATTTGGTGCCAGGCCACAAGTATCCGGGGTTGTGGAGACATTGCTAGCCGAGGATGAAACTCCACCATGTTTCTTGGACAGTTTGCGGGACAACCTTCCCAAAGTTTTCACCACTTGAGTCTCAGGTTGTCCATCATTCAATGCTAGACTGCCATGTTTCTTAAAATACGGACTCGTCTCTCCTCCGGCAACTAATTTACTTTGATTCTTTTCTGGCGTCGAGGCTTCTTTGGCAAAGCATGGACTAGAAACACCTGCTGCCGCTTCAGTCGAAGGCACTGTAGCCGCATTCAAAGGAGAGTCGACCTCTTCAACATCACTGAACCTACTCTTTGGGCACAATTCATCTAAATGCTGATTGATCCTGTATCTCGGCACGAGCGTCTCGCACAAAGGGCAGGGAACCTTGGCCGGAGGCACGTTATTAAAGAAGGACATAATAGAGGAAGAGGAAGGCGCTGATGAAGACGTTTCCTCTTTCGCTTCCGGGCCATGATTAGCGCTTCTCCTCTTGCTTCTACTGAGCGATGAACCAATTCGGGGCCTTTTACTCTCTGGAAATCCATTCCCTGCCATTGAAGGGACATCGAATAGGACAAAAAGGAGCGGAGTCACTCACTTATACAACTCTCCAGGCAAACGGAGACTTATTTCCAAGCAGCATTCTCCACTTTGCTGTAAAAGATAAGTGACAACTATTAATATAGTGCTGCTATCGTTGATATTATCAGGCAAGAGAATTAATCCATTAATCAATCAACTACACTTGGCTCTCTGTATCCATGGATTCTGACATCCAGTTTCTAAATATTCAACTGAAAAATCTCCTTGATTCTGCCATTTTATATAATACTAGCTGTACCCGCCACGCGTTGCTGTGGCCAACCTTCCCTCCTTCTTTCTCTCCTTCCTTCACTCTTTCCTTCCTTCCCTTTTTTGCTTTCCCTTCTAATGTCTCTTCTTCTTTCTTCCATCTCTACCTGTTACTTTCCTCCCTTTCTTTGCTGTTTGGATACATCTTCACTTCACTTTATTTCTTAATGAGTCGCTCTCCACCAAGGTGCTCCGAGCGACTTACAATCTAAAATAGCATTTACACAATATAAAAACATTCAACATAAAAACATTCAACAGTGACTATTTGGCAAATTAGATCTGAAAACTTAAATGCACAACCAAACAGCCAAGTCTTGAGTGCCTTTACAAAAGGTCGCAACTCCAACATTGCTCTCATGTATGGAGGCAATGAGTTCCACAGAATAGGAGCAGAGGTCGAAAAAGCTCTACTACGCCGTGTAGCTTCCAGGTGTCCCTCCTTCCCAAGGGCCCGGTATGTAGAGGAGATTTTCCTGGGTGGAGGTGACCACTGGTACCACCCTTCTCATTGGTGGCCCCTTGTCTGTGGAACTCTCTACCCAGTGACATGAAGGCACAGGTTTGCAGCTTGGGGGTCCTCCTGGACTCATCACTGAGCCTGGAATCCCAGGTTGCAGTGGTGGCCAGGGGAGTTTTCACACAATTAAAACTTGTGCGCCAGCTGCACCCATACCTTGGAAGTCAGACTTGGCCATGGTTGTCCACGCTCTCATTACATCTAAGATAGACTACTGTAATGCACTCTACGTGGGGTGGGGTTTGAAGACTGCTCGGAAGCTTCAAATAATCCAATGAGAGGCAGCCAAGTTAATAATTGGGGTGGCATACAGGGAGCATACAACTTCCGTGTTACGCCAGCTCCACTGGCTGCCAGTTTGCTACCAGGCACAATTCAAAGTGTTGGCTTTGGCCTATAAAGCCCTAACAGCCCAGCCCAAATTACCTGTCCGAACGCATCTCCCCCTATGTACCATCGCGGAGATTAAAATCCTCCGGGGAGGCCCTGCTTTCCGTCCCGCCATTGATGGGGATGAGAGACAGGGCCTTCTTGGTGATTGCTCCCCGGCTATGGAACTCCCTTCCTGGTGAGATCAGGTTGGCCCCCTCCCTCCTGTCCTTTAGAAAGGTGGTAAAAACTTGGCTGTGGGACCAAGCTTTCGGGACAAAGCGGCAATAGGAAAGATGACCAGGCCAATTAGATTTGACGCAGATGATTAGGACGGTTTTAAATGGTGCATTTTAATATTGAGATAAATGTTTTTAATGTTTATGTATGTGATGTGAATCTGTGCCCTGGCATTGAATGTTTGCCGTATATGTGCTGAGTCCCCTTCGAGGTGAGAAGGGCGGAATACAAATGTTTTAAACAAATAATTAAATAAATAAATTAGATTGGCCCCTTCCCTATTATCCTTTAGAATGAATCTCAAAACCTTATTATTATTATTTGAAACACAACAAGATGAGTCCACAGCAAACAAGATCACTCGGCTGGCTGTTGTATTGGATCACACGTCGGACCCTTCCCAAGTGTCTAGGACTAGCACCGAGTCCCTTGGGGAGATGGTAGCGGGGTATAAATAAAGTATTATTATTATTATTATTATTATTATCGGCAAATTATGCGTGCAGATCCCAATAGGGTGGCTTTTTGCAACTGAGAGATGGTGATTTTGTGTTTAAGTGCAGGCGAAGGTCTTAGGCACTGCACCCAGTGTGCCGATCACCACTGGGACCATCTTGACTGGCTTGTGCCAGAGTCTTTGCAGTTCGATCTTTAAATCCTTATATTGTTTCAACTTTTCCAGTTGTTTGTCTTCAACCCTGCTGTTGCCTGGGATTATTATTATTATTAAATGCTAATCAAGGTGGCCAGAGGCAACATCTACACCTACTTCCAACAGGCAAGAGTTCTTTCTCCCACCCTGGACATTCCACAATACATAAACCCCATTTTCCTAGTTCCCAAAAGACCTCACTACCTGTGAGGAATTATTTGTGTTTTAGGGTGCACCTACATTGTGGAATTAAGGCAGTTTGGTACCACTTTAGACTGCAATGGCTCAGTACTGGAGTTCTATAACAGACATTGTAGGTCTTCTGAATGAGCACAGACTACATTATCGTCAGCGTATTGGAATTCTATAAGAGACATTGTCGGTCTTCTGAATGAGCACAGGCTACATTATCGTCAGCGTATTGGAATTCTATAAGAGACATTGTCGGTCTTCTGAATGAGCACAGGCTACATTATCGTCAGCGTATTGGAATTCTATGAGAGACATTGTCGGTCTTCTGAATGAGCACAGGCTACATTATCGTCAGCGTATTGGAATTCTATGAGAGACATTGTCGGTCTTCTGAATGAGCACAGGCTACATTATCGTCAGCGTATTGGAATTCTATGAGAGACATTGTCGGTCTTCTGAATGAGCACAGGCTACATTATCGTCAGCGTATTGGAATTCTATGAGAGACATTGTCGGTCTTCTGAATGAGCACAGGCTACATTATCGTCAGCGTATTGGAATTCTATGAGAGACATTGTCGGTCTTCTGAATGAGCACAGGCTACATTATCGTCAGCGTATTGGAATTCTATGAGAGACATTGTCGGTCTTCTGAATGAGCACAGGCTACATTATCGTCAGCGTATTGGAATTCTATGAGAGACATTGTCGGTCTTCTGAATGAGCACAGGCTACATTATCGTCAGCGTATTGGAATTCTATGAGAGACGTTGTCGGTCTTCTGAATGAGCACAGGCTACATTATCGTCAGCGTATTGGAATTCTATGAGAGACGTTGTCGGTCTTCTGAATGAGCACAGGCTACATTATCGTCAGCGTATTGGAATTCTATGAGAGACGTTGTCGGTCTTCTGAATGAGCACAGGCTACATTATCGTCAGCGTATTGGAATTCTATGAGAGACGTTGTCGGTCTTCTGAATGAGCACAGGCTACATTATCGTCCGCGTATTGGAATTCTATGAGAGACGTTGTCGGTCTTCTGAACGAGCACAGGCTACATTATCGTCCGCGTATTGGAATTCTATAAGAGACGTTGTCGGTCTTCTGAACGAGCACAGGCTACATTATCGTCCGCGTATTGGAATTCTATAAGAGACGTTGTCGGTCTTCTGAACGAGCACAGGCTACATTATCGTCCGCGTATTGGAATTCTATAAGAGACGTTGTCGGTCTTCTGAACGAGCACAGGCTACATTATCGTCCGCGTATTGGAATTCTATAAGAGACGTTGTCGGTCTTCTGAACGAGCACAGGCTACATTATCGTCCGCGTATTGGAATTCTATAAGAGACGTTGTCGGTCTTCTGAACGAGCACAGGCTACATTATCGTCCGCGTATTGGAATTCTATAAGAGACGTTGTCGGTCTTCTGAACGAGCACAGGCTACATTATCGTCCGCGTATTGGAATTCTATAAGAGACGTTGTCGGTCTTCTGAACGAGCACAGGCTACATTATCGTCCGCGTATTGGAATTCTATAAGAGACGTTGTCGGTCTTCTGAACGTGCACAGGCTACATTATCGTCCGCGTATTGGAATTCTATAAGAGACGTTGTCGGTCTTCTGAACGAGCACAGGCTACATTATCGTCCGCGTATTGGAATTCTATAAGAGACGTTGTCGGTCTTCTGAACGTGCACAGGCTACATTATCGTCCGCGTATTGGAATTCTATAAGAGACGTTGTCGGTCTTCTGAACGAGCACAGGCTACATTATCGTCCGCGTATTGGAATTCTATAAGAGACGTTGTCGGTCTTCTGAACGAGCACAGGCTACATTATCGTCCGCGTATTGGAATTCTATAAGAGACGTTGTCGGTCTTCTGAACGAGCACAGGCTACATTATCGTCCGCGTATTGGAATTCTATAAGAGACGTTGTCGGTCTTCTGAACGAGCACAGGCTACATTATCGTCCGCGTATTGGAATTCTATAAGAGACGTTGTCGGTCTTCTGAACGAGCACAGGCTACATTATCGTCAGCGTATTGGAATTCTATAAGAGACGTTGTCGGTCTTCTGAACGTGCACAGACTACATTATCGTCAGCGTATTGGAATTCTATAAGAGACGTTGTCGGTCTTCTGAACGTGCACAGACTACATTATCGTCAGCGTATTGGAATTCTATAAGAGACGTTGTCGGTCTTCTGAACGAGCACAGACTACATTATCGTCAGCGTATTGGAATTCTATAAGAGACGTTGTCGGTCTTCTGAACGAGCACAGACTACATTATCGTCAGCGTATTGGAATTCTATAAGAGACGTTGTCGGTCTTCTGAACGAGCACAGACTACATTATCGTCAGCGTATTGGAATTCTATAAGAGACGTTGTCGGTCTTCTGAACGAGCACAGACTACATTATCGTCAGCGTATTGGAATTCTATAAGAGACGTTGTCGGTCTTCTGAACGAGCACAGACTACATTATCGTCAGCGTATTGGAATTCTATAAGAGACGTTGTCGGTCTTCTGAACGAGCACAGACTACATTATCGTCAGCGTATTGGAATTCTATAAGAGACGTTGTCGGTCTTCTGAACGAGCACAGACTACATTATCGTCAGCGTATTGGAATTCTATAAGAGACGTTGTCGGTCTTCTGAACGAGCACAGACTACATTATCGTCAGCGTATTGGAATTCTATAAGAGACGTTGTCGGTCTTCTGAACGAGCACAGACTACATTATCGTCAGCGTATTGGAATTCTATAAGAGACGTTGTCGGTCTTCTGAACGAGCACAGACTACATTATCGTCAGCGTATTGGAATTCTATAAGAGACGTTGTCGGTCTTCTGAACGAGCACAGACTACATTATCGTCAGCGTATTGGAATTCTATAAGAGACGTTGTCGGTCTTCTGAACGAGCACAGACTACATTATCGTCAGCGTATTGGAAGTCTATAAGAGACGTTGTCGGTCTTCTGAACGAGCACAGACTACATTATCGTCAGCGTATTGGAAGTCTATAAGAGACGTTGTCGGTCTTCTGAACGAGCACAGGCTACATTATCGTCAGCGTATTGGAAGTCTATAAGAGACGTTGTCGGTCTTCTGAACGAGCACAGGCTACATTATCGTCAGCGTATTGGAAGTCTATAAGAGACGTTGTCGGTCTTCTGAACGAGCACAGGCTACATTATCGTCAGCGTATTGGAATTCTATAAGAGACGTTGTCGGTCTTCTGAACGAGCACAGGCTACATTATCGTCAGCGTATTGGAATTCTATAAGAGACGTTGTCGGTCTTCTGAACGAGCACAGGCTACATTATCGTCAGCGTATTGGAATTCTATAAGAGACGTTGTCGGTCTTCTGAACGAGCACAGGCTACATTATCGTCAGCGTATTGGAATTCTATAAGAGACGTTGTCGGTCTTCTGAACGAGCACAGGCTACATTATCGTCAGCGTATTGGAATTCTATAAGAGACGTTGTCGGTCTTCTGAACGAGCACAGGCTACATTATCGTCAGCGTATTGGAAGTCTATAAGAGACGTTGTCGGTCTTCTGAACGAGCACAGGCTACATTATCGTCAGCGTATTGGAAGTCTATAAGAGACGTTGTCGGTCTTCTGAACGAGCACAGGCTACATTATCGTCAGCGTATTGGAAGTCTATAAGAGACGTTGTCGGTCTTCTGAACGAGCACAGGCTACATTATCGTCCGCGTATTGGAAGTCTATAAGAGACGTTGTCGGTCTTCTGAACGAGCACAGGCTACATTATCGTCCGCGTATTGGAATTCTATAAGAGACGTTGTCGGTCTTCTGAACGAGCACAGACTACATTATCGTCCGCGTATTGGAATTCTATAAGAGACGTTGTCGGTCTTCTGAACGAGCACAGACTACATTATCGTCAGCGTATTGGAATTCTATAAGAGACGTTGTCGGTCTTCTGAACGAGCACAGACTACATTATCGTCAGCGTATTGGAATTCTATAAGAGACGTTGTCGGTCTTCTGAACGAGCACAGACTACATTATCGTCAGCGTATTGGAATTCTATAAGAGACGTTGTCGGTCTTCTGAACGAGCACAGACTACATTATCGTCAGCGTATTGGAATTCTATAAGAGACGTTGTCGGTCTTCTGAACGAGCACAGACTACATTATCGTCAGCGTATTGGAATTCTATAAGAGACGTTGTCGGTCTTCTGAACGAGCACAGACTACATTATCGTCAGCGTATTGGAATTCTATAAGAGACGTTGTCGGTCTTCTGAACGAGCACAGACTACATTATCGTCAGCGTATTGGAATTCTATAAGAGACGTTGTCGGTCTTCTGAACGAGCACAGACTACATTATCGTCAGCGTATTGGAATTCTATAAGAGACGTTGTCGGTCTTCTGAACGAGCACAGACTACATTATCGTCAGCGTATTGGAATTCTATAAGAGACGTTGTCGGTCTTCTGAACGAGCACAGACTACATTATCGTCAGCGTATTGGAATTCTATAAGAGACGTTGTCGGTCTTCTGAACGAGCACAGACTACATTATCGTCAGCGTATTGGAATTCTATAAGAGACGTTGTCGGTCTTCTGAACGAGCACAGACTACATTATCGTCAGCGTATTGGAATTCTATAAGAGACGTTGTCGGTCTTCTGAACGAGCACAGACTACATTATCGTCAGCGTATTGGAATTCTATAAGAGACGTTGTCGGTCTTCTGAACGAGCACAGACTACATTATCGTCAGCGTATTGGAATTCTATAAGAGACGTTGTCGGTCTTCTGAACGAGCACAGACTACATTATCGTCAGCGTATTGGAATTCTATAAGAGACGTTGTCGGTCTTCTGAACGAGCACAGACTACATTATCGTCAGCGTATTGGAATTCTATAAGAGACGTTGTCGGTCTTCTGAACGAGCACAGACTACATTATCGTCAGCGTATTGGAATTCTATAAGAGACGTTGTCGGTCTTCTGAACGAGCACAGACTACATTATCGTCAGCGTATTGGAATTCTATAAGAGACGTTGTCGGTCTTCTGAACGAGCACAGACTACATTATCGTCAGCGTATTGGAATTCTATAAGAGACGTTGTCGGTCTTCTGAACGAGCACAGACTACATTATTGTCAGCGTATTGGAATTCTATAAGAGACGTTGTCGGTCTTCTGAATGAGCACAGACTACATTATCGTCAGCGTATTGGAATTCTATAACAGACATTGTAGGTCTTCTGAATGAGCAGAGACTGTTATCATCAGCGTACTGGAGTTCTATGTGGAATACTGGGATTTGTAGTTTTCACTTGGGCAGAGAAGGTGAAAAGTCTTACAAAATATGAGACTAAATACTCTGTAGTATTATAATATTTAAAGGAAATGCAATAATAATAATAATAATAATAATAATAATAATGCAAACCTTTTGCCTTCCTGGTGCCTCTGCAAACATTACTTTTGAAACATTACATATATATGTAATCAATATGAAAAGTCCATCAGATAACCCTAGAATCCCATGCAACTTCTCTACTGGAGTGCATGTTTTTAATGGTAGTTTCATTACTATTTAATTTGCCAAAATGCAAGAACTAAAAGGCACTTCAAGTACTAACCGGTAGGATAAAGCACTGCAAGAGTTGAAAAATGACGTTTGAAGCTTGCAAAGACCCCTTTTCCAGGCACTCAGCTGCAAACACCATTCAAAAAAGCAGCTGCAATTGGCCCGCGCAGGCGCAGAAGGAGCCACAGAATCCCGGGCAGCGCGAGCCCACCCAGGGCAGAGACTGCGCATGCGCAGTACTTCCTTCTGTCTTTTCTGGTTATAGTCTAAGCGCCAGGCAGCTGCAGTCCATACCAGTCGATACCAGAGCGGTCGAGCATCATTCCTTGCTATTACATTGCCCAATTAGGACGCTTCAGATTGTAGTTTTGTGATTTTAAAATACTATTGATTTTGTCCAGTTTTCCATCATTTTAGCTACAAGTTTATGGCATAGGCTGGTATAGGAGGAATTCTATGGAGTTGATGCTTTTGTCACTCATAGAATCATAGACTCAAAGAGTTGGAAGAGACCTCATGGGCCATCCAGTCCAACCCCATTCTGCCAAGAAGCAGGAATATTGCATTCAAATCACCCCTGACAGATGGCCATCCAGCCTCTGTTTCAAAGCTTCCAAAGAAGGAGCCTCCACCACACTCCGGGGCAGAGAGTTCCACTGCTGAACGGCTCTCACAGTCAGGAAGTTCTTCCTCATGTTCAGGTGGAATCTCCTCTCTTGCAGTTTGAAGCCATTGTTCCGCGTCCTAGTCTCCAAGGAAGCAGAAAACAAGCTTGCTCCCTCCTCCCTGTGGCTTCCTCTCACATATTTATACATGGCTATCATATCTCCTCTCAGCCTTCTCTTCTTCAGGCTAAACATGCCCAGCTCCTTCAGCCGCTCCTCATAGGGCTTGTTCTCCAGACCCTTGATCATTTTAGTCGCCCTCCTCTGGACACATTCCAGCTTGTCAATATCTCTCTTGAATTGTGGTGCCCAGAATTGGACACAATATTCCAGGTGTGGTCTAACCAAAGCGGAATAGAGCATGGGGAGCATGACTTCCTTAGATCTAGACACTATGCTCCTATTGATGCAGGCCAAAATCCCATTGGGTTTTTTTGCCGCCACATCACATTCCTGGCTCATGTTTAACTTGTTGTCCACGAGGACTCCAAGATCTTTTTCACACGTACTGCTCTCGAGCCAGGCATTGTCCCCCATTTTGTATTACATTTTTAACAAAAACAAACAAACAAACAAATAAACAGTCAAAACACAAAGTTTTCAAGCTTGGTAGTTGGTTAAATGTCCTTTGACCAGTATCTGGCCACTTGGAGTGCCTCTGGTGTTGCCGCAAGGAGGTCCTCCATCGTGCATATGGCAGGGCTCAGGTTGCATTGCAGCAGGTGGTCAATGGTATGCTCTTCTCCACACTCGCATGTCGAGGATTCCACCTTGTAGCCGCATTTCTGAAGGTTGGCTCTGCATCTCGTGGTGCCAGAGCACAGTCTGTTCAGCGCCTACCACGTCACCCAGTCTCCTGTGTGCCCAGGAAAGAGTCTCTCATTTGGTATCAGCCATTGGTTAAGGTGCTGGGTTTGAGCCTGCCACTTTTGGACTCTCGCTTGCTGAGGTGTTCCAGCGAGTGTCTCTGTAGATCTTAGAAAACTATTTCTAAATTTAAGTACTTGACGTGCTGGCTGATACCAAAACAGAGGATGAGCTGGAGATGTCTCTGCCTTGGTCCTTTCACTATTGGCTGTTACTTCCCGGCAGATGTCAGGTGGTGTGATACCGGCTAAACAGTGTAATTTCTCCAGTCGTGTAGGGCGCAGACACCCCGTGATAATGCGGCGTGTCTCATTAAGAGCCACATCCACTGTTTTAGCGTGGTGAGATGTGTTCCACATTGGGCATGCGTACTCAGCAGCAGAGTAGCATAGCGCAAGGGCAGATGTCTTCACTGTGTCTGGTTGTGATCCCCAGGTTGTGCCAGTCAGCTTTCATATGATATTGTTTCTAGTGCCCACTTTTTGCTTGATGTTCAGGCAGTGCTTCTTGTAGGTCAGAGAACGGTCCAGAGTGACTCCCAGGGATTTGGATGCGCTGCAATGCTCCAATGGGATTCCTTCCCACGTGATCCTTAGAGCTTGGGATGCTTGTCTGTTCTTAAGGTGAAAAGTGCATGTCTGTGTTTTAGATGGATTTGGGATCAGCTGGTTTTCCCCTGTAATAGGCAGTAAGAGCACCTAGAGCTTCGTAGAGCTTCTGTTCAACCATCCCAAAGCTCCCTGCATGAGTGGTGATGGCACGAACTTCAGCATAGATGAAGCTCTCTGTCCCTTCTGGCAGTGGCTGGTCATTTGTGTAGATGTTGAACTTGGATGGAGCAAGCACGCTCCCCTGAGGCAGGCCGTTCTGTTTCCGCCATCTGCTTCTCTGGCCCTGGAACTCAAGAAAAAAGCTCCTGTTCTGTAGCAGGTTTCCTATGAGGCGGGTGAGGTGGTCGTCCTTTGTGATATTATACATTTTTCTCAGGAGGAGACGGTGGTTTACAGTATCATAAGCCGCTGACAGGTCTATGAAGACCGCTCCTGTGATCCTGCCTTTCAAAGCCATCTTCATGTGCTGAGTCAGGTTCAACACTTGAGATGTGCAGCTTTTGCCTTTCCTGAAGCCAGCTTGCTGTGGAATGTCTGATAGATGATTTCTAATAATATCGTATCTCATTTATATATGTATTTATATGTGTGTGTGTAGATGTATGTATATATGGGAGATTTATTGCTCTTATTGATATATTCCACTTGTCACCAAGGAGGCTGTCCAGACCTTTAACCGGTGCTTGGCTGCTGTGTCGGACTGGATGAGAGCTAACAAATTGAAACTGAATCCAGACAAGACAGAGGTCCTACTGGTCAGTCGTAAGGTCGAACAGGGTATAGGGTTACAGCCTGTACTGGATGGGGTTACACTCTCCCTGAAGATGCAGGTTCGCAGCTTGGGAGTGATCCTGGACTCATCGCTGAGCCTGGAACTCCAGGTCTCGGCGGTGGCCGGGAGAGCTTTTGCACAATTAAAACTTGTGTGCCAGTTATGCCCATACCTTGGGAAGTCGGATCTGGCCACGGTGGTCCACGCTCTTGTTACATCCCGATTAGATTACTGCAATGCGCTCTACGTGGGGTTGCCTTTGAAGACTGTTCGGAAATTCCAACTAGTCCAGTGGGAGGCAGCCAAATTGCTCACTGGAGGGTCATAAAGGGAGCACACCACCCCTCTGTTATGTCAGCTCCACTGGCTGCCAATCCAGTTCTGAGCACAATTCAAAGTGCTGGTTTTGACCTACGAAACCCTATACGGCTCCAGCCCAGTGTATCTGTCCGAACGGATCTCCCTTTACATCCCACTCTGGAGTCTAAGATCTTCTGGGGAGGCCCTGCTCTCGACCCCGCATCTATCACAAGTGAGGTTGGCAGGGACGAGGAGCAGGGCTTTCTCGGTGGTGGCCCCTCACCTATGGAATTCACTCCCCAGGGAAATTAGATCAGCAACATCACTCCTTTCCTTTAGAAAAAAACTGAAAACATGGATTTGGGACCAGGCATTCAGACAATCGTGCAGATAAAGAAAGGACTTTGAGAATGGCCAGGAAATGACTAATGGAATGGAATTTGGAACTCTGAAAGACGAACGCTGAGCATGTGAATAGTTTTTATATGATGTGATGTATATTGATTGTTATGATTGTTTTAACTGTGATAATTGTTTTAACTATGATTTTGTACACTATGTATAATTTTTGTATAGGCATCGAGTTGTGCCTTTTGTAAGCCGTCCTGAGTCCCCCCTCAGGGGTTGAGAAGGGCGGGGTAAAAGTACCCGAAATAAATAAATAAATAAATTGATGGTACTTCTTAAGCAAAAGAGAGAAGGCTATTGCTTTCAGCTGCGCATCAGTCACACAAAATCAATGGCAATTACTTGCTCCTTCCATTCCCGGCACATGACGGCGGTCTCTTATGCAGAGGGTCCTTTTAATTCATATTTTCCGGACGCTGGCCTTAAGGCCTCTTCCTATTTGCCGTCATTTCAATCTCTCTCTCTCTTGCTTTTCGCCCGAAAACCTTTAAGTGGACGGCAATCTGTGCAGTGACTTTAATGGACTGTGACAAATTCCCCCCCAAAGCCCCCTTTTGCAAAAGACACATAATTTATGAGGTCAGGAAAGGGAAGGCCAAGGAAGCGGGGAAGGAAACGTTTAGTGCCCCATTAAATCAAGGGGACGGTGGGCATTCGTTCCAGGTGCTTAATGGCCTTCTGCCCCCCCCCCCCCCCCATCTCCCGCTCTAATGCATTTGGGGTGAGGATCTTCCATAACCTGGCAAGAGAGAGAGATAGAGAGAGAGCAATGTTGTTTGAATGCTTTTTAATGTTAGCTGCTTGGAGTTTCCTCTGGCAGAGAAAAAAACAATTATTATAGTTATTATAGGTATTTTTATTATTGATTATAATCAATAGAGGTCACTTGTTTAAGTGCTGGGCTATATCTTTGGAGACCGGGGATCCAATCCTTGGCCAAGCCACGCTCTCTCAGCCTCAGATGGTAACTCTAAGAGCAAAAATGGGCAAACTTCGGCCCTCCAGGTGTTTTGGACTTCAACTCCCACAGTTCCTAACAGCTTCAGGCCCCTTCCTTTTCCCTCTCAGCTGCTTAAGTTTCAGGGCCTGAGGCTGGTAGGAATGAATCAATTAGGAAATGACTCCGACATCCCTGGCCAAAGTGACCCCTGGTCAAAGTGACCCCTGGTCAAAGTGGTCCCTGGTTAAGTGACCGCTCATTAAAGTGATTCCTGGTCAAAGTGATCCCTGGTCAAAGGTGTCCCTGGTCAACATGATCGCTGGTCAAAGATGTCTCTGGTCAAAGATGTCCCAGGTCAAATGTGTCCCTGGTCAAAGTGACTCTTGGTCTAAATAATCCCCTGGTTAAAGTGACCCCTGGTCAAAGTGGTCCCTGCTCAAGTGACCCCTGGTCAAAGTGGTCCCTGGTTAAGTGATCAGTGGCTCAAAGTGGTCCCCGGTCAAAGTGATCCTTGGTCAGTGGTGGTTCCTGGTCAAGTGATCCGTGATCAAAGTGGTCCCTGGTCAAAGTGGTCCCTGCTCAAGTGACCCCTGGTCAAAGTGGTCCCTGCTCAAGTGACCCCTGGTCAAAGTGGTCCCTGGTTAAGTGATCAGTGGCTCAAAGTGGTCCCCGGTCAAAGTGATCCTTGGTCAGTGGTGGTTCCTGGTCAAGTGATCCGTGATCAAAGTGGTCCCTGGTCAAAGTGGTCCCTGCTCAAGTGACCCCTGGTCAAAGCAGTTCCTGCTCAAGTGACCCCTGGTCAAAGTGGTCCCTGGTCAAAGTGATCCTTGGTCAGTGGTGGTCCCTGGTTAAGTGATACCTGGTCAAAGTGGTCCCTGCTCAAGTGATACCTGGTCAAAGTGGTCCCTGGACAAGTGTCCCCTGGTCAAAGTGATCCATGGCTTAAAGTGGTCCCTGGTCAAGAAAAGGTTGGGAACCATTGCCATAGACCCAAGCAAATCCAATGTTTGGTTATTATATTATAGTGTTCTGTGCTTCTTTGGAAACCTTAAAGAGTCTCCATCCAATCTCTCCTTTCTAAACAAGGTTTTTCCTTTGATTCTAACATTGCTGTTTGTTCCAAACCCATTTTGGATGTGCAAGGCAAAGAATAAGGAAAAAAAGGGAAGGAGAGAGAGAATCCAGCTTACTTTTAATTTATACAAAATACGGCATGCATAATATATCACAGCTTGAGCTTCTGGGCAGAGAGCGCCCGCTTCTTGGGCTTCCTCTGGCTCGTCTTGGCTTCTGTGATTTGCATTTTCACTTGATCTTGCAACTGGGAGAAGAACGCCTTGGAGGACTTCAAAGCCTTGTCTTTGCCGTCATCCTGTAAAGACAGCAGAGGCTGATTCCCAAACAAATAAAAGCATCGCATGCAAAATTAGAAAGAGAAGAAACACGTATACACACAAGGTCTAGCCGCTTAATTGTTTCAGAAGAAGCCACAAAAGGCCCGATTTGTATTCCGATTGATAGCTAAACGGCAAACAGCAGATGCCGAGTTAGGCTTCCCTTTTCTCTCTCTCTTCCGTTCCCCAGCAGCACAATAAGTGGAAAAAGCCAAGGCTTGGCATTATCTCTGCTTCTCATGCTCAACGCATGTTAATGAGAGAAACATGCGGCGCTGGGAGTGTATCCCTTTACAATGGAGACTTAAGAAGCAAAGGAAATGGGCTGGGATTTTTGAAAAAATATCTATTCTTCTTTGAAGTTGCTCCCATATCATCATCAACAATGCAAATCGACCAAGAAGGCAGGAAAGTGTCTTATTTGGATGCAGATTTGCATTTACGGCTGCATACATTACCATTGAGGCCTCAGAGGGAATACTGTCCAAAGACCCACATTTCTTGCATTGGAATATTATATACTAGCCATCCCCTGCGACACGATGCTGTGGCCCAATTTGTGTATATGTATTACATGCAGCCCGCCCATTGTCTCTGTGCCTGTGTCTATCGTAATTCTTATATTGTTATGTATTCATGTTTTATGTAATTATGATGTTGTTTATTGTTTGCGTTTTCGGTTGTGTTTTGTTTTTCTTTATTGTAATTGTTGTTCAGGCCTGGCTCCAAGTCCCCATTGTGAAGATGGTGGCGGGGTACAAATAAAGTTTATTATTATTATTATTATTATTATTATTATTATTATTTTGTGTGTTACCTAGGCGATCCCTCGTTGGACGAGTAAGATGGTCTTCCTTGATGACTATTTTTGTGGGTTTGTAGGTGGCTGTGGAGCCCTATTCTTGACCCGCATCTTCTCCCACAGTGAAGGCATTGGTTTCCAGGTGGAAGGCGGTCCCGGTCGGGGTTGGCTTGACGCGCCTTCCTCCTGGCACGTTTCTCTCTTTCACCCTCCACTCGTGCCTCCTCGAATTCTGCAGCACTGCTGGTCTCAGCTGACCTCCAGCTGGAGTGCTCAAGGGCCAGGGCTTCCCAGTTCTCAGTGTCTATGCCAGAGTTTTTAAGGTTGGCTTTGAGCCCATCTTTAAATCTCTTTTCCTGTCCACCAACATTCCGTTTTCCATTCTTGAGTTCGGAGTAGAGCAACTGCTTTGGGAGACAGTGGTCAGGCATCCAGACAACGTGGTCAGCCCAGCGAAGTTGATGGCAGAGGACCATCACTTCAATGCTGGTGGTCTTTGCTTCTTCCAGCACGCTGACGTTTGTCTGCCTGTCTTCCCAAGAGATTTGCAGGATTTTCCGGAGGCAGCGCTGATGGAATCGTTCCAGGAGTTGCATGTGACGTCTGTAGACAGTCCACGTCTCGCAGGCATAGAGCAGGGTTGGGAGGACAATAGCTTTATAGACAAGCACCTTGGTATCCCTACGGATGTCCCGGTCCTCAAACACTCTCTGCTTCATTCAGGAAAATGCTGCACTTGCAGAGCTCAGGCGGTGTTGTATTTCGGTGTCTATGTTGACTTTAGTGGAGAGGTGGTTGCCAAGGGAGCGGAAATGGTCAACATTTTCTAATGTTATCCCATTAAGCTGTATCTCTGGAATTGGGGAGGGATTGGCTGGTGACTGCTGGAAGAGCACTTTGGTTTTCTCGATGTTCAGTGACAGGCCAAGCTTCGTGTATGCTTCTGGGAAGGTGTTTAGAGTGGCTTGTAGATCTTCTTCTGAATGCGCACAGACGACATTGTCATCAGCATACTGGAGTTCTATAACAGATGTTGTTGGTTTTGGCTTTCAGTCTGCTGAGGTTAAACAGCTTGCCATCTGTACGATAGATGATTTCCACTCTGGTGGGAAGCTTCCCATCAACAAGGTGAAGTATCATAGCAATGAAGATGGAGAATAAAGTTGGGGCAATAACACATCCCTGTTATTGTTATTTGTGTGTATAAGTAAGTATATGTGTGTGTATATACTTGTGTATATGTGTATATACACATATGGAAAGAAGTACCAACCCCCAGAGTTGGACACGACTGGACTTAATGTCAGGGGAAAACCTTTACCTATATATTTGTGTATATGTGTATATATGCGTGTATATATGGTTTTGTGCCTGCGCTGTAATGTGGTTTTTTTTTGGCCTTTTAAGTCCCTTCTGCTATGTTTTCAGTGTTTTTATGAGTGATGGTCACTCATTGGCCTGAGAGGTGTCTTGTGTCCAAATTTGGTGTCAATTCGTCCAGTGGTTTTTGAGTTATGTTCATCCCACAAACAAACATTACATTTTTATTTATATAGATTTCTATAACAAGCAAATCAGCTTTAAAAAGATGATGACGAGATATTTGGCATAATTTATTATTATTATTAAACTCCATTAGGACAGGAGCTCGGATATATTAAGACCAGGCATGGGCTCCAACTCCCACCATTCCTAACAGCCTCAGGTCCCTTCCTTTTCTCCCTCAGCCACTTAAGCTGAGTGCCCATAACCAATGTTAGGCTCTGTTGCCTGTGCAAAGTGCAAGGAAGCTTCCTCTACAGCAGGCATGGGCAACCTTTGGCTCTCCAGGTGTGTTGGACCAACTCCCACCATTCTTAACAGCCTCAGGTCCCTTCCTTTCCCCCCTCAGCTGCTTAAGCTGAGTTCTGGGCCCATAACCATTGCAAGGCTCTTTCAACCTACTGGCTGTTAGGAATGATGGGAGTTGAAGTCCAAAACACCTGGAGTGCCAAAGTTTGCCCATGGCTGGTTTAGACCAAGTAACCCTCCTCGGGATACTCTATCGAAAAGGGAAAGACCTTGCTATGGAAAGATAAAGATGATGGATGGATAGAGAGATAGATAGATAAGTAGATAAATAGATAGATCCCCACCTTTGTTCTTCTCCTAAAATCATAAACAGAAGGTAGATAGGTATATAGATAGACAGGCAAATTGATAGATGACTGATAGAGCAGTAGATAAGTAAGTAAGTAAGTAGGTAGATGATAGATAGATAAGTAGACAGGTAGAGAGATATAGATTATAGGAAGACAGATGATAGCTACATAAGTAGACAGATACACAGGTAGATAGATAAATAGGTAGGTAGGTAGATAAATAGGTAGGTAAGTAAGTCCATAAATAGCTAGATGGATAGATAAGTAGATAAATAGCTAGATAGATAGATTGATAAATAGGTAGGTAGATAGATAGATAGATAGATAGATAGATAGATAGATAGATAGATAAATACGTAAATAGCTAGATAGGTAGGTAGATTGATAAATAGGTAGGTAGGTAAGTAGGTAGGTAGATAGATAGATAGATAGATACTTAGATAGGTAGAAAGGTAAGTAGATAAATAGCTAGATAGGTAGATTGATAAATAGGTAGGTAGGTAGATAGATAGATAAGTAGATAAATAGCCAGATAGCTAGGTAGGTAGATAGATAAATAGGTAAATAGCTAGATAGGTAGGTAGATTGATAAATAGGTAGGTAAGTGGGTAGGTAGATATATAGATAGGTAAGTAGATAAATAGCTAGATAGGTGGGTAGGTAGATATATAAGTAGATAAATAGGTAGGTAGGTAGATAAGTAGGTAGGTAGGTAGATAGATAAATAAATAGGCAGGTAAATAGATAAATATGTAGGTAGGTAAGTAGGTAGATAAAATGAACAAATGCAAAACTCTCCAGGCATTCCAATCTGGCTTCAGAGTACTTACCTTGAGCAGTGAAGTCCGGCCTTCCTTGGTCAGCTTTTTCAGCTCAGCCGCTGAAGCCTTCTTGGCGAACCTGGGGTTTTCCTCCGCCTTCTTCTCCAGGAGCTTCTGGCGCTTCTCCTTCTCTCGCAACTTGATCCGCCTGGCCAGCTTCTTCTTCCTCCGCTCCCGCTTTTTGTCCGTGGAGCTCTTCTCGGCATCGGCTTTCACGTCCCCACCTTTGCTCTTCTCCTAAAATCATAAACAGAAGCATTTTCAGTAATAGGCAGGCTTTGGGATGCAGCAGAAGGACATCTTTCAGAAGCATTGCATGTTTAGGCAAGGCACAGGGTTGGACTAGATTGCCCTTGTGTTCCCCCAATGCTATTGTTGTTATATCTGCTTTTTCTCTCTAAAAAAGAGATTCAAAGTGGCTCTGTGGTTCAAAGTACAGCCAGCCCTCTATATTGACTCAGGTTACCGGCACAAGAATTCCATGAAAGTGACACACTATTATTATTATTATTATTATTATTATTGTTATTATTATTAATTAAAACATAAGATGAGTCCACAGCAGACACTCTGCTGGCTGTTGAATTGGATCACATGTCGCGACTCTTGCCGAGTGACTGTGTGAATAATGCATGCGGATACCAGTAAGGTGGCCTTCTGCAGCTAGCAAATGGCAATCTTGTCAGTGCCGATTGTGTTTAAGTACAGGCCAAGGTCTTGAGGCACTGCACCCAGTGTGCCAATCACCACTGGGACCACCTTGACTGGCTTGTGCCAGAGTCTTTGCAGTTCGAGCTTTAAATCCTCATATCATGTCAGCTTTTCTAGTTGTTTCTCTGCAATCCTGCTGTCGTCTGGGATTGCAACATCGACAATCCATACCTTGTTTTTTAACACGATCATGAGGTCAGGAGTGTTGTGCTCCAAAACTCTGTTTGTATTTACTTTTTACTTGTAAGCCTCTCTGAGTCCCCTTCGGGGTGAGAAGGGCGGCATATAAATGTCGTAAATAAATAAATAAGATTGCACCGGAAGACGTAGAGATTACTAAACAGAACATTTTAATCAAATTTGTGAATCAATCCAATTTGCAAAAGCCAAAGCTGCAACTGTAGAGAGTCAACTGTACAATACCATAGTCATGTGGTCCTGAGAGAGGCAGTCACAGGGCTCTATCATTCCTCCGTGACAGTCAAAATGGGATTTGCAAGAAGTAAAACAAATTTGGTTGTTGTTTTTCTGACTTTGCAAACCCAAAAGGAAAGAAGCATCCAGAGACGAGGACATTCCCCCTGAAGAGGAAGTAAATATCCAATCGAGAAAGTGTCTCAATGCCTTACCTTGACTTCCTCAGGAGCAAGGAGTGCCGCGTCACTGACATTCACGGGTGCGACTTCTTCCATGGTTATGGCTGGGAGATTGGAGACAATCTTGACTTCAGGGACAGGCTAAGGAAAGGCAAAGAGACACTGAATGAACAACTACAGACATCTGAGTGTGCTTATTCTTTCACGCTACCTGCTAAACCCATGCTGACCCCATGGTTTTCTCATCCAAGCCATGCTTTTCCCAGTTCCTTCTTCTGAAAGGTGAAAGCTGCACATCGCAAGTGCTGAACCGGACTCACGATTTTGAAAGGCAGCAGATTACAGGAGCTGTCTTCATAGACCTGTCAGCAGCTTATGATACTGTAAATGATCGCCTTCTCCTGAGAAAAACTTATTATATCACAAAGGACTACCATCTCACCCGCCTCATAGGAAATCTGCTACAAAACAGGAGCTTTTTTGTTGAGTTCCAGGGCCAGAGAAGCAGATGGCGGAAACAGAAGAACGGCTTGCCTCAGGGGAGCGTGCTTGCTCCATCCATGTTGAACATTTATACAAATGATCGCCCACTGACAGAAGGGACAGAGTTTCATGTATGCTGACGATCATACCATCACCACTCAAGCAGGGAGTTTTGAAATAGCAGAACAGAAGCTCTCCAAAGCTTTAGGCGCTCTTACTGCCTATTACAGGGAAAATCAGATTGCTCCATCCATGTTTAACATTTACACAAATGGCCAGCCACTGCCAGAAGGGACAGAGAGTTGCATCTATGCTGACAATTGTGCCATCCCTACTCAAGCAGGGAGCTTTGAAATGGTTGAACAAAAGCTCTCCGAAGCTTTAGGCACTCTTACCGCATATTACAGGGAAAACCAGTGATCCCTAATCCATCTAAAATGCAGACATGTGCTTTTCACCTTAAGAAGAGACAAACATTTTGAGCTCTGAGGATGACCTGGGAAGGAATCCCACTGGAGCATTGCAGCGCACCCAGATACCTGGGAGTTATCCTGGGCCGTGCTCTTGATCTACACGAAGCACTGCTTGAATATCAAGCAAAAAGTGGGTGATAGAAACAATATCGTAACAAAGCTGACTGGCACAACCTGGAGATCACAACCAGATACAGTGAAGACATCTGCCCTTGCGCTGTGCTACTCTGCTGCTGAGTATGCACGCCCAGTGTGGAACACATCTTACCATACTAAAACAGTGGATGTGGCTCTTAATGAGACATGCCACATTATCACAGGATGTATATCCTACACCACTGGAGAAATGACATTGTTTAGCTGGTATTGTACCACCTGACATCCGCCGGGAAGTAGCAGCCAGCAATGGAAGGACCAAGGCAATGACATCTCCGGCCCATCCTGTGTTCAGATATCAGCCAGTATGCCAATATCTTAAATCAAGAAATAGCTTTGTAAGATCTACAGAGATACTTGCAAGAACACCTCAGCAAGCAAGAGTCCAAAAGTGGCAGGTTAAAACCCAGAACCTCAAACCATGGCTGATACTGATGAGAGACTCCCACCTGGGCGCAAAGAAGACTGGGCGACTTGGAAGGCGCTGAATAGACTGCGCTCTGGCACCACGAGATGCAGAGCCAACCTTAGGAAATGGGGCCACAAAGTGTGGAGAAGAGCAAACCACTGACCACCTGCTGCAATGCAACCTGAGCCCTGTGCCACATGCACAATGGAGGACCTTCTCACAGTGACACCAGAGGCACTCCAAGTGGCCAGATACTGGTCAAAGGACGTTTATTTATTTATTTACGACATTTCTATGCCGCCCTTCTCACCCCGAAGGGGGCTCATTTCTCAAGAGTGAAATACTCAAGGCGCAATTGCAAACCGTGCCAACAAAGAGAAAAAATAGGAAAGTGCAAAGAAGCCAGAATGGATGTCCAAAGAACTTCTAACTGTGCTAAGACACAAAAGAGACATGCACAAGAAGTGGAAAAAGGGAGAAATCACCAAAGAAGAATTCAAACAAATAGCCAACACCTGTAGGGAAAAGGTCTGCAAGGCTAAAGCAAAAAACGAGCTCAGACTTGCCAGGGACATTAAAAACAATAAAAAGGGCTTCTATTCTTATGTCAGTAGAAAAAGGAAAAACAAGGAGGCGATAGGACCTCTTCGAGGAGAAGATGGGGCAATGCTGACAGGGGATAGGGAAAAGGCAGAACTACTTAATGCCTTCTTTGCCTCGGTCTTCTCACAAAAAGAGAGTCTTCAACCTCAGCAAGATGGAGTGGATGAGGGATTGGAGGACATCCAACCCCAAATTGGGAAAGAAGTCGTCCAGGAATACCTGGCCGCTCTTAATGAGTTCAAGTCCCCAGGACCAGATCAACTATACCCCAGAGTATTGAAGGAACTAGCGGAAGTCATTTCGGAACCATTGGCAACCATCTTTGAGAGTTCTTGGAGAACGGGAGAAGTTCCAGCAGATTGGAGGAGGGCCAATGTGGTCCCAATCTTCAAGAAGGGAAAAAAGGATGACCCAAACAACTTCCGTCCGGTCAGCCTCACGTCGATACCGGGCAAGATTCTGGAAAAGATTGTGAAGGAAGCGGTCTGCAAATACTTAGAAACAAATGCAGTCATCGCTAATAGTCAACATGGATTTATCAAAAACAAGTCATGCCAGACTCATCTGATCTCTTTCTTCGATAGAGCTACAAGCTGGGTAGATGCGGGGAACGCCGTGGATGGAGCGTACCTGGATTTCAGGAAGGCCTTCGACAAGGTCCCCCATGACCTTCTGGCAAGGAAACTAGTCCAATGTGGGCTAGGCAAAACTACGGTGAGGTGGATCTGTAATTGGTTAAGTGGACGAACACAGAGAGTGCTCACTAATGCTTCCTCTTCATCTTGGAAAGAAGTGACAAGTGGAGTGCCGCAGGGATCCGTCCTGGGCCCGGTCCTGTTCAGGATCTTTATTAATGACTTAGATGAAGGGCTAGAAGGCATGATCATCAAGTTTGAAGACGACACCAAATTGGGAGGGATAGCCAATAGTCCAGAGGACAGGAGCAGGATTCAAAACGATCTTGACAGATTAGAGAGATGGGCCAAAACTAACAAAATGAAGTTCAACAGTGACAAATGCAAGATACTCCACTTTGGCAGAAAAAACGAAAAGCAAAGATACAGAATGGGGGACAATGCCTGGCTCGAGAGCAGTACGTGTGAAAAAGATCTTGGAGTCCTCGTGGACAACAAGTTGAACATGAGCCAACAATGTGATGTGGCGGCAAAAAAAGCCAATGGGATTTTGGCATGCATCAATAGGAGCCTAGTGTCTAGATCTAGGGAAGTCATGCTCCCCATGCTCTATTCTGCTTTGGTTAGACCACACCTGGAATATTGTGTCCAATTCTGGGCACCACAATTCAAGAGAGATATTGACAAGCTGGAATGTGTCCAGAGGAGGGCGACTAAAATGATCAAGGGTCTGGAGAGCAAGCCCTATGAGGAGCGGCTTAAGGAGCTGGGCATGTTTAGCCTGAAGAAGAGAAGGATGAGAGGAGATATGATAGCCATGTAAAAAATATGTGAGAGGAAGCCACAGGGAGGAGGGAGCAAGCTTGTTTTCTGCTTCCCTGGAGACTAGGACGCGATGGAACAATGGCTTCAAACTACAAGAGGAGATTCCATCTGAACACGAGGAAGAACTTCCTGACTGTGAGAGCTGTTCAGCAGTGGAACTCTCTGCCCCGGAGTGTGGTGGAGGCTCCTTCTTTGGAAGCTTTTAAACAGAGGCTGGATGGCCATCTGTCGGGGGTGACTTCAATGCAATATTCCTGCTTCTTGGCAGAATGGGTTGGACTGGATGGCCCGTGAGGTCTCTTCCAACTCTTTGATTCTATGATTCTATGAAATGAAGTCCAGTATTCAAAGAAAGGACAAAAGGCACGCTCTGTGAGTTAGCAAAGGCTGTCTAGGAAGGCACAATCATAACACTCCTGAAAGATGGCCATCCATTTTTTACTTTATAGCAACCCTGGGCTATAATATATCTACAATAATAATATCTATATATCTATCATAATAATATCTATAAGTCTACGATATATGTCTATGATATCTAAATGACTGTAACAATAATATCTACATGTCTATAATAATATCTATAGATCTATAATAATATCCATATCAATATGTCTATAATTATAATATCTGTCTGTCAAAAATATCTATACATCTATATAAATGAAAATGTAATGTTTGTTTGTGGGATTAACATAACTCAATAACCACTGGACGAATTGACACCAAATTTGGACACAATACACCTAACAGTCCAACAAGTGTCCCTAAACACACACACGCACACACACACACACACACACACACACACAAAGCCCCAGCGGAAAAGACTTAAAAACCCCAAAAATACACCATATATACATATATACATACACTCATATACATATATGCATGCACACATTCATATACAAATACACAAATATACACATACACATATACATACACACATATATACATATATACGTGCACACGCAAATATACATATATACATACATATACACATGCACACAAATATACATATACACATGTATACACACACAAAGATGCATATAGACAAGCACACACATATACACAATATACCCACACACACACACACATACATATATATATATATATATATGTGTGTGTGTGTGTGTGGGTATATACACACACACACACACACAAACACATATACACAGACTGGCCACAGCAACGCAAGGCAGGGGACAGCTAGTGTTATATATATATATATATATACACACACACACACACACACACATATATATATAATTATAATACCATATTATTAGTAATAGTATTATATTGCATTAGGGTTGAGAATAATGCCAAGTTTTTAAACTCTGTGTTTTTAAATACATTATGACTGTAGCCTCGGTTCGCTTTAAAGATGAATAAAGATAAATATATCCTCTGAAATAGAACCCACAGCCCCTGGTGGTCCCCCATCCAAATGCTAACCAGGGCTGACCCTGCTTAGCTTCCACTGCATTTACCGGTTTGGGAGTGAAGTGGAAATTGGAAAGGGCGTCCAGTTTGAGGAAGAGAGAGTCCATCATCTTCTTGATCTCGGCATGCTCGGGCTTCTCTTCCTCTTCCGATTTATTCTAAACGATCAGCAAAGAAGGATTTAGCGAGATTGCAATTCCAAACTTTTTGTAAAATGTTACTTTGTGCTCTCAAACAGCTCGGAAACCCAACTTTTCAAGCAAAGGGTATAGAAGCATGGCCCTTGAAAGCCTACCTGGTTAAGCTTCAAATATTCTTGCTCATAGATCTCAGCGAGGCTCAGCTTGCTCTTCTCATGGTCCAGAGTCAAGCGCTTCTTATACTCAAACGGATCCTCTTTAGGTTTCTCTTTACGGACAACATCGTCCCAAGCCTTTAAAGAAAAAAAGGATGTGTGAAAAATATTGTTGCATTTATATTGTGTTCAGTGTGTTGTTGAAGGCTTTCATGGCCGGAATCACTGGTTTGCTGCGAGTTTTCTGGGCTCTCTGGCCATGTTCCAGCAGCATTCTCTCCTGACATTTCACCCACATCTATGACAGGCATCCTCAGAGGTTGTGAGGTTTATATATCAATGGAATGATGTCCAGGGTGGGAGAAAGAACTCTTGGCCCGGCCATAGGTTTTTAAATTCGTGTGTTTTATTGTCTAGTGAGTTATACTAATTGTATTGTTTATTTTGCTTATTGTTGTTGTTTTTATTGATGTGTTGTTGGGCTTAGCCTCATGTAATAAAGTAAAATAATAAATGTAGTATTATTACATTTATTATTTTACTCTGTTATTATTATTATTTGTAATACATTTATAATTTTACTGTATCGGTATTATTACATTTATTATTTTACTTTATTATTGTTATTACACTTATTATTTACATTTATTATTTTACTCTCTTATTATTATTATTTGTAATACATTTATAATTTTACTCTATTGGTATTATTACATTTAGTATTTTACTTTATTATTGTTATTACATTTATTATTTACATTTTAACACAGCTTAAAGTTCTCAGGAATTG
This sequence comes from Anolis sagrei, assembly GCF_037176765.1. Classification (NCBI taxonomy): domain Eukaryota; kingdom Metazoa; phylum Chordata; class Lepidosauria; order Squamata; family Anolidae; genus Anolis; species Anolis sagrei. The sequence goes on from NC_090029.1 coordinate 5,729,286, forward strand.
AGGTTGTCCCAGGTTCAAGACGCAAGAGTAGCTGGGTATCATCTCCATACTGGTAGCACTCTATGCCAAAGCTCTGCACCAGTCCAGTAAGTGGCTGGATGTAGATGTTACAGTCTGGCTTTAAACCTGGTCACAGTACCGAGACAACTTTGGTCACCTTGGTGGATGACCTCCACAGGGAACTGGACAGGGGGAATGTGACCCTGCTGGTTCTCTTGGATATCTCAGCGGCTTTCGATACCATCGATCATGGTATCCTTCTGGGATGACTCTCCGGGATGGGCCTTGGAGGCACGGCTTTGTCGTGGCTTTGGTCCTTCCTGGAGGGTCAGTCCCAGATGGTGAAGCTGGGAGACGCCTGCTCGGACCCCTGGCCTTTGACCTGTGGGGTCCCACAAGGCTCCATTCTGTCTCCCATGCTTTTTAACATCTACAGGAAACCGCTGGGAGAGGTCATCCAGAGTTTTTGAGTTTGGTGCCATCTCTACGCAGATGACACACAACTAACTCTACTACTCTTTTCCACCTAACTCCAAGGAAGCCCCTCGGGTGCTGGAACAGTGCCTGGCCGCTGTGGCTGTCTGGATGAGGAGGAACAAGCTGAAGATTAATCCCAACAACACAGAGGTCCTCCTGGTCTATCGTAAACCACATTGGGGTATAGGTTGGCAACCTGTGCTGGACGGGGTTACACTCCCCCTGAAGCCACAGGCCTGCAATTTGGGTGTCCTCCTGGACTCATCACTTACGCTTGAAGCTCAGGTGTCAGTGGTGGCCCTGAGGGCCTTTGCACAACTAAGACTCGTGCGCCAACTGCGACCATATCTCATGAATGTGGATCTGGCCAGGGTGGTACATGCCTTAATCACCTCCAGATTGGATTACTGTAATGCATTCTACGTGGGGCTGCCCTTGAAAACGGCCCGGAAATTTCAATGGGTCCAATGGGCAGCGGTCAGGTTGTTAACTGGTGCTCCTTGCAGGGAGCGGTCAACCCTCCTGTTTAAGGAGCTCCATTGGCTGCCGTACATTTTCCGGTTTTTACCTACAAAGCCCTAAACTGTTTGGGACCCGCCTACCTGCGTGACCGCATTTCTGTGTATGAACCCACAGGATCTCTTTGATCATCTGGAGAGGCCCTGCTCGCACTCCCACCTCCATCACAGGCGCGATTGGTGGGGACGAAGGAGAGGGCCTTCTTGGTGGTGGCCCCTCGACTCTGGAACTCACTCCCCAAGGATATCAGGCACGCCCCAACTCTGGCAGTCTTTAGGAGGAGCCTGAATACATGGTTGTTCCAGTGTGCCTTCACAGAATAAGGAAACTCCCAGTAATATGTCCCTCAATGCACTTTATTAGTGATCGAGGAATGTCTGCCCGCCCATTCCTCTCTGAAAATTCTATCTTAGTTATATTTTACCTGGTCATGCTCAGCATTATTTGGCCCTGCCATAGGTTTTTAAATGTTGTTGTGTTACTGTTAATGTTTACTGCTATTTTCTGTTTATGAGTTCTATTTTATTGCTATGTATTATTGTTGATATTGTTTTTACCGATGTGCTGTGGCCTTGGCCTCATGTAAGCCGCACCGAGTCCCTTGGGAGATGGTAGTGGGGTACAAATAAAATTTATTATTATTATTATTATTATTAAATAACAGGGGCGAGAGGATGGCACCCTGGGGAACTCACTCCACAGCAAAGGCAGGAGCTCTCAGAGCTTTGGCCTAACCACCCCACCCTCTGTCTCCGGTCCCGGAGGAACGAATTGAACCATTTCAGGGCTAAACCTCGTACACCAGACAGAGCCAATCAATGAATCAGCTAGTCATGGTCCATGGTGTCAAATGCAACTGTGAGGTCCAAGAGTACCAATAGCGCTGATCTGCCGCGATTTAACTGATGACGAATTTCTTCAGTAAAAGCTACCAGGACAGTCTCTGTCCCATGACCTGAACAAAAACCTGATTGAAAGGCCGCAGTAATTAGTGTCAGGAAATACAAATATATTTGTTTTCTAAACAACTGGCAGCTTCAGGCAATGAAAAAAACACTGGAGCCAAAAGGAACCATTAACATACTAAAGACTCTGAATCATCGATCCATCAATGTCTCAACTCAGAAGTCTGGAAGACACGACATCCGTCTTACGAACCTGATCTTTTATCCGCCTTTTAATAATGTCTTCAAGCTGCAGAGTTGTTTCTTCCGTGATCATCGGAGCTGGAAATACAAATAAGGAAAAGAGTTGAAGTTGGGAGTTGAAGTCCAAAACACCTGGAGGGCCGAAGTTTGCCCAGGCTTGCTCTAAGGAACCACAATTGGTCACTTCAGTTTGGAAAGGAAGCCTTTCCCATACTTACCCATCTTGACGGCGTGGTCAAACAGAAGCATCTCCTCCAGAAGGCTGTTCTCTGGTCGTTTCTGTGCGGTCACTTCACCTTTCAGCTGCCAGGGCTTCTCCGTCAGCAGCTCACTCTCCAGCTTCTTAATCTTCTCACTCAGCTACAAAGGAGAGAATGAGAGAGAGACAAAAGGGTCGCCAATTAATACTGAAAATATTTCGTTAATTTACTGAGCTTTCTCAGCATTCACTCACTCCACTCACAAGTCAGAAGTTTTCATTATTTACCCTTCAAGTATTAAAATGCGAATGCTTTCAGCCTGCCATTTTACCTTCTCCTGTCTCTTCTCAAAGGATGATTTCACTTCTGGGGATTTCTCTGCCTTTCCCTGGAAAGTGTGCGTATCTTCTTCCCCGTCGCTGTCGTACGGCAAGGAGAACGTCACTCTCTTCGAAGGTTCGCTGAGATTATCCTTTTCTGTTTGTTCAATGCCATCCTCGTCATCCTCCATCCTACATTTAAACAACACAATAAGGCAAAGGGATGTTGTATCACTCTGCAGCACATTTCGCTGCACAACAAATCCCCCCAAATTCTTCAAAATATGAATGTACCCCATTCTGGAGAAACACTAGACCAGGTATGGGAAACCCCTTGGACTCTGTTCCTTTCTTCATCTCTTTCCTTCCTCCTTCCTTTCCACCCTTTTGTCGTTCCTTCCTTCCTTCTTTCTCTCCCTTTCTCCTTCCTTCCTTCCTTCCTGTCTTTCCTTCCCTCTTTCCTCCCTCTCTCCCTCTTTCTCCTTTCACCCTTCTCCTCCACCCCTCCTTCCTTCCTTCTTTCCCTCTTTCCTCACTCTCTCTCTCTTTCTCCTTTCTTCCCTCCCTTGTCTTTCCTTCTTTCCCTCTTCGTACCTCTCTATTTCTCTTTCTATCCTTCCCTCCCTTGTCTTTCCTTCTTTTCCTTTTTCTCCCCTCTCTCCCTCTTTCTCCTTCCCTCCCTTGTCTTTCCTGTCTTCCCTCTTTCCTCCCTCCCTCTTTCTCCTTCCTTCCTTCCCTTGTCTTTCTTGCTTTCCCTCTTTTCTCCTTCTCTCTCCTTCTGTCCTTCTTTCCTCCCCTTTTGTTTTTCCCTCCTTCCCTCTCTGTCCCTCTTTCTCCCTCTTTCTCCTTCCTTCCTTCCTCCCATCCTTCTCTCTTTCCTCCCTCCTGCCCTTCCTTCCATCCTTCCCTTTCAGGAGTGACCGCCTTGAACATTCATCTGCATATTATTATTATTATTATTATTAACTTTATTTGTACCCCGCGAGCATCTCCCGAAGGACTCGATGCGGCTTACACAGGCCGAAGCCACAAAACACAATACAATAGAGAACATAACAAGTAATAACAAAGCAAATCAAAAATCAAAAAAGCAAATCAAAATAAAAAATTAGCGAGACAGCAATAACAATACATCAAGACATATTAAAACTGGTTCAGCCGGCGAAAGGGGTACAAGGTTACAAGTGCTGAAATGGCAGGAGGGGCGTAGGAATTAAAGTACGGTGTGCAGCAATGTTAATTGTGCTAAAGTGCTACTAGGACTTGGGATAGGGATTCCTAATACAGATGATATGCTTTAGGTTTTAATTTATTTATTGTGTAATCTTAGCGTTAACTGCTTTGAGTTTTATTTGAGAGAGAAAGAAAGATATTAATACTAAGGTTAATACTACAACAACTACTAATAATAATTATTATTATGACAAGGGAGAAAACCTTAGTACAATGATTTCTTGATTTCTGTACTATTGACAATGTTTCAATGACTGCAAAAAACATTAGGATCTATATATTAATCACATACTCATCAATAGCTTCTTCCTCTTCACCATCATCATCATCGTCCGCTCCTTCGCTCTGCTCATCTTCCCCATCATCTTTGCTTTCACTGGCGAAGCCTTCATGATCATCCACCGGATCAAAATAGTCTTTGTATTTAAGATCGCGAGCGCTTTTAGTCAGCTGGATGAGAAAAAGGGGGAAGAAACCCCAAAAGGTGAGAAATGGACAGCTGCCATTTTAAATTAGTTTTTAATAATAATAATAATAATAATAATAATCTTTATTTGTACCCCGCCACCATCACCTTGATGGGGACTCGGTGTGGCTTACATGAGGCCAAGCCCAAAACAACAATTACCGAAAATAAAACCAAAAACGCAAATAATGAACAATAATTAATTTTTAATTAGTTTTTCTTTTAATCATTACATGTAGCCCGCCCACTGTCACTGTGTTTGTGCTTATTGTAATTTTATATTGTTATGTATTCGCATGTTTTATGTAATTATGATGTTGTTGTTTATTGTTTGCGTTTTCAGTTTGCATTTTCGGTTTTCCTCTGTTGTAATTTGTTGTTTTTGGCTTGGTCCCCATCGGGGAGATGGTGGTGGGATATAAATAATAATAATAATAATAATAATTATTATTATTATTATTATTGCCATGAACAAGAATAACCAAAGTGTTCATCAACACTAGGACATTATTCTAGCACAGTGTTTCTCAACCTTCCTAATGCTGCAACCCCTTAATACTGTTCCTCATGTTGTGGTGACACTCAACAATACAACTGGAATTTTGCCACTGTTATGAATCATAGAATCAAATAGTTGGAAGAGACCTCATGGGCCATCCAGTCCAAACCCATTCTGCCAAAAACATTGCATTCAAATCACCCCTGACAGATGGCCATCCAAAGCTTCCAAAGGAGGAGCCTCCACCACACTCCGAGGCAGAGAGTTCCACTGCTGAACGGCTCTCACAGTCAGGAAGTTCTTCCTCGTGTTCAGGTGGAATCTCCTCTCTTGTAGTTTGAAGCCATTGTTCCATTGCGTCCTAGTCTCCAAGGAAGCAGAAAACAAGCTTGCTCCCTCCTCCCTGTGGCTTCCTCTCACATATTTATACATGGCTATCATATCTCCTCTCAGCCTTCTCGTCTTCAGGCTAAACATGCCCAGCTCCTTAAGCCGCTCCTCATAGGGGCGTAATGCAAATCTCTGGTATGCAAGATGCAAGATATATTGTCATTCACAGGACAAAATTTGGCACAAATACCCAAGACGCCCAAATCTGAATACTGGTGGGGTTGGGAAGGGATTGGTTCTGTCGTTTGGGAGTTGTAGTTGCTGGGATTTATAGTTCACCTACAATCAAGGATTCTCAACTCCACCAATGATGGAATTGAACCAATACTGGAAGGGTTTGGTGGGCATTGACCTTGTGTTTGGGAGTTGTAGTTCTCCTGCCAGGATTTATAGTTCACCTATAATCAAAGAGCATTCTGAACGATGGAACTGAAACAAACTTGGTACACAGAACTCCCGTGACTAACAGAAAATACTGGAAGGGTTTGGTGGGCATTGAGCTTGAGTTTGGGAGTTGTAGTTCACCTACATCCAGAGAGCACATTGGACTCAAACAATGATAGATCTGGACCAAACTTGGCACAAATACCCAATATGCCCAAATGTGAACACTGGTGGAGTTTGGGGGAAATAGTATCTTGATATTTGGGAGTTGTAGTTGCTGAGATGGATAGTTCACCTGTAATCAAAGAGCATTCCCGTGACTAACAGAAAATACTGGAAGGGTTTGGTGGGCATTGATCTTGTGTTTGGGAGTTGTAGTTCTACATCCAGAGAGCACTGTGGAATCAAACAACTATGGATCTGGACCAAACTTGGCACAAATCTATATAAATAAAAATGTTTGTTTGTGGAATTAACATAACTCAAAAGCAACTGGAAGAATTGACACCAAATTTGGAAACAAGACACCTTTCAGGCCAACTAGTGACCATCACTCATAAAAACACTGAAAAACACAGCAGAAGGGACTTTAAAAAGCCCAAAAAAATGCATTACAACGTATGCACAAAACCACATATATACTCATATACACACACAAATATATATATAAATTAATTAATTAATGAGGCCATAAAAAAGACTCTGCAGTTTTACAGTTGCAAAATAACACAGAGTTTACTAAGCACATCTACACACGTCCATTCTTAGCGGTCTATAATCAGGAACTACAAAGCACAGCATAAACAGTTTCAGAACATCTGCTTATCAGACCTTTGGCTGCAACCGGATCCTCCTTCTACTTCCCACAGCCAGAGAACATGTTATTTCACTTCTGTCAAGGTTACATTTTCTCTGCTTCTCACAGTATTTCTAATACACAATTGAACAACATAATAGAATCCATCTTGAAACACATCTTAATCCATCTTGAATTACATAGAAACATATTGAAAAACACACATGCATACCTCAATAATCCTGACAATACATACACTCAAATATGCATATAGACAAGCACACACATATACACAATATGCATGTACACATGTAAACACACAAATATATACACACGCATATATACACCCACATATATATACACACAAAACACATATATACAGACTGAGCCACAGCAACGCGTGGCAGGGGACGGCTAGTTGTATTATAATATTATAAATATTATATGTATATACAATATATTATATTATATTATTAGTAAAGCACAGGAGACAAGATGGAACCATCTTCAACTGTAGACCCCTCTCTCTTCATATATGTTTCTGATGGTCTTTGGCGACCCCTCTGAAACTCCTCGCGACCCACCTCCACAGGGATCTTAACCACCAGGTTGAGAAAAGCTGTTCTAGTGCGATGGATGGGGATCATGAATTCAAGAACTGTGCTGAACAACGTTGTTCGCAGAATGAAAAGGAAGAGTTTAATGGCGACCTCTGTTTCAAGACATGATATGGCCCAAACAATATGATTCAAAGCAATATGATTCAATATGGCCTAAACAATATGATTCAAAGCTGATAGAAGGATGGGACAGCAACGCATAACTTTCTTTCCTGGCCTCCTGGCAAACCCGCCTCGAATTCAGGCCCAGGCCCTCAGGGGCAATTCCCGCAACTGCAACAGCTGAGAAGCAGGTTGCTGCTACAATAAAATGCATGGCTGCCAGCTGGCTTCATAAATGGTTCAGCTGTTTCCGTTTAACCTGCTCTCCGAGGCAATCGAGAGAAACGGTACGCAATGAGTGAACCCAACCCAAAGAGTGAGCGGAAAAAGAATGGCCTCCGGAGATTTGTTGTGAGAAGATGATGGGTCAGAAAGAACCACAGGCAGAAAAGATTGCTCTGGGTTGTTGTAGGTTTTTTCGGGCTATATGGCCATGTTCTAGAATCTAGAGCCATGATGGCGAACCTATGACACGTGTGTCAGCATTTTCAATGACACACAGCCACATGCAGCTGCATACAGAGAAGTATAGGGCTGCATTGGGATTTGCGTATAGCGCCAAATCCCGAAGCCACCCCCCCCCCCCCCCCCCCCCCCGGCCATGGGTTGCTTGCTTGCTCGCTCCTTCAAGCGGTCTATTTTTCTTCTCGAAGTGGCACCCCACCTGAATTATGCTCATTTTTTTAGCGAATTTTGACACACCAAGCTCAAAAGGTTGCCCATCACTGTTCTAGAGGCATTCTCTCCTGACGTTTCGCCTGCATCTATGACAAGCATCCTCAGAGGTAGTGAGGTCTGTTGGAACTAGGAAAATGGGTTTATATATCTGTGGAATGACAAAGAAGCCTTGTCTGCTGGAGCTGGGAGTGAATGTTTCAACTGACCACCTTGATTAGCATTTGATGGCCTGGCAGTTGTTTGGTGTGGCTTGCTAGTGCCTGGGGGAATCTTTTGTTGTCCCTGATTGGGTTGTTGTAGGTTTTTTCAGGCTATATGGCTATGTTCTAGAGGCATTTTTTCCTGACATTTCGCCTGCATCTATGGCAAACATCCTCAGAGGTAGTGAGGTCTGTTGGAACTAGGAAAATTGGGTTTATATATCTGCGGAATGACCAGGGTGGGGCAAAGGACTCTTGTCTGCTGGAGCTAGGTGTGAATGTTTCAACTGACCACCTTGATTAGCATTGGATGGCCTGGCAGTGCCTGGGGCATCTTTTGTTGAGAGGTAATTAGCTGTCCCTGATTGTTTCCTCTGCTGTTTTGCTGTTGTAATCATGGGCCATCCAGTCCAACCCCATTCTGCCAAGAAGCAGGAAAATTACATTCAAAGCAGCCCCGACAGATGGCCATCCAGCCTCTGTTTCAAAGCCTCCAAAGAAGGAGCCTCCACCACACTCCAGGGCAGAGAGTTCCACTGCTGAACAGCTCCCACAGTCAGGAAGTTCTTCCTCATGTTCAGATGGAATCTCCTTTCCCGTAGTTTGAAGCCATTGCTCCATTGCGTCCTAGTCTCCAGGGCAGCAGTAAACAAGCTTGCTCCCTCCTCCCTGTGGCTTCCTCTCACATATTTATACATGGCTATCATGTCTCCTCTCAGCCTTCTCTTCTTCAGGCTAAACATGCCCAGCTCCTTAAGCCGCTCCTCATAGGGCTTGTTCTCCAGACCCTTGATCATTTTAGTCGCCTCCTCTGGACACATTCCAGCTTGTCAATATATCCCTTCAATTGCAGTGCCCCGAATTGGACACAATATTCCAGGTGTGGTCTGACCAAAACAGAATAGAGCATGGGGAACATGACTTCCCTGGATCTAGACGCTAGACTCCTTTGATGCCGGCCAAAATCCTGTTGGCTTTCTTTGCCGCCGCATCACATTGTTGGCTCATGTTTAACTTGATGTCCACGAGGACATTGTTCTCATGTTCTCTTCTCTCAGCTAAACATCCCCCAGGAGGAAAGGAGGAAGGAAAAAGAGAAGGGGGGGGGGGAGGAAGGAGGGAAGGAAGGCAAAAAGAGAAGGATGGAAGAGAGGAAGGGAGGAAAGAGAAAAGAAAGGAAAGACAAGGGAAGGAAGGAAGGAAGGGAGGGAGGGAGGGAGGGAGGGAGGAAAGGAGGGAGGAACAAAAAAAGGGAAGTAAGGACAAAATGGTGGAAGGGAAGGAGGGAGGGAGAAAGAGGGGGGTAAGAAAAGAAGAGAGGGAAAGAGGAAGGAAAGAGGATAGGATAGTGAGTGTGAGGAGGGCCTGAGAAAAGAGCCCAAGGGGCCGCATTCAGGCCCCGGGACTGAGTTTGCCCATACTTGCCCTATATCAATTAGGTTGGGGGTCAATACCAAATTTTCTAAGAATCTTACTATATAGAGAATGATAAAAACATATAATGTATATACTCGAATAATATAAGCCTAGTTTTTCAGCGCCTTTTTTAGGCTGAAAAAGCTCCCTTCGGCTTATAATCAAGTCAAGGTTGTTTATTATTTTTCTCTATTTCAATTTTATTACATGTATTATTTTTCTATATTTATAATTATTACATATATGTTATTTTACACTATTATTTGATTACATTTATCATTTTACTCTATTTATTATTAATAGTAGTACATTTATTCTTTTATTCTATTATTTATTTATTTACTTACTTACTTACTCTATTTGTATACCACCTTTCTCAGCCCATGGGCAAAATTTATTATTATTGTTATTATTACATTTATTATTTTACTCTATTATTATTACATTTGTTATTTTACACTATTTATTATTATTATTATTATTATTATTATTACATTTATTATTTTATTCTCCTTATTATTATTGGAAGGATACATAAGCACATTTACATGGAAGAAGGTCAGAATTATGACTGAATCAGAGTTGGGATAGTCTTATTTTACATTACAGTTTTACTTAAAGATTCAAAAACATTTAACCTACTGATGCCTCAATTACTGTAATATTATTGGTATCTGTTTTTATTTTGAAATTTACCATTCCCACCTTCAGCTTATATTCGAATCAATACATTTCCCCATTTTTTTTGTGGTAAAATTAGGTGCCTCGGCTTATACTCGGGTTGGCTTATATTCGAATATATACAGTACATACCTATTTATATACACTCTAGTTTTCAAGTTACACTTATAAGGCCATTCTAAAACCCTCTGCAAACAGCTCAAATATTTCCCAACATCGTTACCTTCATGCTGGCTTTTCCAAATTCTTCTTCACCGTCGTCCTCATCGTCCTCAGAAATAATGTCCTCGAAATAATCTACGTCCTCATCGTCCCCGCCATCATCATCTTCATCCTTTGCTTTGCTTTCTTTTTTCTCTGCTGCATCCAAAGCAGCCTCCATCTCATAGAGTTTGAAAAACCTATCGTCCACAATGGATGTCTCTCCAGCTTTTTTCACAACGTTTTTCAACCTTTTGGTCCTCTGTTCTAGTTCATCGATATCAAAGTCTATATCGGAGTCTTCATCGCTAAATGAATGTGTTTCTGTTGCTTTGAGCCTACTTTTCTTTTCTGACTGATCGATTTCCTCTTCAAGGTGATCATTTTGGATCTCTGGCTCTTCCTCTATTTGGTCCTCAGCATCCACTTGGTCTTCATCGCTTCCTTCCTCCTCCTCCTCCTCCTCCTCTTCCTCCAAGGGTTGCAGGAGAGAAATATCAGTCTCTTCCTTCACACTCTTGGCAATGGCTTCCTGGAAGTGGCCCAAAACCGCATTATTCTGGAGCTCCAGCTGTTGCCAGATCTGTTCCTCATCAAAGTTCTCCACCACCAGCTCCTTTAAGGGGCTTCCGGAAATAATGTCCGACCCAAGAGCCTTGTGGAAATCATAGAGTGTTTTGGTCAGGGAGATGAAATTGCCGGCAAGGCCTTCTTGAACGCTGCAATCAAAATAAAGTTAAATGTTAGGAGTCTGAAATCACAGAAGCCTAAAAAGGGTCATTTTTGTAAGGCCAGCTGCCTCATGAGACATCTCCAGCTCATCCCTTGTTTGGGTATCAGCCAGCACGTCAATGACTTAAATCAAGAAATAGATATTGACAAGCTGGAATGTGTCCAGAGGAGAGCGACTAAAATGATAAAAGGTCTGGAGAACAAGTCCTATGAGGAGCGGCTTAAGGAGCTGGGCATGTTTAGCCTGAAGAAGAGAAGGCTGAGAGGAGATATGATAGCCATGTATAAATATGTGAGAGGAAGCCACAGGGAGGAGGGAGCAAGCTTGTTTTCTGCTTCCTTGGAGAATAGGATGCAATGGAACAATGGCTTCAAACTACAAGAGAGGAGATTCCATCTGAATATGAGGAAGAACTTCCTGACTGTGAGAGCCGTTCAGCAGTGGAACTCTCTGCCCCGGAGTGTGGTAGAGGCTCCTTCTTTGGAAGCTTTGAAACAGAGGCTGGATGGCCATCTGTCAGGGGTGATTTGAATGCAATATTCCTGCTTCTTGGCAGAAATGGGTTGGACAGGATGGCCCATCAGGTCTCTTCCAACTCTTTGATTCTATGATTCTGAAAATATATAATGTACAAACCAAACCTTCAAGGCCTGGCCTACAACAAGGCACACAAGAAACACAGCATTCATGTAATTTTGAGAGATATTCCAAAATAAAACACAAATAATCATGATTAGAGATGACGCATGTCATGGAAAACACGTTTCAGGCACGCTGACGCGCATTCACACGTGCAAAGTTACCTGAGGAAGAGCTCGGGTCGGGCTGTGGCGGAACTCAGCATACCCAAGCAGGAGTTCAGCCTCCCAGCCGATGCTGAGGCCTCCATGCTTCCTCCTCTTCCTTCTTTGGAAACACGTGCCGGCCCTATTTCGATGCTTCACCTCAGGTCCGTTTTCAAAACGCTCCGGCCGGAAACACGTTCCCCGGCGAAGAAAGGTTCCGCAGTGGCGCTTCTCCCCTTCCAGCCAGTCTTTCTCGATTCCTTTCGCGACCGCTGTTGTTTCTCCTTTTCTGACCCCAGCGGGCCACCGTTGCCCGTTCTTTCCTTTGGCTTCACCGCCTTTCTGAAGAAGGCTGGAGCTGCCAGGTTTCAAAATGGCGGCCCTCAGGCTGACACTCAGATCAGGTAATGGGCCCACGCTGTGGAAGTGATGCGGGTTGGCACCGCTTTAACCGACCTGGCTCAATGCTATGGCATCCTGGGAGTTGCAGTCTGTCCTATTTATTTATCGTGTCAGGGCAACCAGTCGTTATATTACATTTCTAACAGAACAAAGCAAACAAACAGACAAAATACAAAATGTGTGACTTTGGGAGTTGATTAAATGTCCTTTGGCCAGTATCTGGCCACTTGGAGTGCCTCTGGTGTTGCCGCAAGAAAGTCCTCCATTGTGCCTGTGGCAGGGCTCAGGGTGCATTGCAGCAGGTGGTCAGTGGTTTGCTCTTCTCCCCACTCGCATGCCGAGGATTCCACTTTGTGGCCCCATTTCTTGAGGTTGGCTCTGCATCTCGAGGTGCCAGAGCACAGTCTGTTCAGTGCCTTCCAGATCGCCCAGTCTTCTGTGTGCCCAGGGGGGAGTCTCTCATTTGGTATCAGTTCTGGGTTTGAGCCTGCCATTTTTGGACTCTCGCTTGCTGAGGCGTTCCAGCGAGTGTCTCTGTAGATCTAAGAAAACTATTTCTAGATTTAAGTCGTTGACATACTGGCTGATACCCAAACAGGGGATGAGCTGGAGATGTCTCTGCCTTGGTCCTTTCACTATTGGCTGCTACTTCCCGGCGGATGTCAGGTGGTGCTAGACAGTGTAATTTCTCCAGTGGTGAAGGCACAGACACCTCATGATAATGCGGCATGTCTCATTAAGAGCCACATCCACTGTTTTAGTGTGGTGAGATGTGTTCCACACTGGGCATGCATACTCAGCAGCAGAGTAGCACAGCGCAAGGGCAGATGTCTTCACTGTGTCTGGTTGTGATCCCCAGATTGTGCCAGTCAGCTTTCGTATGATATTGTTTCTAGAGCCCACTTTTTGCTTGATGTTCAGGCAGTGCTACTTGTAGATCAGAGCACGGTCCAGAGTGACTTCCAGGTATTTGGGTGCGCTGCAATGCTCCAGTGGGAATCCTTCCAAGGTCACACTCAGAGCTTGGAATGCTTCTCTGTTCTTGAGATGAAAGGCACATGTCTGTGTTTTAGATGGTTTGGGGATCAGCTGTTAGTAGGCAGTAAAAGCACCTAGAGCTCCGGAGAGCTTCTGTTCAACCATCTCAAAGCTCCCTGCTTGAGCGGTAATGGCACGATCATCAGCATAGATGAAACTCTCTGTCCCTTCTGGCAGTGGCTGGTCATTTGTGTAGATGTTGAACATGGATGGAGCAAGCACGCTCCCCTGAGGCAGGCCGTTCTTCTGTTTCCGCCATCTGCTTCTCTGGCCCTGGAACTCAACCAAAAAGCTCCTGTTTTGTAGCAGGTTTCCTATGAGGCAGGTGAGATGTCGTCCTTTGTGATATTATACAATTTTCTCAGGAGGAGGCGGTGGTACACAGTATCATAGGCTGCTGACAGGTCTATGAAGACAGCTCCTGTGATCTGCTGCCTTTCAAAGCCATCGTCTATGCGCTGAGTCAGGTTCAGCACTTGCGATGTGCAGCTTTTGCCTTTTCTGAAGCCAGCTTGCTGTGGGATCAGACAGGGGTCTATATTTTCCATAATTCTATGCAAAATAAGTCTCTCCAGAACTTTGTAGAGGTGGCACAACAGGGAGATTGGTCTGTAGCTTTTCGGATCATTACGGTCTTTTCCTGGCTTCAAGATGGCGATGACTCTTGCTTTCCTCCAGATTTTGGGGATCTGACAGGATGCAGTGCAGTTGTTCATCAGCTCCAGCAGCCAGCGCCTTGCTTTTTGGCCAAAGTTCTTGATTTGTTCCATCCGTAGATCATCCAGGCCAGCTGCTTTGCCATTTTTACATTTATTGAGAGCCGTGTCCAATTCAGTAGATGTAAAGGGTTCATGAAAGTTGTTGTTCTCAATCTCTGGTTGTCTGGCTATTGGTTTCTTTCCTAGTTTGGTGGCAAAGTTGGGTTTCCCGTTCTTCAAGAATTGGTGTGCTATCTGGTCTGCCTTTATGTTGGCATGGGTATTAGTTTGTGAGGGGTCGTTGCTCAACCGTCTCAGCAGCCTCCACGCCTTCTGGCTGCTCCTGCCCATGTCGACCTCTGTGATCAGCTTCATCTGTCCTTTTATGGCAGGGAAGGCCCTTTGAGGGAACTACAACTCCCAAGAGCCCATAAAAGTGAGCCAAGGCGGTTAAAGTGGAGTCAAACTGGATTAATTCTGCAGTGTAGGTGTATTGTCTTTAGTATTTCTTACTATTTCCAGTGTGGCTACCTTTATTTAGTGTATTATTGGCTCAGGTGTTTATTCCTGATCTCTTTGAGGACTAGAAACTTGAAAGCCTTGAATGCTTTATGAATTAAAGGATATCTATATATTTATTTATCTATATAAATAAAAATGTAATGTTCGTTTGTGGGATTAACAGAACTCAAAAACCACTGGATGAATTGACACCAAATTTGGACACAAGACACCTAACAACCCAATGTATGTCCTTCACTCAAAAAATGATTTTGTCATTTGGGAGTTGTCATTCCTGGGATTCATAGTTCACCTACAATCAAAGAGCATTCTGAACCCCACCAACGATGGAATTGAACCAAACGTGGCACACAGTTCTCCCATGAGTCACAGAAAATACTGGAAGGGTTTGGTGGGCAGCGTCCTTTGGTTTTGGGGTTGTAGTTCACCTACATCCAAAGATCACTGTGGACTCAAACAATGATGGATCTGGACCAAACTCTATATGAATACTCAGTATGCCCAAATGTGAACACTGGTGGAGTTTGGGGAAAATAGAATCTTGACATTTGGGAGTTGTAGTTGCTGGGATGTTTGGTTCACCTACAATCACAGAGCATTCTGAACCCCACCAACGATAGAATTGGGCCAAACCTCCCACACAGAACCCCCATGACCACCAGAGTGGGCCACAGCAACAATGTTCGTTTGTGGTATTAACATAACTCAAAAACCACTGGACGAATTGACAACAAATTTGGACACAATACACCTATCAGGCCAATGAGTGACTATCACTCATAAAAACACTGAAAAACAGCGGAAGAAACTTAAAAAGCCAAAAAATAAAAAAATACATTACAACGTGTGCGTAAAACCACATATATACAGATATGTACACACACAAAACACATATACACAGACTGGGCCACAGCAATTTGTGGCAGGGGACAGATAGTCTATTTAAATAATAGGATTGTGGGATTAACATAACTCAAAAACCACTGGACAAATTGACAACAAATTTGGGCACAAGACACCAATCAGGCCAACAACAGAAGAGATTTAAAAGCCAAAAAAACAAAAAATACATTACAACACATATGCAAAACCACACACACACACACACATATATGCAAACACACATATACCACATATACACAGACTGGTCCACAACGTGTGGCGGGGGACGGCTATTATACACACACACATATACATATACATGTATATATGTGTGTGTGTGTGTGTGTGTGTGTGTGTGTGTGAACTTGCTGACCAAAAGTTTGGTGGGTCGAATTCAGGGAGCGGGGTGAGCTCCCACAGTTAGGCCCAGTTTCTACCAACCTAGCAGTTCGAAAACATGGAAATGTGAGTAGATCAATAGGTACCATTCTATGGGAAAGTAACAGCACTCCATGCAGTCATGCCGGCCAAATGACTTAGGAGGTGTCTACGGACAACATGGGCTCTTAGAAATTGAGATGAGCACCAGAGTTAGACATGGCTAGATTTAATGTCAGTGGAAACCTTGACCTTTGCCTATGGTATGAACCACTTTCGTGGCTCAATTAAATGATAAAATGGCATAGAAATTATTATTATTATTATTATTATTATTATTATTATTAACACAACAATATGAGTTCACAGCAAACAAGATCATTCTGCTGGCTGTTGTATTGGATCACACGTCGGACACTTCCCAAGTGTTTAGGACTGTGTGATGAATCGGCAAATAATGCGTGCAGATCCCAGTAAGGCGGCCTTTTGCAGCTGGAAGATGGTAATCTTGTCAGTGCTGATTGTGTTTAAGTGCAGGCCAAGGTCTTTAGATACTGCATCCAGTGTGCCGATCACCATTGGGACCACTTTGACTGGCTTGTGCCAGAATCTTTGCAGTTCGATCTTTAAATCCTCATATCATGTCAGCTTTCCCAGTTATTATTATGATTACTATGGAGCCCCCGGTGGCGCAGTGGGTTAAAGCACTGTGCCAGCAGGACTGAAGACCGACAAGTCACAGGTTCGAATCCGGGGAGAGGTGGATGAGCTCTCTATTAGCTCCAGCTCCTCATGCGGGGACATGAGAGAAGCCTCCCATAAGGATGATAAAACATCAAAAATCATCCAGGCGTCCCCTGGGCTACGTCCTTGCAGATGGCCAGTTCTCTCACAACAGGAGCTGTTGCTCCTGACACGACAAAAAAATTATGATTACTGTTTAATGCTGTGAGCCACTTTGTTTCTCCATAGAGAGATACAAATAGGATATAAATAAATGTCATAATAATAATAATAATAATAATAATAATAATTTAATGTGAGCCATGTTGTGTCTAAATTGGGAAATAAAATGGGATATGAATTATTATTATTATTATTATTATTATTATTTAATGTTATGAGCTGCTTTGTTTCTGAATAGAGAAATACAAGTAGGATATGTAATAATAATAATAATAATAACAGTAATCTTAATAATGATGCAACACCATTGCTCAGAAGATCCATTGGAACTTGTCCCACAGATACCATCTGCTTGCAACAAAGAACTGGTGGGATCATGAGCCTGAAAAAGTTATGGAAAATGAACACGTCAAACTACTCTGGGACTTCCAAATTCAGACTGATGGAGATTTGGTGCACAAGACTCCTGCCGTCATGATCATGGAAAAGAAGAAAAGATCGTCGATGTTGCAATCCCAGGCGACAGCAGAATTGACGAGAAGCAACTGGAAAAGCTGACACAATATGAGGATTTAAAAATTGAACTTCAAAGACTCTGCCACAAGCCAGTCAAGGTGGTCCCAGTGGTGATTGGCACACTGGGTGCTGTGCCTAAAGACCTTGGCCTGCACTTAAAGACAATCAGCGCTGACAAAATTACCACTTGTTATCTGCAAAAGGCCACCCTGCTTGGATCTGCATGCATTATTTGCTGATACATCACACAGTCCTAGACACCTGGGAAGTGTCCGACGTGGGATCCAATACAACAGCCAGTAGAGTGATCTTATTTGTTGTGTACTCATCTTGTTATGTGTCAAATAATAATAATAATAATAATAATAATAATAATAATAGTATATCCCCCCATCGGGTGACGCCTTGATGTGATCCAATTCAACAGCCAGCAGAGTGTCTGCTGTGGACTCATCTTGTTGTTGGAGGACAGGAAAAGAGATTTAAAGATGGGCTCAAAACCAACCTTAAAAACTTTGGCATAGACACTGAGAACTGGGAAGCCCTGGCCCTTGAGTGCTCCAGCTGGAGGTCAGCTGTGACCAGCAGTGCTGCATAATTTGAAGAGGCACGAATAGAGGGTGAAAGGGAGAAGTGAGCCAAGAGGAAGGCGCGTCAATCCAACCCCGACCGAGACCACCTTCCCCCTGGCAACCAATGCCCTCACTTCGGAAGAAGATGCAGAGCAAGAATAGGGTTCCACAGCCACCTACGGCTCCACAAGAACACTGGAAGACAATCTTCCTCGGAAAACGAGGGATCGCCTAAGTAAGTAAGTAAAGTAAGTTTCAAATAATAATAATAATAATAATAATAATAATAAATTATTATTATTATTATTTAACTTAAATTATTATTTTATTATTATCATTATTTAGGGCAGGAATCCCTGGGGATGTCTATTGCCGAATAGGCAGGTTCTGTGCAAACCCTTTGGTGTGGATTAGCTCCTGGCTTTATATAATAGTCGCTGATATAATTCTCTCCCATCTAACCCCATTTTTGAAAGCTTTAGGGGAAAAGATTAAGGTTGTGCATTTAATTCAAAATAAAGGAGTAAACCATGAAAAGCTATAAACAGAGAGAGAAACAGAGGACAGAAGAAAAAAGGCATTGAGAAATTACATTATTATTATTATTATTATTATTATTATTATTATTATTATTATTTCTTGTGATCTGGCCTCCTCTGTAAAGCATAGATGGCAATGTAGATGATATATTGAGAGGCAGAGCAAGCGCAAAGTCTGCCAAAAGCGAGCGACTTTGAACAATCCTCTTTGGTTTCTATTTATTCCTCCGGTGGTGAAATCCCAGCTTCTACGAAAACCTCTGCAGCATTATAACAATTCCTTTTCCCCCTGAAAGATGGGATTAAACACAGACAGAGAGATGTGATCTTCCTATCGTTCAAACACAGCATGGAAGCAGCAGACATTGTGCTTTGGTTGCAGATTTTATAAGAATATGCTGCATTAAATGGAGGATATTTTTCTCCCAAGTCTATCTAACTGAACTTTTATACGGAATGTGTGGAAATTTGCAAAAATGAAAGGCAGAGGAATACCTTCTAGGGTGCATCGACTCTCCAGAAGAAATGCAGCTTGACACCACTTTAATTGCCGTGTCTCAATGGTATTGAAACCCGGGAGTTGTAGTTTGGAGAGGCATCAGCACTATATTTCAGAGAAAAGCCTTGTGAAACTACAACTCCCATGACTCTATGGCAGTTAAAGTGGCATCCATCTGCATTAACCCTACAGTGTAGACCGGTGTTTCTCAATCTGGGGGTCAGGACCCCTAGGGGGGTCACGAGGGGGTGTCAGGGGCCCCACTAAAGACCATCAGAAAACACAGTAATTTCTGGTCATGGGGGATCTGTGTGGGAAGTCTGGCCAATTCTATCGTTGGTGGGATTCAGAATGCTGTTTGATTGTAGGTGAACTATAAATCCCAGCAACTACAACTCCCAAATGACAAAATCATATTTTTTTGAGTGATGGTCACTCCTTGTCTTGTGAGATATTTTGTGGCCAAATTTGGTGCGATTTCGTTCATTGGTTTTTTAATTATGTTAATCCCACAAACATTTTATTTATATAGATATACTAGCTGTCCCCTGCCATGCGTTGCTGTGGCCCAGTCTGTGTATATGCACTTTGTGTGTGTGTGTATTTTTTGTATATGTGTATATGTGTGTGTGTGTTTGCGTATATATGTGGTTTTTGCACATGCAGTGTAATGTAATTTTTGTTTTTTGGATTAAGTCTCTTCTGCTGTGTTTTTTAGTGTTTTATGGGTGATGCTCATTTGTTGGCCTGTTAGGTATATTGTGTCCAAATTTGATGTCAATTCACCCGGTGGTTTTTGAGTTATGTTAAATCCACAAACGAACATTACATTTTTGTTTTACTGCTTTGCCTACTTGTATTCTTCAATAAAGTGCTTCCTGGTTTTACCAAGCTGATGTGGAATTTAAGGTCAGAGGTGTTCCTGCTCTGATGTTTGACATGGCTGGAGTTACACTTTAAAATGGACCTGTTCTGACTTACAAACAAAGAACAACCCTGCATAAGCTCTCTTGTTTGTAACTTGGGGACGGTTTGGGCCCTTTCCTTTTATCTCCCTCCAGGACTCCTCCCCTGGTTCCTCAAAGCGGATCCAGTGCCACGAACACTCTCTAGTTCTGCCTCGATGTCCCAAAGGACGGCACCTCCTTCGTGGAAGCTGGGACACCTCAACCATGTGGCCATCGCGGTGCCCGACTTGGAGAAGGCTGCCCGTTTCTACCGGGATGTCCTAGGGGCTCATGTCAGCGGCACCGTCCCTCTCCCTGAACACGGCGTCAGCACCATCTTCGTGGAACTGGGCAACACCAAGATTGAGCTGCTGCATCCCTTGGGCGAGAAGAGCCCCATTGCCGGGTTCCTGCAAAAGAACAAGGCCGGAGGGATGCACCACATCTGCATCGAGGTACTGTGAAATCTCCCTTGCGTTGTCTCCATCATGACATTTCAAGCTCACAATGTTCCCCTAGATGTGAAAGAACCAAATAAGAAGTGGAAGTCTCAGCGGCTGGGCATAGGGAGAGAAAGCAACTATGGCCCCTTCCACACAGCTGTATAAAATCCAGATTATCTGCTTTGCACTGGATTTTGCACCTTTATCTCAGAAACCAATCCCAGATTATCTGATTTAAACTGGAATATATGAGTACCCACTGTCAGATAACTTGGGATAAACAGATGATCTGGGATCAATTTCTGAGATAAAGGGCAGTGTGGAAAAACCCCGAGTCTACACTGCCACTTTACTGTATCTTCTAGTGCGATTAAGCCTCACTTTCGTCCCTCTGATCCTCTGTCTAGATACACTACATGGCCTGCTTACCCAGTGTTCAAATCTTTTAATCCTTGCAACTCACCCTGCCCAATTTTCGTGACGTTATTCTGGTTGGTGTGTATAATTATACTGTTTTTGTATATTATTATTATTATTATTATTATTATTATTAGCCGTCCTCTGCCACACGTTGCTGTGGCCCACATGGGGGTTCTGTGTGGGAGATTTGGCCCAATTCTTTTGTTGGTGGGATTCAGAATGCTTTGTGATTGTAGGTGAACTATAAATCCCAGCAACTACAACTCCCAAATGTCAAGATTCCATTTTTTACGAAACTCTACCAGTATTTACATTTGGACATATTGAGTATTCGTGTAGAGTTTGGTCCAGATCCATGATTGTTTGAGTCCACAGTGATCTCAGGATGTAAGTGAACTACAACTCCAAAACCAAAGGACACTGCCCACCAAACCCTTCCAGTATTTTCTGTTGGTCATGGAAGAACTGTGTGCCAAGTTTGGTTTAATTCCATCGTTGGTGGGGTTCAGAATGCTCTTTGATTGCAGGTGAACTATAAATCCCAGCAACTACAACTCCCAAATGGCTGTGCTCACAAATGTAACTTAGAAAAAGGAGACAAAGGAGAACCTGGTTCTGGCAGCCCAAGAACAAGCCATTCGAACCAAGGCCATCAAAGCCAGAATTGAAAAGTCGACGATGGATTCCAAATGTAGACTCTGCAAGGAAACAGATGAAACAAGAGATCCCATCCTCAGCTGCTGCAAGAAGATCTCGCAGACAGACTACAAGCAGAGGCACAACACCATTGCTCAGATGATTCATTGGAACTTGTGCCACAAACACCATCTGCCTGCGACAAAGAACTGGTGGGATCACAAGCTGGAAAAAGTCACAGAGAATGAACACGTCAAACTCCTCTGGGACTTCTGGATTCAGACAGACAGCATAATACTCCTGACCTCATGATCGTGTTAAAAAACAAAGTCGATGTGGATCATCGATGTTGTAATCCCAAGCAACAGCAGGATTGAAGAGAAACAACTGGAAAAGCTGACATGATATGAGGATTTAAAGATCGAACTGCAAAGACTCTGGCACAAGCCAGTCAAAGGGGTCCCAGTGGTGATCAGCACACTGGGTGCAGTGCCTCAAGAGCCTTCTCCTCTGTGGCCCCCTGACTCTGGATCTCATTGTCCGGAGAGATTAGGAAAGCCCTACCTTAGAAACCTTTAAAAAGAATTTCAAGACCTGGCTCTGTCGTTGAGCTTAGAATCATAGAATAGAATGAAAGAGTTGGAAGAGAACTCATGGGCCACCCAGTCCAACCCCATTCTGCCAAGAAGCAGGAATATTGCATTCAAATCACCCCTGACAGATGGCCTCTGTTTAAAAGCTTCCAAAGAAGGAGCCTCCACCACACTCCGGGGCAGCGAGTTCCACTGCTGAACGGCTCTCTTGGAGAGTAGTCACATAATCTTAAGCTATTGCTCCCCTCAACGTTCTTGTCCTAGGAGTACACCCCCCTCCCTTGACGAAGGTGTGTCTATCGCCCTGTCTCTCTACAAGTTTTCCCTTACAAATAATTCTGCTCCTTTATCTCACCTTGAGATTTTAAATCATTTTATGTACATGCGGCCCGCTCACTGTCATTATGTTTGGTTTACTGCTTTTTAATGTTTTCTGTATATTGCTTAATGTATTTATATGTTTTGTACTTTACTGCGATGTTGTTTATTTTATTGTAACTGCCAAGAAGCAGGAATATTGCATTCAAATCACCCCTGACAGATGGCCATCCAGCCTCTGTTTAAAAGCTTCCAAAGAAGGAGTCTCCACCACACTCTGGGGCAGAGAGTTCCACTGCTGAACGGCTCTCACAGTCAGGAAGTTCTCCCTCATGTTCAGATGGAATCTCCTCTCTTGTAGTTTGAAGCCATTGCTCCATTGCGTCCTAGTCTCCAGGGAAGCAGAAAACAAGCTTGCTCCCTCCTCCCTGTGGCTTCCTCTCACATATTTATACATGGCTATCATGTCTCCTCTCAGCCTTCTCTTCTTCAGGCTAAACATGCCCAGCTCCTTAAGCTGCTCCTCATAGGGCTTGTTCTCCAGACCCTTGATCATTTTAGTCGCCCTCCTCTGGACACATTCCAGCTTGTCAATATCTCTCTTGAATTGTGGTGCCCAGAATTGGACACAATATTCCAGGTGTGGTCTAACCAAAGCAGAATAGAGGGGTAGCATTACTTCCCTAGATCTAGACACTATGCTCCTATTGATGCAGGCCAAAATCCCATTGGCTTTTTTTGCCGCCACATCACATTGTTGGCTCATGTTTAACTTGTTGTCCACGAGGACTCCAAGATCTTTTTCACACGTACTGCTCTCGAGCCAGGCATTGTCCCCCATTCTGTATCTTTGCATTTCATTTTTTCTGCCAAAGTGGAGTATCTTGCATTTGTCACTGTTGAACTTCATTTTGTTAGTTTTGGCCCATCTCTCTAATCTGTCAAGATTGTTTTGAATTCTGCTCCTGTCCTCTGGACTATTGGCTATCCCTCCCAATTTGGTGTCGTCTGCAAACTTGATGATCCTGCCTTCTAGCCCTTCATCTAAGTCGTTAATAAAGATGTTGAACAGGACCGGGCCCAGGACGGAACCCTGCGGCACTCCACTCGTCACTTCTTTCCAAGATGAAGAGGAAGCATTAGTGAGCACTCTCTGTGTTCGTCCACTTAACCAATTACAGATCCACTTCACCGTAGTTTTGCCTAGCCCACATTGGACTAGTTTCCTTGCCAGAAGGTCATGGGGGACCTTGGTCTGCACTGCAAAAGGCCACCTTACTAGGATCTGCACGCATTATTCGCCATTACACCACACAGTCCTAGACACTTGGGAAGTGTCCGACATGTGATCCAATTCAACAGCCAGCAGAGTGATCTTGTTTGCTATGGACTCATCTTGTTGTATTTCTAATAATGATAATGATAATAATAATAATAATAATAATAATAAATTTGCTGATATATCACACAGTCCTAGACACTTGGACGTGTCCGACGTGTGATCCAATTCAACAGCCAGCAGAGTGATCTTGTTTGCTGTGGACTCATCTTGTTGTGTTTCTAATAATAATAATAATAATAATAATAATAATAATAATAATAATAGCTTAATAATAATAATATAATAATAATAGCTTGGGTGTGATCCTGGATTCATCGTTGAGCCTGGATCCCCAGGTTTCAGCGGTGACCAGGGGAGCATTTGCACAGCTCAGGCTCGTGCGCCAGCTGCGCCCGTACCTCGGGAAGTCTGACTTGGCCACGGTAGTACACGCTCTGGTTACATCCCGCCTTGACTACTGCAACGCTCTCTACGTGGGGCTGCCCTTGAAGACGGCCCAGAAGCTCCAGTTAGTCCAGCGCGCGGCAGCCATGTTACTAATGGGAGCAGGATGCAGGGAGCATACAACGCCCTTGTTGTTCCAGCTCCACTGGCTGCCGATCTGCTTCTGGGCCCAATTCAAGGTGCTGGTGTTGGCCTACAAAGCCCTAAATGGTTCCGGCCCAAAATACCTGTCTGACCGCATCTCGGCCTATGAGCCCACGAGGACTTTGAGATCGTCTGGGGAGGCCCTTCTCTCGATCCCGCCTGCCTCACAGGCACGCCTGGCGGGGACGAGGGATAGGGCCTTCTCGGTGGTGGCCCCCCGGCTGTGGAACACCCTCCCTGTAGACATCAGACAGGCGCCCTCCCTTATGACATTCCGCAAGAGACTAAAGACGTGGTTGTTTGAGAAGGCGTTTGACTAAGTGCTACAACAATTGGCAATGACGATTGGAACGGAACATGGATAACGAGATTGGATTGTGATTCTATGATGAGACGTCGCGAATGATTTAGTGTAATTGTATTATTGATAGTGATGTTGTTATTGTTGTTTATGATATTGCCTATATTGTAATTTGTTTTTATATGTTGTACACCGCCGTGAGTTGCCCTAGGGCTGAGAACGGCGGTCTACAAGTGCAGTAAATAAATAATAATAATAATAATAATAATAATAATAATAATAATAATAATGGGTTCCACCTTGACGCATTATTTGCCTATACATCACACAGTACTAGACAATTGGGAAAGGTCCGACGTGGGATTGAATACAACGGCCAGCATAGGGATCTTGTTTGCTGTGCACGAATCTTGTTGTCTATCAAGTAATGATGATGATGATGATGATGATGATGATGATGATGTCTTGGAAGGAAGGGCTTAGAAAGAGGACAAAAAAACCACACATGCAGAAAGCAACAATACTTACATGTACATAAACACAGAGAAAAATTACATTATGCAACACGCGCCTCTGTTCTAATTACATAGAACTCTAAACGGTTTTCTCTCTCACTGTTAATGCCATCTTCCCTTGTTTTTCCTTTCCAAGGTGGATAACATTACCGAGGCCATGGCAGAACTGAAGGAGAAGAAGATCCGGCTGTTGAGCGAAGAGCCCCGAATTGGAGCCCATGGGAAGCCGGTGGTTTTCCTCCACCCGAAGGACTGTGATGGGGTCTTGGTGGAGCTTGAGGAGGCCTAAGCTGTGGTCCTAACGGCGGAAGCAAATAATGCCCATCATGATGTGATTTATGGCACTAATTAGGGACCATGTATACACCTGAATCCTATTGGTCCTCCCATTGACTCTGTGGGGCTTATCTATGTGTTGATTCCCCACTCAACAGTGGGTTCAGTGGCCTTGCTCTGCTACAGGATTCCAATCCATTCTGTATATTTTTGACACTAATTCAGGGCACAAATTGCCCGTTGGGGACTCACCCACAGGAATCCAGTCCATTCTGTGTGTTGTTGTTTGAATCATGACTTTGTTTTCCTCATTCAGGATGGAACAATATCCCTGACGATACCATCTACAATTAAAAAAGGAAGATTTAAATAATTTGATTTCTGTTTGTGCCTTGAAGCGATTGGTTGACATATGTCGACCCCATGGATTTCACGGGGTTTTCTTAGAATCCTTCCACACAGCCATATTACCCAAAATATCAAGACAGATAATCCACAATATCTGCTTTGAACTGGGTTATCTGAGTCCACACTGCTATATAACCGAGTTCGATGCCGGTTTTATACAGCTGTGTGGAAGGGGCCTTAGGCAAGAAAGTCATAGGCTGGATCTACACTACTATCTATATATATAAATTTGTTAGGGGCATCCAACGAGGAAACAAAACTCAAAAACCCCCCAACGAAACTTAACCAAAATTCCCATGCCCATAACACAACCCACAAGGTACAAACATATCTACTCAAAATGAAAAACAACACAACAACACACTCACAAAACGGCAAAACAACAAAATCAAAAATCCCCCAACAAAACTTAACTAAAATCCCCGTGCCCATAACACAACCCACAAGGTACAAACATATCTACTCAAAATGAAAAACAACACAACAACACACTCACAAAACGGCAAAACAACAAAACTCAAAAATCCCCCAACAAAACTTAACTAAAATCCCCGTGCCCATAACACAACCCACAAGGAACAAACATACCTACTCAAAATGAAAAACAACACAACAACACACTCAAAAAACGGCAAAACAACAAAACTCAAAAATCCCCCAACAAAACTTAACTAAAATCCCCGTGCCCATAACACAACCCACAAGGTACAAATATATCTACTCAAAATGAAAAACAACACAACAACACACTCAAAAAACGGCAAAACAACAAAACTCAAAAATCCCCCAACAAAACTTAACTAAAATCCCCGTGCCCATAACACAACCCACAAGGTACAAACATACCTACTCAAAATGAAAAACAACACAACAACACACTCACAAAACGGCAAAACAACAAAACTCAAAAATCCCCCAACAAAACCTAACTAAAATCCCTGTGCCCATAACACAACCCACAAGGTACAAACATATCTACTCAAAATGAAAAACAACACAACAACACACTCACAAAACGGCAAAACAACAAAACTCAAAAATCCCCCAACAAAACCTAACTAAAATCCCCGTGCCCATAACACAACCCACAAGGTACAAACATATCTACTCAAAATGAAAAACAACACAACAACACACTCACAAAACGGCAAAAGAACTGAGCATGCGCATTGGCGCCCAGCCGCAAGTTCCCTGGCGCGCGCACATGGCCTTCCGGCCAACGTTCCCTCTGCGGAAACCATGCCCACTCCAAGCCCCGCCGCGCCGCTTCCCACACACACACACCCCCTGCCTCACACACACACGCAACCCCACGCTCCATCACTCCCCCTGCTGCCGCACACACACACGCAACCCCACTCCCCCCGCCGCCACACACACACACATGCAACCCTACGCTCCATCACTCCCCCCACCGCCGCACACACACGCAACCCCACTCCCCCCGCCGCCGCACACACACACACGCAACCCCAGGCTCCATCACTCCCCTCGCTGCCGCACACATACACGCAACCCCACGCTCCATCACTCCCCTGCCCCAATCTTACCTTCTTTTACTTTTTCTGAAAATAAATTTTCTTTTTTGAAATAAACTTTCATTGTGTACTTATGTTCCAACGGACCTTACTTAAAAAATATCCCTCGTATTATATTATATTACACTAGCTGTTCCCTGCCACGCATTGCTGTGGCCTATAGTAAAACTTATCAAAGTTGAGGTAGATATCTGGACTATTATGAAAGAGAGGTACCTACCTATTCCTTCCCCCTTTTCCTCCCCCTTTCTCTCCTTTCTTCCTTCTCTACCTCTTCCTTTCTTTCCTTCTTTCACTACTTGGTTTCATCCTTCTCTCTTTCCTTCATTCCCTCCCCCTTCCTTCCTTTGCCTTTCTTCCCTCCCTGTTTGCTTCCTTCTTTCACTTTTTATTTCCTTTTATTTCACCACCATCATAACAATAACAATAATGGAATGCATTGCCTTCGGGACCTGACACCTCTCCCATTCCCCCTAAAAGGGTCTCATAGGAACAATAGCATAATAATAATAATAGAAATAACAACCTTTACCCGCCACGTATTGCTGTGGCCAATCTTCCCTCTTTCCCTCCTTCTTTCCCTCCCTCCCTCCCTCCTTCCGTCCTTCCTTCCTTCCTTCCTTCCTTCCTTCCTTCCTTCCTTCCTTCCTTCCTTCCTTCCTTCCCATCTTTCCTTCTCCTCTTCTTTCTCTATCTCTTTCCTTCCTTCCCCCTTTTTCGTTCTCTTCTGCTGTCTCTCTTTTCTTTCCTTCCATCTTTCCTTTTCTTTCCTTTTCTTCTTCCTCTAACTTTCCTTCCTTCCCCCTTTTTCTTTACCTCCCTTTCTCTTTCTTCCTTCTTTCCTTCCTTCCTGTCTTTCCTAGATTTTGACAGGGCGGGAAGGGGCAGGGTGGGGTTTGGAGGTGGCGTGAAGTAAAAGAAGGTAAGATTGGGGCAGGGGAGTGATGGAGCGTGGGGTTGCGTGTGTGTGTGCGGCGGCGAGGGGAGTGATGGAGCCTGGGGTTGCGTGTGTGTGTGTGCGGCGGCGGGGGGAGTGGGGTTGCGTGTGTGTGCGGCGGTGGGGGGAGTGATGGAGCGTGGGGTTGCGTGTGTGTGTGTGTGGCGGCGGGGGGAGTGGGGTTGCGTGTGTGTGTGCGGCGGCGGGGGAGTGATGGAGCGTGGGGTTGCGTGTGTGTGTGCGGCAGGGTGTGTGTGTGTGCGGGAAGCGGCGCGGCGGGGCTTGGAGTGGGCATGGTTTCCGCAGAGGGAACGTTGGCCGGAAGGCCATGTGTGCGCGCCAGGGAACTTGCGGCTGGGCGCCAATGCGCATGCTCAGTTGTTTTGCCGTTTTGTGAGTGTGTTGTTGTGTTGTTTTTCATTTTGAGTAGATATGTTTGTACCTTGTGGGTTGTGTTATGGGCACGGGGATTTTGGTTAAGTTTTGTTGGGGGATTTTTGAGTTTTGTTGTTTTGCCGTTTTGTGAGTGTGTTGTTGTGTTGTTTTTCATTTTGATAGATATGTTTGTACCTTGTGGGTTGTGTTATGGGCACGGGGATTTTGGTTAAGTTTTGTTGGGTGATTTTTGAGTTTTGTTGTTTTGCCGTTTTTTGAGTGTGTTGTTGTGTTGTTTTTCATTTTGAGTAGGTATGTTTGTACCTTGTGGGTTGTGTTATGGGCACGGGGATTTTAGTTAAGTTTTGTTGGGGGATTTTTGAGTTTTGTTGTTTTGCCGTTTTGTGAGTGTGTTGTTGTGTTGTTTTTCATTTTGAGTAGGTATGTTTGTACCTTGTGGGTTGTGTTATGGGCACGGGGATTTTAGTTAAGTTTTGTTGGGGGATTTTTGAGTTTTGTTGTTTTGCCGTTTTGTGAGTGTGTTGTTGTGTTGTTTTTCATTTTGAGTTTGTACCTTGTTTGTACCTTGTGGGTTGTGTTATGGGCACGGGGATTTTGGTTAAGTTTTGTTGGGGGATTTTTGAGTTTTGTTGTTTTGCCGTTTTGTGAGTGTGTTGTTGTGTTGTTTTTCATTTTGAGTAGATATGTTTGTACCTTGTGGGTTGTGTTATGGGCACGGGGATTTTGGTTAAGTTTCGTTGGGGGATTTTTGAGTTTTGTTGTTTTGCCGTTTTGTGAGTGTGTTGTTGTGTTGTTTTTCATTTTGAGTAGATATGTTTGTACCTTGTGGGTTGTGTTATGGGCACGGGGATTTTGGTTAAGTTTCGTTGGGGGATTTTTTAGTTTTGTTGTTTTGCCGTTTTGTGAGTGTGTTGTTGTGTTGTTTTTCATTTTGAGTAGATATGTTTGTACCTTGTGGGTTGTGTTATGGGC
This sequence comes from Anolis sagrei, assembly GCF_037176765.1. Taxonomy (NCBI): domain Eukaryota; kingdom Metazoa; phylum Chordata; class Lepidosauria; order Squamata; family Anolidae; genus Anolis; species Anolis sagrei. The sequence goes on from NC_090029.1 coordinate 5,758,716, forward strand.
ACGGGGATTTTGGTTAAGTTTCGTTGGGGGATTTTTGAGTTTTGTTGTTTTGCCGTTTTGTGAGTGTGTTGTTGTGTTGTTTTTCATTTTGAGTAGATATGTTTGTACCTTGTGGGTTGTGTTATGGGCACGGGGATTTTGGTTAAGTTTCGTTGGGGGATTTTTGAGTTTTGTTGTTTTGCCGTTTTGTGAGTGTATTGTTGTGTTGTTTTTCATTTTGAGTAGATATGTTTGTACCTTGTGGGTTGTGTTATGGGCATGGGGATTTTGGTTAAGTTTCGTTGGGGGATTTTTGAGTTTTGTTGTTTTGCCGTTTTTTGAGTGTGTTGTTGTGTTGTTTTTCATTTTGAGTAGATATGTTTGTAACTTGTGGGTTGTGTTATGGGCACGGGGATTTTAGTTAAGTTTTGTTGGGTGATTTTTGAGTTTTGTTGTTTTGCCTTTTTTTGAGTGTGTTGTTGTGTTGTTTTTCATTTTGAGTAGATATGTTTGTAACTTGTGGGTTGTGTTATGGGCACGGGGATTTTAGTTAAGTTTTGTTGGGGGATTTTTGAGTTTTGTTGTTTTGCCTTTTTTTGAGTGTGTTGTTGTGTTGTTTTTCATTTTGAGTAGATATGTTTGTACCTTGTGGGTTGTGTTATGGGCACGGGGATTTTAGTTAAGTTTTGTTGGGGGATTTTTGAGTTTTGTTGTTTTGCCTTTTTTGAGTGTGTTATTGTGTTGTTTTTCATTTTGAGTAGGTATGTTTGTTCCTTGTGGGTTGTGTTATGGGCACGGGGATTTTAGTTAAGTTTTGTTGGGGGATTTTTGAGTTTTGTTGTTTTGCCGTTTTGTGAGTGTGTTGTTGTGTTGTTTTTCATTTTAAGTAGATATGTTTGTACCTTGTGGGTTGTGTTATGGGCACGGGGATTTTAGTTAAGTTTTGTTGGGGGATTTTTGAGTTTTGTTGTTTTGCCGTTTTGTGAGTGTGTTGTTGTGTTGTTTTTCATTTTAAGTAGATATGTTTGTACCTTGTGGGTTGTGTTATGGGCATGGGAATTTTGGTTAAGTTTCGTTGGGGGGTTTTTGAGTTTTGTTTCCTCGTTGGATGCCCCTAACAAATTTATATATATATAGATAATGTAATGCAATATAATAATAATAATAATAATAATAATAATAATGTGATATTATAATTATATACTGTATATACTTGTGTATAAGCCTAGTTTTTAAGCTCTTTTTTAGGCTGAAAAAGTCCCCCTTGGCTTATACTCGAGAGTCAAGGTTATTTATTATTTTACTCTGTTATTATTATTATTTGTAATGCATTTATAATTTTACTCTATTAGTATTACATTTATTGTTTTACTTTATTATTGTTATTACATTTATTATTTACATTTATTATTTTCCTCTATTCTAACTCTTATTACTACATTTACATAATTTTAATCAATAATAATAATAAATGTAATCATTTATTTTTATTAATAAATTATTGCATTTATTATCTTATTCTCTTTATTATTAACAAAGTAACATAATAAATGTAATAAAGTATAGAGTAAAATAATGTAAATGTAAGAACAATAATAATAATAAATAGAGTAAAATAATAAATGTAATAAAATAATATATATATATTTTTGGTCGTGTCAATAAAATCATGATAACAGAGTAAAATAATAAATAACTGAGGGGGCTTATACTCGAGTATATACGGTAATATATTTCTGTTAGCCAGGTACATAGTTTAATGCCATTTATTAGAAATGCACATTGTTAGCTTTGTAATTATGCAGTTTGCCCCATTAGAAAATGCCTACCCGGATAATGCTGGGTACTTAATCCTTGCTTTCTATGCACTGCCCTCTTGTGGTTGCACCTAAGCACTGCATACATATCTATAGGCCCGTAACTATTCTTTTCTATCTGTAGATTGCATTTCTTTTACAATTGTCCCAAAATGGGGGTGGGTTATTTTAAGCTGGGGAATGAAGTTCCTGTGTGCCAAGTTTGGTCTGGATCCCTCCAGCCATGGAGAAGCCTTTGTGGGACAAACACACAAACAAAAACCTACAGAAGTGGCCGGGGGGGGGGGGGGGGAGAGAGCAAAGGACCTGAGGCTGTTAGAAATGGCGGAAGTCCAAAACATCTGGAGGGCTCAAGTTTGCCCATGCCTAGTATAGAGATAAAATAGTAAAGAGTAGAGACATCAGACAGGCAACAAAGATCCATTGCCTAGTCAAAGCCATGGTCTTCCCTGTAGTCACCTACGGATGTGAGAGCTGGACCTTAGGGAAGGCTGAGCGAAGGAAGATCGATGCTTTTGAGCTGTGGTGTTGGAGGAAAGTTCTGAGAGTGCCTTGGACTGCGAGAAGATCCAACCAGTCCATCCTCCAGGAAATAAAGCCTGACTGCTCACTGGAGGGAAGGATACTAGAGACAAAGTTGAAGTACTTTGGCCACGTCATGAGGAGACAGCAAAGCCTAGAGAAGACAATGATGCTGGGGAAAGTGGAAGGCAGAAGGAAGAGGGGCTGACCAAGGGCAAGATGGATGGATGGTATCCTTGAAGTGACTGGACTGACCTTGAGGGAGCTGGGGGTGGTGACGGCTGACAGGGAGCTCTGGCGTGGGCTGGTCCATGAGGTCACGAAGAGTCGGAGACGACCGAACGAATGAACAACAACAGTATAGAGATATATGGGAATGTGCTTGAAATAACCAATTCCCCTTTCCTTGTGCTGGCATCAAACCCCTTTGGTCTCTAAAGCCTCGCATTGAGCTGATTTCCTCTTTTCTGTTGACTCACAAATCCTGAGCATAATTTTGCATCCGTTTGATAGATTTCTAGGTCACCTAGTCTGTTTTCCATCCGCAAGCAGGAAAAAGGGGGGAAAGGATAAAGGAGGCGTCTGTTCGTTTCATTTAAGGAATTCTTCCAATATTCCTTGAGAAATCGTCTTTTCTGTATTCACTGTTTCTGACATGCTTTCCAGGTATCACACGGGTGGATTCTCTCAGGATTAATAGTCTGGTGTTTGTCTATAGGCTTCCATGAAGGCAAAGCTATTTTTCTTTAGGATCTCTGTTAAAAAAAGGTCTCTTTTAACTTCCATTTTGGTGCTGTTAAAAATATGTGAAGGAAAGGCAGGTAATACAATATTATTATTATTATTATTATTATTATTATTATTATTATTTGATACACAACAAGATGAGTTAATTAATTAATTTAATACAATATTATTATTTGATACACAACAAGATATTATTATTTGATATGCAACAAGATGGGTTAATTAATTAATTTAATACAATATTATTATTTGATATGCAACAAGATGAGTTAATTAATTTAATACAATATTATTATTATTTGATACAAAACAAGATTTATTATTATTTGATACACAACAAGATTTATTATTATTTGATACACAACAAGATGAGTTAGTTAATTAATTCAATACAATATTATTATTATTATTATTATTATTATTTGATACACAACAAGGTGAGTTAATTAATTTAATACAATATTATTAGTATTAGTATTATTTGATTATAATAATATTGATAATACAATATTATTAGTATTATTATTATTTGATAAGTACACAGCAAACAAGATCACTATCACTATTATTATTATTATTATTATTATTATTATTATTATTATTATTAACACAACAATATGAGTCCACAGCAAACAAGATCACTATGTTGGTTGTTGTATTGGATTCCATGTCAGACACTTCCCAAGTGTCTAGGACTGTGTGATGTATCAATAATGTGTGCAGATATGAGTAGAGTGGCTTTTTGCAGCTCACAGGTGGTGATTTTTTCAGCGCTGATTGTGTTTAAGTGCAAGCCAATGTCTTCAGGCACTGCACCCAGTGTGCCGATCACCGCTGGGACCCCCTTGACTGGCTTGTGCCAGAGTCTTTGCAGTTTGATCTTTAAATCCTCGTATCATGTCAGCTTTTCCTGTTGTTTCTCTTCAATCCTGCGGTCACCTGTGATTGCAACTTTGACGATTCATATTTGTTTTTTTCCCACGATCGTGAGGTCAGGAATATTGTGCTCCAAAACTCTGTTAGTCTGAATTCAGAAGTCCCAGAGTAGTTTGATGTGTTCATTTTCTGTAACTTTTTTCCGGCTTGTGATCCCACCAGTTCTTTGTCGCAAGCAGATGGTCTTTGTGGCACAAGTTCCAATGAATCATCTGAGCAACGGTGTTGTGCCTCTGCTTGTAGTCTGTCTGTGCGATCTTCTTGCAGCAGCTGAGGATGGGATCTATCATTCCATCTGCTCCCTTGCAGAGTCTAGACTTGGGATCTGTTATCAACTTTTCAGTTCTGTTTTTGATGGCCTTGGTTCGAATGGCTTGTTCTTGGGCTGCCAGAATCAGGCCCTCCTTTGTCTCCTTTTTCAAATTTCCATTTGTGAGCCACATCCATGTTTTTTCCTTATCAATTTGGCTCTCAATTTTTCCCAGGAACTGTCCACAGAGAGCCTTCTTTGGCCGGTTTTCTCTTCTGTTCTGGATTGTCTTTTTAAAGTATTCACTCTTTGTCTTTTGCCCATGAAGCAGTTTTCTACTATTGATTTCCATCAACGTTGGTTGTTGACTGCCTTTCCCATCATATGCCAGTCCATATTTCTCTTCTTCTACCGTTTGTTTCCCTTGCAGAATCCCTCTTTCAGCCTCCTGATTTTCTGGGGAGGTCAAGTCTGTCAAGAGCACTATGCAGGTGTCATGAAGAGTGGATTGCCATCAGTTTTAATTGCTCTGTTATTATTATTATTATTATTATTATTATTATTATTATTATTATTCCAAAGTAGTCTGTGCTCATTCAGAAGAAGACCAACAATGTCTGTTATAGAACTCCAATACGCTAACGATAATGCAGTCTGTGCACATTCAGAAGAAGACCTACAAGCCACTCTAAACCCTTTTGTAGAAGTATACGAGAAGCTTCGTCTCTCATTGAACACTGGGAAAACCAAAGTGCTCTTCCAGCAGGCACCAGCCAATCCCTCTGCAATGTCAGATCTACAACTTAATGGTGTAGCATTAGAAAATGTCGACCACTTCCATTCCCTTGGCAGCCACCTCTCCACAAAAGTCAACCTTGATACCAAAATGGAACTCTGCCTGAGCTCTGCGAGTGCAGCATTTTTCTAAATGAAGCAGAGAGTGCTTGAGGATGGGGACATACATAGGGAGACCAAGGTGCTTGTATATAAAGCTATTGTCCTCCCAACCCAGTTATACGCATGCGAAACGTGGACCGTTTACAGACATCACACTCAACTCCTGGAATGATTCCATCAGCGTTGCCTTCGAAAAAAACTGCAAATCCCTTGGGAAGACAGGTGGAAAAATGTCAGCGTGCTGGAAGAAGCCAAGACCACCAGCATTGAAGCAATGCTCCTACGCCATCCACTCCGCTGGACTGAAGGCCACTTTATCCGAATGCCCAAAGATCACTGTCTCCCAAAGCATACTCCCAACTCAAGAATGGGATACGTAACATTGGTGAACAGGAAAAGAAATTTAAAATGGGCTTAAAGCCAACCTTAGAAAACTGTGGCAAAGACATCAAGAGAGAACTGGGAAGCCCTGGCCCTTGAGCGCTCTAACTGGAGGTGAGCTGTGACCAGCAGTGTTGTGGAATTCGAAGAGGCACAAATGGTGGGCAAAAGGGAGACGCGCCAAGAGGAAGGTGCGTCAAGCCAACTCTGACCGGGACCACCTTCGACCTGGAAACCGATGCCCTCACTGTGGGAGAACATGTGGGTCAAGAATAGGGTGGGCTCCACAGCCACCTACAGACCCACCGCCAAGACACTACACTTGGAGGACCATCATCCTTGGGCTACAAGGGATTGCCTAACTAACAAACAGTATTGTTGTTGTTATCATTATTATTATTATTATTATTAATAATAATAATATTTATTTATTTTACCAGTCATATGACCATTTCAAAACTTACTTACTTACTTACTTTACTTAGGCAATCCCTCATTGGCCAAGTAGGATAGTCTTCCAGGATCAGTATTCTGGTGAGTCTGTAGGTGACTGTGGAGCCCTATTGATCTGCATCTTCTCCTGCAATGAGGGCATTGCTTTCCAGGTGGAAGGAGGTCTCGGTTGGAGTTGGCTTGATGCACCTTCCTCTTGGCACATTTCTCTGTTTCGCCCTCCATTCGTGCCTCTTCAAATTCGACAGCACTGCTGGTCACAGCTGATCTCCAATTAGAGCGCTCAAGGGCCAGGGCTTCCCAGTTCTCAGTGTCTATGCCAGAGTTTTTAAAGTTGGCTTTGAGCCCATCTTTCAATCTCTTTTCCTGCCCACCAACATTCCGTTTTCCATTCTTGAGTTCGAAGTAGAGCAACTGCTTTGGGAGACGGTGGTCAGGCATCCGGACAATGTGGCTGGTCCAGCGGAGTTGATGGCAGAGGACCATCGCTTCAATGCTGGTGGTCTTTGCTTCTTCCAGCACGCTGACATTTGTCCGCTTATCTTCCCAAGAGATTTGCAGGATTTTCTGGAGGCAACGCTGATGGAATCATTCCAGGAGTTGCATGTGACGTTCCAGACAGTCCACGTTTTGCAGGCATAGAGCAGGGTTGGGAGCACAATAGCTTTATAAGCAAGCACCTTGGTATCCCTACGGATATCCCGGTCCTCAAACACTCTCTGCTTCATTCGGAAAAATGCTGCACTCACAGAGCTCAGGCGGTGTTGTATTTCGGTGTTGATGTTGACTTTGGTGGAGAGGTGGCTGCCAAGGGAGCTGGAAGAGCACTTTGGTTTTCTCGATGTTCAATGACAAGCTGAGCTTCTTGTATGCTTCTGCAAAGGTGTTTAGAGTGGCTTGTAGACAGAACACAAGTAAATAAAAACAAGGCAAAAAAGTGAGGACACCAGCTGACCTTCTATTTACAGTCAGAGTCTTATTTTCCTGATTCTTCTTTCAGGAAATTTGCTCTTTTAATTTATTATCTGCTTCTCACCTTGCCAGATGCCAGATCCTCCAAGGTTATTGAAAACATGAAATATCAGACTGACATACAGTTTTTAAATTTGCAAAATATTCCACTAATTATTGAAAACAAGAATTTGAAATAGATTTATTTATTTATAATTAATACGCATCCACAGAACCAAATGCTTGGGGTTTGTTGCCCAAACGCCCCATGGAAGTTGTGTATGGCGGCTCTCCGAACCCACTTCGTCTGCCTTTTAATGGACTATCAGGTTCATGGTGAAATATCCCAGCGCATCTCTTTGGCTTTTGTGTAAGAGGAGCGTCAGACACCTCCTTAACAGCCCCCTTAATTAATTGAGAGCGCATTAAAATCACACATTTCATATGGCGGAGAGTGCGGGCGATAAAGTAAACTTTGATTCCTGCTATAAATTTACCTTCAGCTAAAACTGAATAATTCATGGCCCGTGACGTAGAATATGTACAAGGGATGCAGCAAGCCCAAACTGGAGGGGACTTGGAAATGAATGGATAAGTAGGCTACTTTGGCTTTTTAGACATTCAGATTTGGGGTACTGCGTGTAGATAGGTAGGTAAATAGATAGGCAAGGAGGAGCTGAGGAGCCTTATGACCAAGGTGAAAGAAGAAAGCGCAAAAGCTGGGTTGCAGTTCAACATCTAAAACAGTGGTCCTCAACCTTCTTCATGCCACGACCCCTTGATACAGTTCCTCATGGTGTGGTGACCCCCCAACCATAATATTATTTTTGTTGCTACTTTGTAATTGTTGTTTTGCTACAGTTATGAATTGTAATGTAAATATCTGATATGCAGGATGTATTTTCATTCACTGGACCAAATTTGGCACAAATACCAGATACACTCAAACTTGAATGACAATGGGTTTGGGGGGAAATAGACCTTGACATTTGGGAATTGTAGTTGCTGGGATTTATAATAAAGGTAAAGATTTTCCCCTGACATTAAGTCCAGTCATGTCCGACTCTGGGGATTGGTGCTCATCTCCATTTCTAAGCCAAAGAGACGACGTTGTCCATAGACACCTCCAAGGTCATGTGGCCAGCATGACTGCAAGGAGCGCTGTTACCTTCCAGCTGGAGTGGTACCTATTGATCTACTCACATTTGCATGTTTTTGAACTGCTAGGTTGGCAGAAGCTGGGGCTGACAGTGGAAGCTCACGCCGTTCCCCAGATTCGAACCTGCAACCTTTCAGACAACAAGTTTTAGCAGCTCTACAGTTTAACCCACTGCGCCACTGGGGACTCCGGGATTTATAGTTCACCTACAATCAAAAAGTAATCAAAGAGCAAAACTCAAACAATGATGGATCTGGATCAAATGATAGAATTGGGCCGAATTTCCTACACAGAATCCCCATGACCAACAGAAAATACTGTGTTTTCTGATGGTCTTTGTCGACCCCTCTGCCACCCCCTCACGACCCCCACAAGGGTCACGACCCCCAGTTTGAGAAGCACTGATCTAAAAAACTGAGATTCTGGCAACCAGACTGATTGACAATTGGGAAATAGAGAGAGAAAACGTGGAGGCAGTGGCAGACTTTGTATTTCTAGGTACAAAGATGACTGCAGACACAGACTGCAGCCAGGAAATCAGGAGACGCTTACTTCTTGGGAGGGGAGCAATGTCCAATCTCGATCAAATTGTGAAGAGTAGAGATATCACACTGGCAACAAAGATCCGCATAGTCAAAGCCATGGTATTTCCTGTAGTCACCTACGGAGGTGAGAGCTGGACCTTAGGGAAGGCTGAGCAAAGGAAGAGAGATGCTTTTGAGCTGTGGTGCTGGAGGAAAGTGCTGAGAGTGCCTTGGACTGCGAGAAGATCCAACCAGTCCATCCTCCAGTAAAGAAAGCCCGGCTGCTCACTGGAGGGAAGGATACTAGAGGCCAAGATGAAGTCCTTTGGCCAGATCATGAGAAGAAAGGAAAGCTTAGAGAAAGGAATGATGCTGGGGAAAGTGGAAGGAAAAAGGAAGAGGTGCCGACCAAGAGCAAGGTGGATGGATGGCATCCTTGAAGTGACTGGCTTGAGCTGCAGGTGGCCATGGCATACAGGGAGCTCTGGCCTGGGCTGGTCCAAGAGTCACCAAGAGTTGGAATCCAATGAACGAATAAACAACAACAACAACAACAACATGATTCCTATTTGCCACCATGTAGCCCCCAGTGGTGGAGTGGGTTAAACCACTGAGCTGCTGAACTTGCTAACCAAAAGGTCTCAGGTTCAAATCCAGGGAGCGGTGTGAGCTCCCGCTGTTAACCCCAGCTTCTGCCAACCTAGCAGTTCGAAAGCATGCAAATGTGAGTAGAGCTCTAGTCGGAAGGTAACGGTGCTCCATGCAGTCATGCTGGCCAGACAATGATGCTGGGGGGAAAGGAAGGAAAAAGGAAGAGGGGGCGGCCAAGGGCAAAATAGATGGATTACATCCTTGAAGTGACTGGCTTGACTCTGAAGGAGCTGGGGGTGGCTCAGAACTAGCATCTTATATAGGCCACGGTAATCAGTTGGAAGCCAATGCAAATGCTGCAGCACTGGTGTTATATGGCATTTCATGGGTGTTCTTGTGAGTAGCCTGGCTGTCGCGTTCTGAACAATACAGAGCTTTCAGGTCGTAGACATCGGAAGGCCAACATACAGGGCGTTGCAATAGTCCAGCCTAGATGTGACCGTGGCATGGATGACTGTTGCCAGAGCCTCATCAGATAGGTAGGGTGTCAATTGCCTCGCTTGTTGTAGATGGAAAAAGGCCTGTTTGCTCGCAGCAGCGACCTGAGCTTTTATTGTCAGCTGCGAATCCAAAGTTAAACTACAAGAAAGGAGATTCCATCTGAACATGAGGAAGAACTTCCTGACTATGAGAGCGGTTCAGCAGTGGAACTCTCTGCCCCGGAGTGTGGTGGAGGCTCCTTCTTTGGAGGCCTTTAAACAGAGGCTGGATGGCCATCTGTCGGGGGTGCTTTGAATGCAATTTTCCTGCTTCTTGGCAGGGGGTTGGAATGGATGGCCCATGAGGTCTCTTCCAACTCTATGATTCTATGTAAAAAGAATGTTGTAATTGGGGATCCAGGGGAGGATGCCTCTTTCAATATAAGAAGTCAGATTTGTCAACAGAGACATCTGGCCGAGGGGAGGCGTTGCTCTCAAAGATTAATTGAGAAGAGGGTGCCTACTGCATCTTCTCAAGGGAAAAGGCATGAGTTTTTGATTATATATGAGGGCAACTGAGATTGTGTCTTCAGTTCCTTGTGCCTTGGATGTGCTGGCAGCAGCGACCTGAGCTTCCATCGTCAGCTGTGAATCCAAAACGACACCCAAGCTCTTAATGGTAGGTGAAGGAGATAGGGCAGCACCATTGAAGGTAGGTAGCAGATGGGTCAGACCAATCGAGCAGCCATGCTGGAGAATCTCAGTCTTCGCTGGGTTCACCTTCAGTCTACTAGTACGTAGCCAGTTCGAAAGAGCCTCCAGACATAAGGTGAAATTGTCCAGTATTGATGTTGCTCCAGGCTCCAAATGCAGAAGCAGTTGGGTGTCGTCCGCATATTGATAGCAGTCTAGGCCGAAACTTCGAGCCAAACTAGCAAGGGGTCTAACGTAGATGTTGAAGAGAAGAGGGGAGAGAAGTCCAGGAGGTCGCCAAGAGTTGGAAGTGACTGAACAAATAAACAACAATAAAAGCCTCTTAGGATTTGTGGGAGCTGAAGTCCAAAATGCCTGGAGGGCCCAAGTTGGCTCATAGCCTTCTCTTAGGCAAGGGATGCTCAGAGATACTTTAGCCAAGTCCCTTCCTCCAAACACTTCCTTTCTGTTGGTCTCCCACTCCAAAAAAAAAGCTTCCCAGCCTTCTGTGCAAGGATGCCAGCTTGGAGCCCTGCTGTCCTTGCGCCATCCATGTTCCGGGGCTTTGGGAACGCAGCTGGTTCTCTCTCTCTGTGTGTGTCTCATTCTCTGTGCATTTCTCTCCTTTGCCCAACTCAGCTTCCCGGGTTAATTAGCAGTCTCGGCGTGTCGAAGCGGCGGCTTCATCCGGAGCCACACACAAAAGGGAGCCAAGGGCTGGTCGCCTCCAAGGAAAGAGGAGGAGGAGGAGAAAGAGACAGGCAGGTTGCTTCTCCATTGGCACAGAGGAGAAGAGAAGGAGGAGGAGGAGGAGGAGAGGAAGGCTGTGCATCTCCAAAGCATCCCTGCACTGCCCAGGTAAGAGGCCAAATAGATGGGGAAGAGGCAAGGAGACACAAAGCCTTGAAGCAGGTGGGTAACACTTTCCTTTTTGGCCTTGGAAACAAGGACAACAAGGTGCTCTCCCTGGATAGGGATGTCTCTTTGCATCCTGTAAGGATCCAGGGCTTTGCAACACCTCTGGAGAGAGAGATGGAGAGCTGTCCAATGTACCCATCTCCCAGCATCCCTTTCCTACAAGGAATGCAATGCTTCCTTGCTTTGTTTAATGTTTATCCCTCTGCTCCCACCAAAATCTCCCAATGCAATGCAGTTCCTTTCCCAGTTTTCCCATTCTAATGCCTGTGATCCATCGGTTTCCCACAGCAACATGAAAATAATCATTTCCCCCCACATTTTGGGCTATTTAGTTCTGTTTTATGTAGGGTTTTGGGGGAGTTTCGTTGATTGTGCCCCACATTTGCAAATCCTGCTTGTGGAGAATGGTTGGAGGGAGCAAAAAAGAAAGAGGAGATGAAATAGGTATTTTGGATTGAGATTGGAACCCGGTGATTATGATTTATTTATCCCTTCCCATCCCTATTGAACCTCCTCTTCTCCAGAGGATTGATGGCATCGGCGAGGAGACTCCATGCAATTCAATCTAAGTCTTGCATTTCAGGGTCGTGTATATATATATATATATATATATATATATATATATATATCTCCATAGGTATGATGTATACAATTTCTGTTACAGTGTAATCCATCACAGAAGGCATCCTAGGTATTCTAAACATACCGAGACCCATATAGTGTGGTAAAGCGACACTATATGAGTCTACACTATATGCATTTCAGGGTCTTATATATCTATTGGTATAATGTATATAATTTCTGTTACAGAAGGCATCCTAGGTATTCTAAAGCTCTATACTGAGACCCATATAGTGGGGTAAAACAGCACTATATGGGTCTACACTATATGCATTTCAGGGTCTTATATACCCATAGGTATAATCTATACAATTTCTGTTACAGTGCAATCTATCACAGAAGGCATCCAAGGTATTCTAAAGCTCTATACTGAGACCCATACAGTGTGGTAAAGCAGCTCTATATGGGTCTACGCTATATGCATTTCAGGGTCTTATATATACATAGGTATAATGTATATAATTTCTGTTACAGAAGGCATCCTAGGTATTCCAAATTTCTATACTGAGACCCATATAGTGTGGTAAAGCAGCACTATATGGGTCTACAGAATATGCATTTCAGGGTCTTATATATCCATAGGTATAATGTGTAGAATTTCTGTTATGGTCAATCAATCACAGAAAGCATCCTAGGTATTCCAAATCTGTATAGTGAGACCCATATAGTGTAGTAATATTGCACTATATTAGTCTACACTATATGCATTTCAGGGTCTTATATATCCATAGGGATAATGTTTATATCTTCTGTTACAGTGCAATCCATCATAGAAGGCATCCTAGGTATTGTATCTGTATACTGAGACCCATATAGAGTAGTAAAATGGCACTATATGGGTATACACTGACCATATAGTGCAGTTAACACTGTTTGGATCTGCATTATATGGTCAGTGTAGAGCAGTGTTTTTCAACCTGGGGGTCATGACCCCTGGGAGTATCACGAGGGGGCGTCAGAGGGGTCACCAAAGACCATCAGAAAACACAGTATTTTCTGATGGTCATGGGGGTTCTGTGTGGGAAGTTCGGCCTAATTCTTTCATTGGCGGGGTTCTGAATGTTCTTTGATTGTAGGTGAACTATACATCCCAGCAACTACAACTCCCAAATGTCAAGGTCTATTTTCCACAAACTCCACCAGTGATCACATTTGGGCGTATCGAGGATTTGTGCCAAATTTGGTCCAAATCCATCATTGTTTGAGTCCACAGTGCTCTCTGGATGTAGGTGAACTATAACTCCAAAACTCAAGGTCAATGCCCACCAAACCCTTCCAGTATTTTCTGTTGGGAGTTCTGTGTGACAAGTTTGATTCAATTCCATCATTGGTGGCGTTCGGAATGTTCTTTGATTGTAGGTGGATTATACATCCCAGCAACTACAACTCCCAAATGACAAAATCAATCCCCCCCAACCCCACCAGTATTCAAATTTGGGTGTTTTGGATATTTATGCCAAATTTGGTCCAGTGAATGAAAATACATCCTGCAGATTAGCTATTTACATTATGATTCGTAACACTTACGAAGTAGCAATGAAAATAATGTTATAGTTGGGGGTCACCACAACATGAGGAACTGTATTAAGGGGTCGCTGCATTAGGAAGATTGAGAACCACTAGTGTTGACCCATATGATGCTGTTTGAGGTCTCAGTATAGGTCTACACTGATCCAGGCTTAGATGCCATCCATGCTTTTGCACAGATCCATAGGTATAATGTTTATTTATTTATTTATTTATTTTAGATTTATTTATTTAATAAATAAATATAATGTATATGATGGCTATTGAACGGATATCCAACTCGGTGGTTCCGCAATCTCTTTGATGCAATGCTTTAGTTTGCACAAATGTATATAATGGTTGTGGCAATGGAATAAGACATTAGGAAAGTTGAGAACCACTGGCGGAGACCCATATGATGCCATTGTAGGGTCTCCGCTGACCCAGCCTTAGATGCCATCCATGCCTTTGCAGGGTCTTAGTTTGCACAGATCCATAGGTAGAATGTATATGATGGCTATTGCAAGGAAATCCAACTTGGTGGTTCTGCAATCTCTTCGATGCAATGCCTTAGTTTGCACAAATGTATAGAATGGTTGTGGCAATGGAATTAGACATATCAAATCACCCTTATGTTGAGATATTTGGGTCTTTCTGGGATTCAGACCAACGCTGTCAGGAAATGAGACCTTTTTTGAGTCATTCTCGATATTTCCACGGATTCAGTGCATCTGTTTTGGGATGCAGACCAAACTTGTCGGAAGTGTTTGTTCCTGCATCATTTGCCTATTGCTTTGGACCAAGTTCTGGATAAGATTGCAAAAGGATGGAGCTGAAAGGATTCTTAAATTATCCGATGTGTTGTGTTTACATGGTTTCAATACCCAGCTCCGAATAAGATGGAGAAGGAGTTCTTCCTCCCCTCCGTCTCTCCCCTTTTTTTCTTTCTCTCTCTTCTCTTTTTTGGCTCAGCCTCTCTGTTGCTATGGTTCGGGGTCTGCAAAGCTGCAAAGCGGGTGGGTGGGATTGTCTTGGGAAGATTTCACATGCTTTGCATGCAGAGAGAGAGAAAAGGAGACCAAACAGCCTGGAGACCTTCCCTTCCTGGCACCATTGTGCCACTTCTTTCCCTGCCTCCTACTGAGGAAACCGCAGAAGCTGCGAAAAGGGAGATTTCACTGCCTTCCCATAGGGAAGGGTCTCCTTAACCCACCAAGGTGGGATCCCTAGGCATTTCCTCGGTCCTCCAACATGACTCAATGGTATCCTTCGGGCTGTACGAATAGGTTTGGGTCCAGGAAAGAGGTGAGGACTCAACCTTGCAGTCAAAGCCGCAGTCTGCCTGGCTTTGTTCCAGGGTGACCTCCCTCGGCTGCCATTCCTGCAGTGCACCTTCCGCTGTGATTGCAAGGCATGGAGGATGCTTCGGATTATAGATATATTGTGTGTGTGTGTGTGAGTGTGTGCGCGCGCATGTGTGTGTGTGTGTGTGTGTGAGAGAGAGAGAGAGAGAGAGAGAGCTCTTTGGGGACTAGAAACTTGAAAGCCTTGAATGCTTTATGAATTAAAGGATATATATATATATATATGAAGTGCCGTTACCGTTAAAGGCTATATATATATAAAAAGGTAAAGGTAGTTCCCTGACATTAAGTCCAATCATGTCTGACTCTGGGGTGTGGTGCTCATCTCCATTTCTAAGCCGAAGAGCCAGCGTTGTCCGTAGACACCTCCAAGGTCATGTGGCCGGCATGACTGCATGGAGCGCCGTTACCTTCCCGCCAGAGCGGTACCTATTGATCTACTCACATTTGCATGTTTTCGAACTGCTAGGTTGGCAGAAGCTAGGGCTGACAGCGGAAGCTCACGCCGCTCCTCGGAATCGAACCTGCAACCTTTCGATCAACAAGCCCAGCAGCTCAGTGCTTTAACCCACTGCGCCACTGGGGGCTCCATATATATATATATATATATATATAGCCTTTAACGGTAATGGCACTTCATGCAGTCATGCTGGCCACATGACCTTGGAGATGTCTATGGACAATGCCAGCTCTTCAGCTTAGAAATGGAGATGAGCACCACACCCCAGAGTCGGATACGACTGGACTTAATGTCAGGGGAAAACCTTTACCTTTACTATATATAAAAATGCTCTGTGCATAATGAGTACCTTAAAAACAAGAGAACCAATGAACGAAATCACACCAAATTTTGCAATAAAACGTCTCACTACAAAAGGAGTGACCATCACTCACAAAATTATGATTTTGTCATTTGGGAGTTGTAATTACTGTGATTGATAGTTCAACTATAATCAAAGAGCATTCTGAACTCCAACAGTGGAATTGAACCAAACTTAGTACACAGGACTCCCCTGACCAACAGAAAACGCTTAGAAGGGTTTGGTGGGCATTGACCTTGAGTTTAAGAGTTGTAGTTCACCAACATCCAGAGAGCACTGTGGACTCAAACAATGATGGATCTGGCCCAAACTTGGCACAAATATTCCATATGCCCAAAATATGAACACAGATGGAGTTTGGGGGAAATAGACCTTGACATTTGGGTGTTGTAGTTACTGGGATTTATAGTTCACCTACAATCAAAGTGCATTCTCAACCCCACCAATGAAAAAAATTGGAGCAATCTTCCCAACAAGTGACCATCACTCATAAAAGCACTGAAAAACACAGCAGAAGAGACTTAAGCCAAAAAGCCAAAGAATACATTACAATGAATGCGCAAAGCCACATACATATATTCACAAACACACACAGAGGCGGCCCTAGGTAATTTTTAATGGTAAGCAAACAGTATTTTGGCGCCCCTCCCCCAACCAATTATTGATATATATTTTCTGTTTGTCGTGGGAGTTCTGTGTGCCATATTTGGTTCAATTCCATCATTGGTGGAGTTCAGAATGCTCTTTGATTGTAGGTGAACTATACATCCCAGTAACTACAACTCACATATGTCAAGGTCTATTTTCCCCCAAGAGCGCCTCAAGAGTGCCCCTGAACACAATCAACTAAACTGCAAATGCTTATTTTGCGTAATAGGTTGCTGAGGTTTCCCCCGGACTGCTAGGGCTGTTGTGAGCCGAGGGGGCCTCCTCAAGTGGTGGTCGAGGGGCATTTACAGAGGCGCTTTTGCGCCCCTGGCAAAAAAAAAGTGTACTGCGACCGCTTACTTTGCTTAATGGATGAGCCGCCCCTGAACACACATATACACAAATATATACACACACAAAACACATATACACAGACTGGGCCACAGCAACGCATGGCAGGGGATGGCTAGAATCTATATAAATAAAAATGTAATGTTTGTTTGTGGGATTAACGTAACTCAAAAACCACTGGACGAATTGCTGCCAAATTTGGACACAAGACACCTACTAACCCAGTGGTTCTCAACCTGGGGGTCGGGACCCCTGGGGGGGGGTTGCAAGGGGGGTGTCAGAGGGGTCACCAAAGAGCATCAGAAAACACAGTATTTTCTGTTGGTCATGGGGGTTCTGTGTGGGAAGTTTGGCCAAATTCTATCATTGATGGGATTCAGAATGCTCTTTGATTGTAGGTGAACTATAAATCCCAGTAACTTCAACTCCCAAATGTCAAGGTCTATTTTCCCAAAACTCCACCAGTGTTTGCTTTTGGGTATATTGAGTATCTATGCCAAATTTGGCCTAGATCCATCATTGTTTGAGTCCACAGTGCTCTCTGGATGTAGGTGAACTACAACTCCAAAACTCAAGGTTAATGTCCACCAAACCCTTCCTCTGGATGGGTTTTCTGTTGGTCATGGGAGTCCTGTGTGCCAAGTTTGGTTCAATTCCATCATTGGTGGAGTTCGGAATACTCTTTAATTGCAGGTGAACTATAAATCCCAGCAAGTACAACTCCCAAATGACAAAATCAACCCCCCCCCTCCGAAACCCCACCAGTATCCAAATTTGTCTATTGGATATTTGTGCTCAGTTTGGTCCAGTGAATGAAAATACCATCTCAGATATTTACATGACAATTCATAACAGGAGCAGAACGACATTTATGAAGTAGCAACAAAAATAATGTTATGGTTGGGGGCAGAGGCGGCCCTAGGTAATTTTCAAGGGTAAGCAAACAGTATTTTGCCCCCCCCCCCCCAACCAACCACTGATATATATTTTCTGTTTGTCGTGGGAGTTCTGTGTGCCATATTTGGTTCAATTCCATCATTGGTTGAGTTCATAATGCTCTTTGATTGTAGGTGAACTATACATCCCAGTAACTACAACTCACATATGTCAAGGTCTATTTCCCCCCAAGAGGGCCTCAAGAGCGCCCCTGGGCAAAATCAACTATACTGCAAATGTTTACTTTGCATAATGGTTGAGCCACCCCTGGTTGGGGGTCACCACAACAGGAGGAACTCGATTAAAGGGTCACGGCATTAGGAAGGTTGAGAAGCACTGTACTAACCCAAGGAGTGACCATCACTAAAATAAAATTGGTTTTGTCATTTGGGATTTGTAGTTACTGGGATTTAGAGTTCACCTACAATCAAAGAGCATTCTGAACTCCACCAATGATGGAATTGAATCAAATGTGGCACACAGGACAATTCATCCAGATGGCACAGAAACACCAAGCCACGTCATCCCATATGCCAGCCATACAACCATCCCAATATCCCCCCAATGGATGGGAATTGACCTTTCTTTGATGCCAACGCCAACATTTTGCAAATATCATTCTGGGAAACAGGTAAAAGGAGACTTGGCCACGCTGTTTACTCCAAGACAAACGAAGCGGAGGATTTCTAATTGAGTCCCTTCTCCCTCCAGACCTCATTAATGGAGAGGAGGAAATTGCCGGATCAAAGGCTTCACGTCGGCTGCAACATTGGAGGCAGGGCGTTCGAAAAGGAAAACGCAGAACGAACAGGGAGATTGAAGGGGCTCAACATTAGAGAATATAAATGGGAGAGATGGACGCAAAATCTGAATTTCAACCCATCCACTCCCACTTTGTCAGCAATTGTGGATATATGTAGTTTCACCTACAAGCAAAGAGCATTCTGAACTCCACCAATGATGGAATTGAACCAGACTTGGGACACAGAACTCCCATGACCAACAGAAAATACTGGAAGGGTTTGGTGGGCACTGACCTTGAGTTTTGGAATTGTAGTTCTCCTACAGCCAGAGAGCACTGTGGACTTGAACAATGATGGATCTGGACCAAATTTGGCATGAATACTCAATATATTGTCGAAGGCTTTCATGGCCGGAATCACTGGGTTGTTGTAGGTTTTTTCGGGCTATATGGCCATGTTCTAGAGGCATTTCTCCTGACGTTTCGCCTGCATCTATGGCAAGCATCCTCAGAGGTAGTGAGGACCTCACTACCTCTGAGGATGCTTGCCATAGATGCAGGCGAAACGTCAGGAGAAATGCCTCTAGAACATGGCCATATAGCCCGAAAAAACCTACAACCCAAAACTCAATATGCCCAAATCTGAACACTGGTGGAGTTTGGGGGAAATAGATCTTGACATATGGGAGTTGTAGTTTCTGGGATTTATAGTTAACCTAAAATCAATGGGCATTCTGATCTCCATCAACAATGGAATTGAACCAATCTTGGCACACAGAACATTCCCATGACCAACAGAAAATACTGGAAGGGTTTGGTGGGCACTGACCTTGTGTTTTGGAGTTGCAACTGTGGACTCAAACAATGATGTATCTGGACCAAACTTGACATGAATACTCAATATGCCCAAATGTGAACATTGGTGGAGGGTTTTTTTGTTATTATATTTATTTATATGCCCCCTTTTCTCTCTTAAAAAGATTTCAGTGCTTTAATATTAATACTTTAAATCATAGAAATTATATTAGCACCAGTACTGTAGCGCAGCTGGCTGAGAGTCAGTTGCATTAAGATCACTACTGACCGAAAGGTCATGAGTTCGAAGCCAGCCCAGTTTGGAGTGAGCTTCCGACGAATTTGTGTAGCTTGCTGTTGACCATTGCAGCCCAAAAGACAGTTGCATCTATCAAGTAGGAAATTTAGGTACCGCTTATGCGGGGAGGCAAATTTAACTAATTTACGAGGCCATAAAAATCTCCAGCAAGCATGAAAAGAATGAGGAAGTACTTCATCAGTGCCACAAATGGTCAGTGAAGCAACAGCTCCCCTGGTGGTCAGAATACCCTGATGAAAAACTGGAATGTTAAATTGCCTCTGTGTAGGTCAATATATGTTTTATGTCTGTGAATGTTTGCCATGTATATGTACATTGTAATCCACCCTGAGTCCCCTGCAGGGTGAGAAGGGCAGAATATAAATACTGTAAATAAATATATACATAAATAATAATAATAATAATAATAATAATAATTATTATTATTATTATTACAGCCCCCCTTTCCCTCTTAATAGAGACTTAGT
This sequence comes from Anolis sagrei, assembly GCF_037176765.1. Lineage (NCBI taxonomy): Eukaryota > Metazoa > Chordata > Lepidosauria > Squamata > Anolidae > Anolis > Anolis sagrei. The sequence goes on from NC_090029.1 coordinate 5,778,583, forward strand.
ACCTTGATAATGGGTCCCTGGTAGCGCAGTGGGTTAAACTGCTGAGCTGCTGAACTTACTGACCAAAAGATTAGCAGTTTGAATCTGGTGAGTGGGGTGAGCTCCCACTGTTAGCCCCAGCTTCTGCTACTCTAGCAGTGTGAAAACATGCAAATGTGAGTAGATCAATAGATTCTGCTCTGGCGGGAAGGTAATGGTGCTCCGTGCAGTCATGTTGGCCACATGACCTTGGAGGTTTCTATGGACAATGCCAGGTGAGAAATGGAGATGAGCGCCACCCCCCCCCCCCCCAGAGTTGGACACAACTGGACAAGGGGAAACCTTTACCTTAACAAGTCAGACTCTAATCAAGCTGGACAATTGCAACATTCACACTTGCCTCCAACAAAGAAGAGTTTTTTCTCCCACCCTGGAAATTCCACAGATATATAAACTACACTTGTCTAGTTTCCAACAGAAGTCACAACCTCTGAGGATGCCTGCCACAGATGTGGGAGAAACGTCAGGAGAGAATGCTTCTGAAATATGGCCAGACAGCCCGGAAAATTCAAAATTTATTATATGCCCCCTCTTTTCCTTCTTAATAGAGATTTGATACTTTGATAAAAATACTTTAAATAATAATAACAATAATAATATGGAGCGCCATTACCTTCCCATAGAAGCGGTGCCTATTGATCTACTCATGTTTGTATGTTTTCGAACTGCTAGGTTGGCAGGAGCTGGGGCTAACAGCGAGAGCTCACGTCGCTGTTAATTAGTAATTAGTATTACGAATTAGTATGATCAATACTAATAATCATTAGTATTATTTTGATATTTTATTTGCCGGTTGCTTGAGTTTCTACTATATAAGGAGAAAAGGCCAAGGTCAGCCAACAGCACAAGGCCCAAATCTGGACCTAAACACGAATGAGATTTTGGTGTGTGTGTGTGTGTAGCTTCCTATCTGCAAACATCTCCCATCCAAAGAAGAACTGTGCCAAAGAATAGGTGGAAGCTGGTTGGGCATCATGGGCACCCTGTGGCTTTGCACCTGAGCCTTCTCCACTATCCATCTGTTCGCTTTCCGGAGACGGCACTGCCAAGCTGAGATAATCTTATATACTAGCTGTATCTGCCACTCGTTGCTGTGGCCAACCTTCCCTCCCTCTTTCTCTTCTTTCTTTCTCTCATTCCTTCCCTCCTTTTCTTCTTTCTTTCTTTCTTTCTTTCTTTCTTTCTTTTTCTCCTTCCCTACCTCCTCCTTTTCTTTCATTCTCTCCTTCCTTCCCTCTTTCTTTTCTTTTTTTCTTTCTTTTTTCTTTCTTCTCTCCTTCCATCTTTCTCTTCTTTCTTTCCCTCCCTCCCTCCTTCTTTCTTTTCTTTCTTTCTTTTTCTCCTTCCTTCCCTCCTTTCTATTCTTTCTTTCTTTCTTTTTCTCCTTCCTTCCCTCCCTCTTTCTCCTTTCTTTCTCTCCTTGTTCCCTCTTTCTTTTCTTTCTTTCTCTCCTTCCCTCCCTCCTTCTTTCTTTTCCTTCTTTCTTTCTTTCTGTTTCTCCTTCCTTCCCTCCTTTCTATTCTTTCTTTCTCTCCTTCCTTCCCTCCCTCTTTCTCTTCTTTCTTTCATTCTTTCTTTTTCTCCTTCCTTCCCTCCTTCTTTCTCTCCTTCCTTCACTTTTTCGTTTCTTTCGTTTCTTTCGTTTCTTTCTTTCTTTCTTCTCTCCTTCCATCTTTCTCTTCTTTCTTTCCCTCCCTCCTGCCTTCTTTCTTTTCTTTCTTTCTTTTTCTCCTTACCTCCTTTCTATTCTTTCTTTCTTTCTCTCCTTCCTTCCCTCCCTCTTTCTCCTTTCTTTCTCTCCTTGTTCCCTCTTTCTTTTCTTTCTTTCTCTCTTTCTTTCCCTTCCTCTTTCTCTTCTTTCTTTCTTTCTTTCTTTCTTTCTTTCTTCTCTCCTTACATCTTTCTCTTCTTTCTTTTTCTCCTTCCTTCCCTCTTTCTCTTCTTTCTTTCTTTCTTTCTTTCTTTCTTTCTTTCTTCTCTCCTTCTATCTTTCTCTCCTTTCTTTCTCTCCTTCCTTCCCTCTTTCCTTTCTTTCTCTCCTTCCTTCTTTCTCTTCTTTCTTTCTCTCCTTCCCTCCCTCTTTCTCTTCTTTCTTTCTTTCTTCTCTCCTTCCATCTTTCCCTTCTTTCTTTCTCTCCTTCCTTCCCTCCCTCTTTCTCCTTTCTTTCTCTCCTTGTTCCCTCTTTCTTTTCTTTCTTTCTCTCTTTCTTTCCCTTCCTCTTTCTCTTCTTTCTCTTCTTTCTTTCTTTCTTTCTTCTCTCCTTACATCTTTCTCTTCTTTCTTTTTCTCCTTCCTTCCCTCCTTTCTATTCTATCTTTCTTTTATTCCTTTCCTCCTTCTTTCTCTTCTTTCTTCCTTCTCTCCTTCCATCTTTCTCTTCTTCATTTCTCTCCTTCCTTCCCTCTTTCTTTTCTTTCTTTCCTTTCCTCCCTCCCTCCTTCTTTCTTTTCTTTCTTCCTTTTTCTCCTTCCTTCCCTCCTTCTTTCTATTCTTTTTCTCTCTCTCCTTCCCTCCCTCTTTCTCTTCTTTCTTTCTCTTCTTCCTTTCCTCTTTCTTTTCTTTCTCACCTTCCCTCCCTCCCTCCTTCTTTCTTTTCTTTCTTTCTTTCTTTCTTTCTTTCTCTCTCTCTCTCTCTCTCCTTCCTTCCCTCCTTCTTTTTATTCTTTCTTTCTCTCCTTCCTTCCCTCTTTCTCTTCTTTCTTTCTCTTCTTTCTTTCTTTTTCTCCTTCCCTCCCTCCCTCTTTCTCTTCTTTCTTTCTTTCTTTCTTTCTTTCTTCTCTCCTTCCATCTTTCTCTTCTTTCTTTCTCTCCTTCCTTCCCTCTTTCTTTTTTCTTTCTTTCCTTCCCTCTTTCTCTTCTTTCTTTCTCCCCTCCCCTCCCTCTTTCTCTTCTTTCTTTCTTTCTTTCTTTCTTTCTTCTCTCCTTCTATCTTTCTCTCCTTTCTTTCTCTCCTTCCTTCCCTCTTTCCTTTCTTTCTCTCCTTCCTTCTTTCTCTTCTTTCTTTCTCTCCTTCCCTCCCTCTTTCTCTTCTTTCTTTCTTTCTTCTCTCCTTCCATCTTTCCCTTCTTTCTTTCTCTCCTTCCTTCCCTCTTTCCTGTCTTCCCTTTTTTCTTTCTTTCTCTCCTTCCTTCTCTTCTTCTTCCCTCCCTTCCCCCTTTCTTTCCCTTCCTCTTTCTCTCCTTCCTTCTCTTCTTCTTCCCTTCCTTCCACCTCACTTTCTTTCCGTTTCTCTTTCTCCCCGTTCTTCCTTCTCTACCTATTCTTAGACTGCAACTCCCAGCAGTCCTCCTGATCCATCTACCTACCTACCTACCTACCTACCTATCTCTATCTAATCTATCTATCTGGAGGATTGCTGGGAGTTGCAGACCAGGAATAGGAAATGGGAAATATGCAGGGATTGGGATGCTCTCAAAGAAATCCAAGGAGAAGAAAGCTTGCAGTTTGGAAGCAGTGCATTTGGATCATCCTCCTCTCCTAATGGGCCTGGTTTAGGGAATGCTGGGAGCTGTAGTCCGGAAGAGAGTGCAGATATGCTATTGTGTGTTTTGTTTGCCAAGGGAGGCATTTTTGTGTATGCGCTGTAGCCTTTTTTTTTTTTTTTTTTGCTTTTTTGGCCTTTTGGTCTGTTGTGTTTTCCAATGTTTTTATGAGTGATGGTCACTTGTTGGTCTGATAGGTGTCTTGTGTCCAAATTTGGTGTCAATTCGTCCAGTGGTTTTTTTAGTTCTGTTAATCCCACAAATGAACATTACATTTTTATTTATATACTAGCCGTCCCCTGCCACACGTTGCTGTGGCCCACATGGGGGTTCTGCGTGGGAGGTTTGGCCCAATTCTATCATTGGTGGGGTTCAAAATGCTCTGTGATTGTAGGTGAACTATAAATCCCAGCAACTACAACTCCCAAGTGTCAGGATTCTATTTTTCCCCAAACTCCACCAGTGTTCACATTTGGGCATATTGAGTATTCGTGTAGAGTTTGGTCCAGATCCATCATTGTTTGAGTCCACAGTGATCTCTGGATGTAGGCGAACTACAACTCTAAAACCAAAGGACACTGCCCACCAAACCCTTCCAGTATTTTCTGTTGGTCATGGGAGTGCTGTGTGCCACGTTTGGTTCAATTCCATTATTGGTGGAGTTTTTTCCCCCCTCCTTCCTCCGGGAGAGTTTGTAAGGGTTTTTAAAATGTTTTTTTGGGGTGTATGTGTGAAAGGGTGGATGTGGAGCCCAAGTGGGAGAATAGTTGGCTTTCTCATGGTTTGCATCCTCCCTTCACCCAATGGGGGTGGGTGGTGGTGGTGTGCAGCTGCTCCTGCAGTCAGGCTTGCCTTGCAATCCTCTGGCCTTGGGGGACGACGTGGGCCTCATGGAGCCACTGTGGTGGCTCCAGCTGCTGCCAGGGCTTGCCTTGCCAAGTCCCCACCCCTCCGTTGGGCCAGGCCTTCTCCTTCCTTCCCTCTTTCCTTTCCTCAATCCCTCCCCAAAAGAAAAAGGACTCTGTCTTCCTCCATGGAAAGGGTCTCCATGGCAAGGCTTCTCTTCCCTCACAATGGTTGGTGCTTCACTCTTCTCACACAATGGGGAGAGGGGCCTTCGCGCATGCTCTGTAAGGCATTTTTCTTTTGGGGGAGTTTTAAGTTATGTCCCCTTCATTTTTACGGGGTTTTTTTGTTTGAAAAACATAGATCGGATTAGAATGTGTCTTGCTGCCAAATTTGGTGTCAAATTTGTCCAGTGGTTTTTGAGTTCCGTTAATCCCACAAACGAACATTACATTTTTATTTATATAGAAGAGTGCTGCATGCACAGCCCGAATAACACCGAATTGGCTAGGTTTTCTCCTTCTTCACATGCTTAATATCGAGTGGCAGGCATTTTATTACAGCCGCTGTTTGGTCAGAGGTGAAATCCGTGCCCGGAATCTCAACGCTCTGCTTCCGCTGTCAAGGCCCCATTTATTTCCCCTTTTAATCCTAAAGCTCAGTCTAATCATTTTTTGCAGATTGCAAAAAAGGTTGAGGTCGCATCCATCCACACTGCGGAATTAATGCAGTTTGGCATGGCTTTGGACTGCCAGGCAGTCCTGGGAGTTGTCGCTTCCCAAGGTCTTTACCCTTCTTTGCAAAACTACAACTCCCAGGACCCCATAGCAATCAGCCGTGGCAGTCTAAGTGGTGTCAAACTGCATTAGTTCCGCAGTGTAGATGCTCCGTGACACTCAGGTTTCAATTACCTGGGACAGCTTGATGCATGAGGACCCCAGGGAGCAGAACTAGGTTTATCCTGAATGGCAAATAGGAAGGGGAGAGGCTTCTATTTGCATTGCTGGCTGCAAAGTCTCCATTTGTCAGGAAGAGATTTAGAGTCGAGAGAGAGGGGTCAGCCAGGCAGAGCTGAATAAATAATTCATTTGCGTTGCTTTTTCCGATTTTGCAAGGAGAGACATAGGGTTGTGTGTTTCGAGCCAAAGGAAATGCAAGAGAACACAAAGGCATATGTTCTAGTAATCCCATTGAGCAGAAATGGGCAAACTTCGGCCCTCCGGGTGTTTTGGACTTCAACTCCCACAAAGTCTAGGGAAAACCTTTACCTTTACCTTAATGCAAGTATGGGCAAACTCAGGCCCGGGGGCCGGATGTGTTCACCTGTAATCAAAGAGCATTCTGAACCCCACCAACAATAGAATTGGGCCAAATTTCCCACATAGAACCCCCATGACCAACAGAAAATACTGTGTTTGCTGGTGGTCTTTACTGATCCCTCTGACACTCCCGCGTGACCCCTCCAGGGGTCGCAACCCCCAGGTTGAGAACCACTGTTGTAGACACTCCTGGTATTTCTCAACCTCTATTTGGGATTACAGTAAATAAATTCTCCATCTTGAAAAAGAGTGCATTTTGTTTGCTGTTTTTCAGACTAACTGGAACCATGCGCTAACAGCTGATCTAATTAGAATTAATGATTTCAACCCCCCCCCCCCCCCCCGAAAAATAAAAGCTATTAAGATGATTCTCCTCCTGGGAAGGACCGCTCTGCCGGAGATGCATTTTGGCACCGCAAGCCCTGGCTGTGTGCAAATGAATTTGCAAGGAGGGAGATGCCGAAAGCACTCACTTTTTCTGGAGGGAGGTTGTCTTCCCACTTGGTTGTGCCTCCAACAGAGAAGGGCACACAGATTGGCAAACTACAAATCCCACGAAACATGCTGCATGACCCTTGGAGAGCCATTCCAACACTAATTCTATGATTCCTATATGGCAGAATAGGGTTGGACTGGATGACCTTTGGGGATCCCTTCCAACTCTATAATTTTGTGATTCCTATATGGCAGAATAGGGTTGGACTGGATGACCTTTGGGGGTCCCTTCCAACTCTATAATTTTGTGGTTCCTATATGGCAGAATAGGGTTGGACTGGATGACCTTTGGGTATCCCTTGCAACTCCGTAATTTTGCAATTCCTATATAGCAGAATAGGGTTGGGACTAGATGACCTTTGGGGTCCCTTCCAACCCTTTAATTTTGCGATTCCTATATGGCAGAATAGGGTGGGACTGGATGACCTTTGGGGGTCCCTTCCAACTTTACAATTTTGCGATTCCTATATGGCAGAATAGGGTTGGAATCGATAACCTGGGGGGGGGGGGTCCCTTCCAATTCTAAAATTCTATGGTTTCTATTTGACAGAATGAGGTTGGACTGGATGGCCTTTAGAGGTCCCTTCCAATTCTATAATTCCTATATGGCAGAATATAATTGGACTGGATAACCTTTGAGGGTACCATCCAATTCTATATAGCGGAATTCTTATATAGCAGAATGTGGTTGGACTGAATGGCCTTTAAAGGTTGCTTCCAACTCTATTATTCTATAATTCTTATATGGCAGAATGGGGTTGGACCGGATGACCTTTAGAGATCCTTTCCAACTCTATTATATCATTTTATATGACAGGACTGGATGACCTTTGGAGCTCCCTTCCAACTCCATAATTCTATGATTCCTATATGGCAGAATAGGGTTGGACCAGACGGCCTTTAGAGGTCCCTTCCAACTCTATTCTATGATTTTTATATGGCAAAATGGGGTTGGACTGGATGGCCTCTAGAGATCCCTTCCAACTCTATTATTCTATGATTCCTATATGGCAGTATGGGGTTGGACTGGATGACCTTTAGGGATCCCTTCCAATTCTATTATATCATTTTTATATGGCAGGACTGGATGACCTTTGGAGCTCCCTCCCAACTCCATAATTCTATGATTCCCATATGGCAGAATGGGGTTGGACTGGATGGCCTTTAGTGATCCCTTCCAACTCTATTCTATGATTTTTATATGGCAAAATGGGGTTGGACTGGATGGCCTCTAGAGATCCCTTCCAACTCTATTATTCTGTGATTCCTATATGGCAGTATGGGGTTGGACTGGATGACCTTTAGGGATCCCTTCCAATTCTATTATATCATTTTTATATGGCAGGACTGGATGACCTTTGGGGATCCAGACCAACTCCATAATTCTATGATTCCCATATGGCAGAATGGGGTTGGACCTTTGGAGATCCCTTCCAACTCTATTATATCATTTTATATGACAGGACTAGATGACCTTTGGAGCTCCCTTCCAACTCTTTAATTTTTCTATTCCTATATGGCAGAATAGGGTGGGACTGGATGACCTTTGGGGTTCCTTCCAACTCTATAATTTTGCTATTCCTATATGGCAGAATATGGTTGGACTGGATGACCTTTGGGGTCCCTTCCAACTCTATAATTCTGCAATTCCTATATGGCAAAATAGGGTTGGACTAGATGACCTTTGGGGTTCCTTCCAACTCTATAATTCTGCAATTCCTATATGGCAGAATAGGGTGGGACTAGATGACCTTTGGGGTCCCTTCCAACTCTATAATTTTGCTATTCTTATATGGCAGAATAGCGTTGGACTGGATGACCTTTGGGTGTCCCTTCCAATTCTATGATTCTTGGAAATCGGAATCTATGGGGAACAAATGAGATGCAGAGTCGTGATTTGGGTCTGCATCTCATTCCTTTCCTATCATGCCTTCCGTGCTGGATTTCCGAGACTCGGGTTTAGTCAGATTATGTATCCAGCAGGATTTAGTGTCTTGCCGAGGCCCTGCTTGCCTGATATCACCAGAGACCAGTCCTTCCATAAATCCCCCTCCTCCCTGGTTAAGCTTTTTATTCCCCCCCCTCTTTATTTTGCAGAGAGATTGATAATAATTCCACCCCCACCTTTTTCTGCCTCTCAATGTCATGGATTTTTAATCTCCAAGAGTCTGCTGAAAGGGAAAAAATACGGATCTATTATATGCTGCATTAATATGTGTGCCTGCCTCTCCTTTTCCTTCTCCTCCTCCTCTATTTCCCAATCCGCTTTCATCTCATCTTTCCCCTCTCCTCCTTACTCTTTCTTCTTCTTCTCTTCTCCTTTCTTTTTTTTCCTTTTCCTCCAATTAACTACAAATCCCAGCTTTCTATAGGATGCTATCAGAAGCAGTTAAAGTGCAAAACTTGTGTTGTATGGATGAGGCGCTAGTTTCATTATGGATTTGCATTTGCATTTGATTTTGCCAACAAAGAAAGTGGATTTCGTTCCTTTCTCTCTTTTCCTCCTTGCTTTTCTACATATTTTTCCCCAGGACATTATCCTTGTCTTGTGATTGGCCTTGTGATGCTCGATTTACACACAAAGGGCACTATTCTGTTGAATAGTACCGGAATAATGTTGTGTATGCATTGTATATTATTGGAAAACTCTCCTGGTGTTGTACTTATTTATTTATTTATTTACTTACTTACTTTGCTTCTATACCGCTGTATCTAAAGCCCGAAGGCGACTCACAGCGGTTCACAAACAGTAAAAACAGTAGAAACAGCAGTGGTTCCATACAACATATAACAATTGACTTAACAAATTATCCATAAATTACCAATAAGCAATTACAATGCACAATTATTACAAAAAACAACCGTACCCAATCTTCTCATCATCCAAGCGTAGTCCAGGTTCGTCGTCCATTGTTCCATTCCTATGTTCCATTACCAGATTGCACTAAATTACTCAAACGCCTGCACAAACATCCAGGTCTTCACCTTTTTGCGGAATACCATTAGAGATGGTGCTAGTCTAATGTCCGTAGGAAGGGCGTTCCACAGCCGAGGAGCCACCACCGAGAAGGCCCTATCTCTCGTCCCCACCAGCCGAGCTTGAGAAGCAGGCGGGATCGAGAGCAGGGCCTCCCCAGAAGATCTCAAAGTCCTGGTGGGTTCATAGGCAGAGATGCGGTCAGATAGGTATCTTGGGCCGGAACCGTTTAGGGCTTTAAAGGCCAACGCCAGCACTTTGAATTCAGCCCGGTAGCAGATCGGTAGCCAGTGGAGTTGGCGCAACAGGGGGGTTGTATGCTCCCTGCGCTCCGCTCCTGTTAAAATCATGGCTGCCGAGCATTGGACTAGTTGGAGCTTCCGAGCTGTCTTCAAAGGCAACCCCACATAGAGAGCGTTGCAGTAGTCCGGGATGTAACCAGAGCGTGGACTACCGTGGCCGTCAGACTTCCCAAGGTACGGGTGCAGCTGGCGCACAAGCTTTAGCTGTGCAAATGCTCCCCTGGTCACCGCCGAAACCTGGGGTTCCAGGCTCAGCAATGAGTCCAGGATCACATCCAAGCTGCGAACCTTAGGTGATCCCTTGTTGTCCAAGTAGGACCATGATGGCGAACCTATGACATGCGTGTCAGCACTGACACGCATAGCTATTTTCAATGACACGCAGCCACATGCGGCTGCATACAGAGAAGTATAGGGCTGCATCGGGATTTGCATATATCACCAAATCCCGAAGGGCGCGCCCCCAGCCATGGGTTGTTTGCTTGCTCGCTTCTCCAAGCGGTCTTTTTTTCTTCTTGAAGTGGCACCCCACCTGAATTATGCTCGTTTTTTAGCGAATTTTGACACACCAAGCTCAAAAGGTTGCCCATCACTGAAGTAGGATAATCTTCCAGGGTGGGTCCGTAGGTGACTGTGGAGCCCTATTCTTGACCTGCATCTTCTCCCACAGTGCGTTCATTGTATAGTGGAGATGCACTTATTTACTTACTTAGGTGATCCCTTGTTGTCCAAGTAGGATAACCCTCCAGAGTGGGTCCATAGGTGACTGTGGAGCCCTACTCTTGACCTGCATCTTCTCCCGCAGTGAGGGCATCGGTTTCCAGATGGAAGGTGGTCCCAGTTGGGGTTGGCTTGATGCGCCTTCCTCTTGGCACATTTCTCTCTTTCACCCTCCAATCATGCCTCTTCAAATTCTACAGCACTGCTGGTCACAGCTGACCTCCAGCTGGAGCGCTCAAGGGCCAGGGCTTCCCAGTTCTCCATGTCTATACCAGAGTTTTGAAGGTTGGCTTTGAGCCCATCTTTCAATCTCTTTTCCTGCCCACCAACATTCCGTTTTCCATTCTTGATTTCAGAGTAGAGCAACTCCTTTGGGAGACTGTGAACAACGTGGCCAGTCCAGTGGAGTTGATGGTGGAGTACCATCACTTCAATGCTGGTGGTCTTTGCTTCTTCCAGCATGCTGACATTTGTACGCTTGTCTTCCCAAGAGATTTGCAGGATTTTCTGGAGGCAGCGCTGATGGAATCGTTCCACGAGTTGTATGTGACATCTGTAGACAGTCCACGTTTCGCAGGCGTATAGCAGGGTTGGGAGGACAACAGCTTTACAAACAAGCACCTTGGTATCCCTACGGATGTCCCAGTCCTCAAACACTCTCTGCTCCATTCGGAAAAATACTGGACTGGCAGAGCTCAGGCTGTGTTGTATTTCAGTGTCAATGTTGACTTTGGTGGAGAGGTGGCTGCCAAGGGAGTGGAAATGATCAACATTTTCTAAAGTTACACCATTAAGTTGTATCTCTGGCATTGGAAAGGGACTGACTGGTGACTGCTGGAAGAGCACTGTAGTTTTCTCGATGTCAAGTGACAAGCCAAGCTTCTTCCTCCTTCACGCTGACAGTTGTCCACTTGTCTTCCCAAGAGATTTGCAGGATTTTCTGGAGGCAGTGCTGATGGAATCGTTCCAGAAGTTTCATGTGACGTCTGTAGACAGTCCACGTTTCGCAGGCTTATAGCAGGGTTGGGAGGACAATAGCTCTATAAACAAGCACCTTGGTATCCCTACGGATGTCCTGGTCCTCAAACACTCTCTGCTTCATTCAGAAAAATGCTCCACTCACAGAGCTGAGGCGGTGTTGAATTTCAGTGTCGATGTTGACTTTGGTGGAGAGGTGGCTGCCAAGGGAGCGGAAATGGTCAACATTTTCTAATGTTACACCATTAACCTGTATTTGTATAGGTAATTTATCCTATATGTATTGGTTAATTTTAATGTTGATGTATGATATTTTAGATTTTAGTGTTAGCATTGAATTTTTGCTGTCAGCTGGACTGAGTCCCTCTATGGAGGTAGAGAAGATCATGATATAAAAGTTTTAAATAAATAATTAATAATAAATATTTCTGGCCTTGGAGAGGTGTTGGCTGGTGACTGCTGGAAGAGCACTTTGGTTTTCTCGTTCAATGACAGGCCGACTTTCTCGTATGCTTCTGTGAAGGTGTTTGGAGTGGCTTGTAGGTCTTCTTCTTAATGTGCACAGATGACTTTGTCATCAGCATATTGGAGTTCTATTACAGATGTTGTTGTAACCTTGGTTTTGGCTTTCAGTCTGCTGAGGTTAAACAGCTTGCCATGATTTCCACTCCAGTGGGAAGCTTCCCGTCAACAAGATGAAGTATCATAGCGATGAACATGGAGAATAAAGTTGGGGCAATAACACAACCCTGTTTGATACCTGATTCCACCTTAAATGGGTCACTTTGGGAGCCATTGCTATTCAGTGACAATCAAGGTGATTAATGGCAACATTCACACTTGCCTTAAGCAGACAAGTGTTCTTTCTCCCACCCTGGACACTATTCCACAGATATATATAGCTTTCCAACAAACCTCACAACCTCTGAGGTGCCTGCTTTCATGGCCAGAATCACTGGCTTGTTGTGAGTTTTCCAGGCTGTCTGGCCATGTTCTAGAAGCATTCTCTCCTGACATTTCACTCACATCTAGGGCAGGCATCCTCAGAAGTTGTGAGGTCTGTTGGAAACTAGGCAAGTGGGGTTTATATATCTGTAGAATGTCCAGGGTGGGAGAAAGAATTCTTGTTTGTTGGAGGCAAGTGGGAGTATTTCAATTGGCCACCTTGATTAGCATTGAATGGCTGATTCCTGGGCAAAAGTATGATAGCTGGGATACTACGCATAGCTGGAACCCATACGCTGGTTGTGCAACACAAGTCGCAATTAATGAAGGGAAGTCCACTTGGACTGCTCCCAGCTACTTGGGCTTCTTTCTTCGAAATGCAGAAAGTATCCTGGTGGCCAGGAAAGGTTTTTACAAGGCCCTAGTGCGAACAGAGCGGCAGAAACCGGATCTCCCCCCTTCCCCTCTTCTTGTGCTTTCCTCCGCCTGCTTTCTGACAGTGGAGGAGCCGGGGCTCCAGGAGGGCAGGTCGTGTGAGCTATGGACCTCTCCTCCTCCTTTCCTCACAGCTCTCACTCGCTGCGCTGTCTCACATAATGTGTTCCCTTCATGAATTTTGACCCGCTGTGCACAACCAGCGTAGGGTCCCAGCTATCATACTTCTGAGATCGAGCAAGAATTTAGGGGTCTTTGCCAGGAGGCAGAAACCTATCAGAGGTTTCCCTGATAGGTAAGAATTTGTTGCCCTGGCGAGACAGAAAGAAGCACCCAATATTTTTTCCTGATTTTTCCCAATAAAAGGTCTCACCAAGATGAAGAAAAGCCACTGAGTTGTTTATTGCGATCCAGCTGGAAAGGATGCAAAGCCGTGTAATTTCATCAGGCAAGCATACATTGAATACAAAATAAAACCTTTTTATACATATACAGAACTGTCTGATTAATCAATGGGTGAGCTCACACCACTTCAGCCTCCTGGCCAATCAGGAGAGAAGGAGGCGGGATGAGAGAGAAACAATGAGAACTGGAGTGGATTATGGAAATATGTGGTGTTCATGTGGTCAGCGTCTCAGGGGCCTCAGCGTCTCAGGGGCCTTCCAGCTGACCAGCTTATTGTTTTGAGGGGTGGCAATTAACATTGATGTCTGGCAAGATGGCCAGAATCTGGATTTTTCTTGAACTGAGATATGGAGACAATGGGGAAATCCTGGCTGTAGTTTCGGTGGATGGAAGATAACTGAGAGAACAGATCAGGACAAATTGTGGCTTTCCGAAGGCCCTTTGTCCTGTTGAGATATGATCACTTATGCCAAGTGGGCGCCTTCTGCTGGGGGGTCAGACTCCAAGCTCTGGGTCAAAGCCCATTGTATTGTCCATGCAAATATGTCCTTTGACAAAGTTCTTTTCAAACAGGAGATTTCCTCCTACGAAGGTAACTGAGAGTGGCTTCCCATAATTTTTATACATTTTAGAAGGGGAATAGGACAGAAGGGTCAAGCAAGGGTCAGATACATAAGGGAAAAATATAGAAATCATAGTGTAGGAAACGTATCTACTTATCCCACCCACCAGAGTTCCAAAGAGAAATCGATGAGAGCCTCAGTCATGGCTTAGTATATTTGGAGAGTCTTTAACTCTCTGGCCCATGTGTGTTTCAGATGGAAAAAGTCAAACACTTTTGTGGCATGGTTTTCAGGAATAAATCTGTTACCTTCTGCTATAAATATACGAAAATAGGGCATAAAAACCTTGATTAAATGATACACACTACCTAACATGGGAAGGGTCCTTGTTGTTGTTGTTGTTGTTGTTGTTAGTGTCTTGGCAAATTGACCAAGGCTTAACCCTTATTATCCAGTCTGATGTTCTTGTCCTTAGCAAAACTATAAGTTACTATCTTTTCTTGTGGGGGGGGGGGGGCATGTTCGACTTCACTTTTGCCGCTTCTTGTCTGGGGGAATTTCTTTGTTCTGAGGTGCTAGTTGGCTCTGATTGGCCTTGCAACCAGGCATCTCCCCTTATGAACCTTTGAGGACCTTAAGATCGTCTGAGGAGGCCCTGCTCTCGGCCCCGCCATCATCACAAGCACGTCTGGCGGGGACGAGAGTCAGGGCCTTCTCAGTGGTGGCCCCTCGGCTATGGAACGCCCTTCCTATGGAGATTAGATCAGCTTTTTCGCTTTTAGCATTCCGGAAAAAACGCAAGACATGGCTATTTGAGCAGGCATTTGCGAATACTGACTAACGGACATAAGAACGGAATCAACTACAAGATGGATTGGACATTGTTTTAATGAGTATTTATTGAATTATGTTTTATTACAGCTGTTATGATTTTATTGATGTTAAAGTTTTTATATTGTAACTGTGTTTTTGGTGGTATTGAATTTTGCCTTGTAAACCGCCTCGAGTCACGGTATACAAATACTGTAAATAAATACTAAATAAATTCAATGCTAACCAAGTGGGCCGATTGCAACATTCACACTTGCCTCGGTCAAGAGTTCCTTCTCCCACCCTGGGCATCATTCCACAGGTATATCAACCTCACTTGCCTAGTTTCCAACAGACTTCATAGCCTCTGTGGATGCTTGCCATAGATGTGGGCGAAACGTCAGGAGAGAATGCTTCTGGAACATGGCCAGAAAACGCAAATTTATTTATTTATTTATTTATTTCGAACATTTTTGCCCCGCCCTTCTCAACCCCTAGGGGGACTCAGGGCGGCTTCCAATTGGCAATAATTCAATGCCACATCATAAAATACAAAATAGCAAATATGACAATTAAAAACATGAACGTTAATAAAAAAATATTAAACAGTATACTTACGATCCGTTTAGCTATTGCCAGTCTGGTGGCTATTTATCCAGCCATATACTAATGATTACTTCGCTTAACTTATCCAAATCCACTTCCAAGCCATAGTCAGACATTATCCATTGTCCTTTAACCTAATTGCCCGAAGGCCTGGTCCCACAACCACGTTTTTACCATCTTTCTAAAGGTGAGGAGGGATGACAATGACCTAATTTCCCCACAGGCGGGGGGCTACCATCGAGAAGGCCCTGTCCCTCGTCCCTGCCAAACATGTTTGAGACAAAGGCAGGGACGAGAGCAGGGCCTCCCCAGAAGATCTTAAGCTCCGAGGTGGGACGTAGAAGGAGATACGTTCGGACAGGTACGCTGGACCGGAGCCGTATAGGGTCAAAGCAACCCAGTGTTTCCGGACATGAAAGCCTTCAACAACACAAATCTGTATCTTTTTGTGTACAGATTTGTTTGAATGTTTCCTGGGAAGTGACAAATGCAAGATACTCCACTTTGGCAGAAAAAATGAAATGCAAAGATACAGAATGGGTGACGCCTGGCTCGAGAGCAGTACGTGTGAAAAAGATCTTGGAGTCCTCGTGGACAACAAGTTAAACATGAGCCAACAATGTGATGTGGCGGCAAAAAAAGCCAATGGGATTTTGGCCTGTATCAATAGGAGCATAGTGTCTTGATCTAGGGAAGTCATGCTACCCCTCTATTCTGCTTTGGTTAGACCACATCTGGAATATTGTGTCCAATTCTGGGCACCACAATTCAAGAGAGATATTGACAAGCTGGAATGTGTCCAGAGGAGGGCGACTAAAATGATCAAGGGTCTGGAGAACAAGCCCTATGAGGAGAGGCTTAGGGAACTGGGCATGTTTAGCCTGAAGAAGAGAAGGCTGAGAGGAGATATGATAGCCATGTATAAATATGTGAGAGGAAGCCACAGGGAGGAGGGAGCAAGCTTGTTTTCTGCTTCCTTGGAGACTAGGACGTGGAACAATGGCTTTAAACTACAAGAGAGGAGATTCCATCTGAACATGAGGAAGAACTTCCTGACTGTGAGAGCCATTCAGCAGTGGAACTCTCTGCCCCGGAGTGTGGTGGAGGCTCCTTCTTTGGAAGCTTTTAAACAGAGGCTGGATGGCCATCTGTCAGGGGTGATTTGAATGCAATATTCCTGCTTCTTGGCAGAATAGGGTTGGACTGGATGGCCCATGAGGTCTCTTCCAACTCTTTGATTCTATGATTCTAAGTCCAAAAGAGATAACTTCAGCCCACATCTTATCCTGCATCTTCTAGCTCCGGTCCAAAGTTTGCTGGTTTCCTTTTCTTGGCCTCCTTCTCTTAGTTTTAATCCAGCACCTGGTTCTCCTTTCCTCCTGAAGCCAAGGAATTGGAAACACCTGAGACTTGATTTGTTGCTCCAGTCTCCTTTTCCACACTCACCTTTAGCTCCATCTTGTATGTTGGGAAAGGGAGATGCCATCTACATGGCACCTTCCTTGTTTTTCGTCCCAACGTCTCCCCGAAATCTCTCGCATGACACAGGCGTGCTCTTACCGGCAGGCTGTCGCGCTCATTCGTATTCTGTCCATAGCGGTAGGTACAAAGCTCATTTATCATCGCGCCGTGGCAAACAAGAGGCGCGATTATTGATTTAATTATCATAATACAGGCGGGCCATGCATGGCTGGCTGGTGAGTTGACTGCTTTGCAGTAACAGATTGGCAGAGCTGGTATTTTGCAAGCAAAGCAGCATTGATGACTATGTTAGGTTTTTCAGGCAGCGTCCAGCTTCCTCAAGTTGTCTTGGAACAGTTGTTGTTGTCCTGGAAACTGTTGTTGTTGTTGTTTATCAAGTCAACTTCCAATCATGAGTTTTGATTTCTGTTCTGTTACCATTATATGTCATAGAAACATAGAATCAAAGAGTTGGAAGAGACCTCCTGGGCCATCCAGTCCAACCCCTTTCTGCCAAGAAGCAGGAATATTGCATTCAAATCACCCCTGACAGATGGCCATCCAGCCTCTGCTTAAAAGCTTCCAAGGAAGGAGCCTCCACCACACTCCAGGGCAGAGAGTTCCACTGCTGAACGGCTCTCACAGGAAGTTCTTCCTCATGTTCAGATGGAATCTCCTCTCTTGTAGTTTGAAGCCATTGTTCCATGTCCTAGTCTCCAAGGAAGCAGAAAACAAGCTTGCTCCCTCCTCCCTGTGGCTTCCTCTCACATATTTATACATGGCTATCATATCTCCTCTCAGGCTAAACATGCCCAGTTCCTTAAGCTGCTCCTCATAGGGCTTGTTCTCCAGATCCTTGATCATTTGAGTCACCCTCCTCTGGACACATTCCAGCTTGTCAATATCTCTCTTGAATTGTGGTGCCCAGAATTGGACACAATATTCCAGATGTGGTCTAACCAAAGCGGAATAGAGGGGTAGCATTACTTCCTTAGATCTAGACACTAGGCTCCTATTGATGCAGGTCAAAATCCCATTGGCTTTTTTTGCCGCCACATCACATTGTTGGCTCATGTTTAACTTGTTGTCCATGAGGACTCCAAGATCTTTTTCACACGATATGAGGATTTAAAGATCAAACTGCAAATGCTCTGGCACAAGCCAGTCAAGGTGGTCCCAGTGGTTATCGGCACCCTGGGTGCAGTGCCTAAAGACCTTGGCCTGCACTTAAACACAATCGGTGCTGACAAAATTACTATCTGCCAGCTGCAGAAGGCCACCTTTCTGGGACTGGCACAAGCCCATCAGGCTGGTCGCAGTCATTATCGGCATACTGGGTGCAGAACCCCCATGACCAACAGAAAATACAGGGTTAGTCAAAATGCATAGGCCAATAAGCCATTCAATTGAATGGCTTATTGGCCTATGCATTTTGACTAACCCTGTACTTAAGGCCATCTAGTCCAACTCCCTTCACCAGGGCAAGAATTCTGAACTCCCCCAATGATAGAATTGAGCCAAACTTGGCACACAGAACTCCCATGACCATACTGGAAGGGTTTGGTGGGCACTGACCTTGAGTGTGAGAGTTGTAGTTCACCTCAATCCAGAGAGCACTGTGGACTCAAACAATGATGTATCTGGACTAAACTTGGCATGAATACTCAATATGCTCAAATGTGAACACTGGTGGAGTTTGGGGAAAATAGACCTTGGCATTTGGGAGTTGTAGTTCCTGGGATTTAGAGTTTACCTACAATCAAAGAGCATTCTGAACCCCACCAATGATAGAATTGGGCCAAATTTGAATATTGGTGCCCAAATTTGAATACTGGTGGGGTTAGGAGGGATTGATTTTGGCATTTCGGAGTTGTAGTTGCTGGGATTTATAGTTAACCTACAATCAAAGAGAATTCTGAACTCCACCAGCGATGGAATTGAAACAAACTTGGCACACACAACTCCCATGACCAGCTGAAAATACTGGAAAATGCTGGGCATCGACCTTAAGTTTTGGAGTTGTAGTTCATCTACATAAAGAGAGCACTATGCACTCAAACAATGATGGATCTGTACCAAACTTGGCACGAATACTCAATTTATCCAAATTGACTACTGGTGGGGTTTGGGGAAAATAGACCTTGACATTTGTGAGTTGTAGTTGCTGGGATTTATAGTTTACCTACCATCAAAGAGCATTCTGAACCGCACCAATTATAGAATTGGGCCAAACTTCCCACACAGAACCCCCATGACTATCTGAAAATACTGTGTTTCCTGATGGTTATTGGTGACCCTCCTGACACCCCCCTCGTGACCCCCCCCCAGGGGTCCTGACCCCCAGTTTGAGAAATGCTGCCCTAGCGAAATGTTCTCTCTATGGGTTCCATCTACACTGCGGAGTTAATGCAGTTAGGCATTGGGAGTTGTGACTGGACAAGGTCTATAGCTTGCAGTGTAGGTTCCTCACCAAATGTCAGACTCCCAAATTCCATCGCACCAAACCCTGGCAGTTAAAATGATGCCAAACTGCATTGAAAGTAAAGTGTAGAAACATCTGCTGAGCAAAGCTTCTCCTTACCCACTTTCTCAAAACCACGTATAATCTTACATCCCCTCGAAATAGCGTGTCCGCCTGCCCACCCGGCGTCAACACCAGTAACCTGCGGAGGCGTGTGATGATTGATGTGCTCCAACCCTTTGGATTTCTACTTCTTAGAAAATAAGTTTGTCTGTGGGCGCATCTCCACAGTGGAATTAATGCAGTTTGGTTCAACTTCAACGGCCTTGGCTCCATGCTACGGAATTGTAGTTTTACCAAAGAGGCCTGGCGCTTCACCAGACAGCTCCTCTGCTTCCATAGCCTTGAGCCATGGCAGTTAAAGCAGGATCAAAGTGTATTAACTCTGTAGTGTAGACACACTGGCGTTTGGCCATCCAAAGGGAAAAGACCTTTCAGGTGAGATGGTCTTGCTCTGGGAAGCATTTGACTCTTCATTTCTGACTAGCTGTACCCGCCACGCGTTGCTGTGGCCAACCTTCCCTCCCTCTTTCTCTCCTCCTTTCTTTCTCTCCTTCCCTTTTTTCTTTCATTCTCTTCTTCCTTCCTTCTATTCCTCTTCCCTTGCTTCCCCTTTCTTTCTTTCTTTCTTTCTTTCTTTCTTTCTTTCTTTTTCTCTTCCTTCCCTCCCTCCCTCTTTCTCTTCTTTCTTTCTTTCCTTCCCTCCCTCTTCCTCAACTTTCTTTCTTTTTCTCCTTCCTTCCCTCTCTCTCTTTCTTCTTTCTTTGTTTTTCTCCTTCCTTCCTTCCTTCCTTCCTTCCTTCCTTCCTTCCTTCCTTCTTTCCTTCCTTCCCTTTCTCTTCTTTCTCTCCTTCCTTCCCTCCCTCTTTTTTCTTTCCTTGCTTCCTTTCTTCCCGCTTTCCTTTCTCCCCCCCTTTTCTTTCTTTCTCTCCTTCCTTCACTTCTTCTTCCCTCCCTTCCCCCTTTCTTTCCCTTCCTTTTTCACTCTTTCCTTCCTTCTCTTATTCTTCCCTTCCTCCCACCCTTTTCTTTCGCTTCCTCTTTCTCCCCTTTCTTCTTCTCTCTACCTATTCTTGGACTGCAACTCCCAGCAGTCCTCCTGATCTATCTATCTATCTATCTATCTATCTATCTATCTATCTATCTATCTATCTATCTATCTATCATCTCTCTCTCTCTCTCATAGATCTATCTCTTTCTAACCTATCTATCTGGAGGATTGCTGGGAGATGCAGTCCAGGAATAGAAAACTGGAAATATGCAGAGACAGGGATGCTCTCAAAGAAATCCAAGGAGAAGAAAGCTTGACCTTGGAAGCAGTGCATTTGGATCCTCCTCCTCTCCTAAAGGGCCCAGTCTAGGGGATGCTGGGAGCTGTAGTCTGGAAGAGAGTGTGGATATGCTATTGTGTCTTTTGTTTGCCAGAGGGGGTCATTTTTGCACTTGCGCTGTAGCGTTGTTTTGCTTTTTTGGATTTTAAATCCTATCCGCTGTGTTTTTCTGTATTTTTATGAGTGATGGTCACTTGTTGGCCAGATTTTATTTATCGTGTCAGGGGCAGACCAAACAGTTGCATTGCATTTTTAACAAACAAACAAACAAAACACAAAGTTTGCAGGCTTGGTAGTTGATTAAATGTCCTTTGACTAGTATCTGGCCACTTAGAGTGCTTCTGGTGTTGCTGTAAGAAGGCCCTCCCTTGTCCATGTGGCAGGGCTCAGGTTGCATTGCAGCAGGTGGTCAGTGGGTTGCTCTTCTCCACACTCGCATGTCGTGGATTCCACTTTGTGGCCCTATTTCTTAAGGTTGTCTCTGCATCTCGTGGTGCCAGAGCGCAGTCTGTTCAGCGCCTTCCAAGTTGCCCAGTCCTCTGTGTGTCCAGGGGGGAGTCTCTCATTTGGTATCAGCCATTGATTGAGGTTCTGGGTTTGAGCCTGCCACTTTTGGACTCTTGCTTGCTGGGGTGTTCCAGCGAGTGTCTCTGTAGATCTTAGAAAACTATTTCTTGATTTAAGTTGTTGATATGCTGTCTGATACCCAAACAGGGGATGAGCTGGAGATGTCTCTGCCTTGGTCCTTTCACTATTGGCTGCTACTTCCCGGCGGATGTCAGGTGGTGCAATACCAGCTAAACAGTGTAATTTCTCCAGTGGTGTAGGGCGCAGACACCCCATGATAATGTGGCATGTTTCATTAAGAGCCACATCCACTGTTTTAGCGTGGTGAAATGTATTCCACCTGGGTATGCATACTCAGCAGCAGAGTAGCATAGCGCAAGGGCAGATGTCTTCACTGTGTCTGGTTGTGATCCCCAGGTTGTGCCAGTCAGCTTTCGTATGATATTATTTCCAGCGTCGACTTTTTGCTTGATGTTCAGGCAGTGCTTTTTGTAGGTAAGAGCACAGTCCAGAGTGACTCCCAGGTATTTGGGTGCGCTGCAATGTGCCAGTAGGATTCCTTCCCAAGTGATCCTCAGAGCTCGGGATGCTTGTCTGTTCTTGAGATGAAAGGCACATGTCTGTGTTTTAGATGGATTAGGGATCAGCTGGTTTTCCCTGTAATAGGCAGCAAGAGCACCTAGAGCTTCAGAGAACTTCTGTTCTACCATCTCAAAGCTCCCTGCTTCAGCAGTTGGCCTGATAGGTGTATTGTGTCCAAATTTGGTGTCTATTCGTCCAGTGGTTTTTGAGTTCTGTTAATCCCACAAACGAACATTACATTTTTATTTATATAGACTAGCTGTCCCGTGTTGCTGTTGATCTGGAAAATAAAGTAATTAGAAAGTGTTGGTTTCTAATATATGTGATTTCTTAGTGCTTGTGGGTAAACAGTATTTCTTACTGTTTCTTTGTCAGTGTTGATGTGGAGATTATCTGGTTTGCCTACTCTGGAACAGGCAACATATCATAGTCCTCCTTTAGGGGACCCTTTCCAATCTAGGATACTATATTGTGTGTGAATCATATCTATCTATCTATCTATCTATCTATCTATCTATCTATCTATCTATCTATCTATCATCTATCTATCTTTCTATCTATCTATCATCTATCTATCTAATCTATGGCTGGATGGCTCTTTGTCAGGAGAGCTCTTTTTACATTTTTTTGCCCTGGTGAAGCGAGTTGGACTGGATGGCCTTAAGTATTTTCTGTTGGTCATGGGGGTTCTGTGTGGGAAGTTTGCCCCAATTCTATTGTTCGTGGGGATCAGAATGCTCTTTGATTGTAGGTGAACTATAAATACCAGTAACTACAACTCCCAAATGTCAAGGTCTATTTCCCCCAAACTCCATCTGTGTTCGTATTTGGGCATATGGAATATTCATGCCAAGTTCGGTCCAGAGCCATCCACAGCCATCCACAGAGATGTAGGTGAACTACAACTCCCAAACTCAAGGTCAATGCCCACCAAACCCTTCTAGTGTTTTCTGTTGGTCATGGGAGTCCTGTGTGCCAAGTTTCGTACAATTCCATCATTGGTGAAGTTGATAATGCTCTTTGATTGCAGGTGAATTATAAATCCCAGCAACTATAACTCCCAAATGACAAAATCAATCCCCCCAATCCCACCAGTATTCAAATCTATTATTTGTGCCAAGTTTGGTGAAGTGAATGAATCTATTTTTTGAGTGATGGTCACTTGTTGGTCTGTTAGGGGCATAGTGTCGAAATTTGGTGTCAATTTGCCCAGTGGTTTTTGAGTTCTGTTAATCCCACAAACGAACATTACATTTTTATTTATATAAGACTAGCGGACCCTGCCAGGCGTTGCTGTGGCCCAGTCTGGTGATCTGGAAAATAAAGTAATGAGAAAGTGTTGGTTTCTAATATATGTAATTCCTTTCTGCTTGTGGGTAAACAGTATTTCTTCTTGTTTCTTTGTCAATGTTGATGTGGAGAGTGTCTGGTTTGCCTACTCTGGAACATGCAACATATAATTGTCCTTCTTCAGGGGTCCCTTTCAAATCTATAATACTATATCTCTCTGTGTGTGAATCATATCCATCTATCTTTCTCTATCTATCTATGGCTGGATGGCTCTTTGTCAGGAGGACTTTGATTACATTTTCTTGCCCTGATGAAGGGAGTTGGACTGGATGGCCTTAAGTATTTTCTGATGGTCATGAGGGTTCTGTGTGGGAAGTTTGCCCCAATTCTGTCATTCACGGGGTTCAGAATGCTCTTTGATTGTAGGTGAACAGTGAATCCCAGTGACTACAACTCCCAAATGTCAAGGTCTATTTCCCCCAAACTCCATCTGTGTTCATATTTGGGTATGCTGAGTGCTTGTGCCAAGTTTGGTCCAGATCCATCATTGTTTGAGTCCACAGTGTTCTCTGGATGGAGGTCCCGTCTCGTATCAAAGTGAAAAAGCAACGGGCAGGAGAACCAGTTTGGAGAGACCCACCTCCCCCTGGGCAGGTTTGGAGGCCACCGAAGGCAAGAGGGGCGTGGGGCCGCGGCAGAAATCGAGCCCCCAGCTCAGGAGAAGATGGCGGGCCTCCCGTCTCGTGTTGTTTGTGTTGCCTCGGCGGCCCCCCGCAGGTTCCATGCCCTCCCCGGCCGTTAGTGCTTACATGGGCCTGGTGGGCTTTCTCAGGCTGGGGTCGCAATCTTTCTGTGTATGTGAGGCAGCGGCGGGAGCGATGGGGTAGAGGGAGGCAGGCAGGTAGCAGTGCGCATGCGGAGGAAGACTTGGGCACGGGGGAAGCTGGGAAATGGAGTCCTTCCTCCTCATCGTATTCCTCCCGAGGCCTCTGCGCCTACTCCGTGTTTTTAGGGTATTGTGAGTTTGTGTTGTTGCATATTGGTGTTTGGAGGGTTGTTGGTCATACCTTGGGGGAAGAGGTATTAGCAGGCCAAATTTGGTGAGATTTCGTCCGGTGGTTTTTCCGTTTTTGACCGCCTAATTAAGCCCTTAAGCTTTTTATATATATAGATTGGTTGGGCATTCTGAAATGGAGTCAGTTGGTACTTTTCTTGGTGTCACTTGTGTTTTAACACATAGCATTGATATCTATTTATATCTATATCTATATCCGTATACATGTAATATACTCATTGGTGTGTGTGTATATGTGTGTGTGTGTGTGTGTGTGTGTGTATAATCTATACACATAATAAATCTATACACTTAATGTGTATGTGGCAGAGGTGTCCACTTAGACAGACAGCCTCTGGCCCCTACAAACAGGCTATAGTTCCAAGTGCTGAGAAGCCTCCAAACGCACCCTCTCAACTGACATTGCCATGAACATGTTGTTGTTGTTGTTGTTGTTACTGCTTGTTGTTTTTGTTGTTGTAGCCCAACCCAAACACTACGACCCACCATCCAAGGAATGCTTTCCTTCTGGGACAATTTCATCCTAGATTTCATTTGGCAGGCACCCCAGGGTTCCTTGTGTGGATTTGGCGGGCACCCCAGGGTTCCTTGTGTGGAATTTGCATGACCCCGCCTACGGCCTCCCTTAACACTTTCCTACCCTTTCCTATGGCACACAGCAAACAGAGAGGAATTGATCAGCATCTGAACAGACTGGAGGGGTTTGGGAGACTGACTCAACAGGATGGAAGTTGTAGCTCACCCTGCATCAAGGCAGAGCACTCTGAGCCCCCCCCCCCCTTTGATAATGGACCTCGACCACATTTGGCACGCAGAACCCCTATGACCAGGTTTGGGGGAATTGACCTTGATTTATAGGAGTTGTAGTTCACCTACATCCAGAGAGGACGGTAAACCCAACCAATGACGGATCTGGACCAAACTTGGCACGCGGACCCAACATAGCCATCTATGCATACTGGCAGGCTTTGGGCATGATTGCCTTGGGAATCTGGGAGTTATAGTTCACCCTTATCCAGAGAGCACTGAACTCAGCTGATATTGGATGTGGACCAAACTTGGTACACGGACCCAACATAGCCAACTGTGCATACTGTCAGGGTTTGGGCGTGATTGCCCTGGGATTCTGGGAGTTACAGTTCACCCTTATCCAGAGAGCACTGAACTCGGCTGATATCGGATCTGGACCAAACTTGGCGCACAGACCCAACATGGCCAGCTTTGAATAATGGCAGGGTTTTGAGGAGTGATTGACCCACGATTCTGGGAATTGTAGTTCACCTACATCCTTATGCATTTTGTATTTGGAGCATTCATAAAAAACAAAAGCAAAGACTGGCATTTTTCTAATAAACATTATCAAACTTTGAAAAACAAACAATGCCTTTCTCAAGTAACCCAGGCACCGCTGGGTCCTCGAGCTAGTGTATGTATGTATATATATAGAGAGAGAGAGAGTACAAAAATAGATCCCACCCTTTGCTTGTGTTATTTGTATGCATTTACAATGTCGGTATTTATATATCTGCGATGACGGCGTTTGCAGGAAAGAATAAATAGCCCTTGTCACAGTGATTCCAAGCGAAAATACAAAATGACGGAGTGTTTAAATCTGCCAACGAACGCATTCATTTGCATGCCAAGTCAGTGGGAACGTCTGCTCCCCAAAAGGGATTTCAAGCAACATCTCTTAGTAATTCGAATTGGTGATGATGATGATGATGATGATTTTTTTTCCGTGTCAGGAGTGACTTGAGAAACTGCAAGTCGCTTCTGGTGTGAGAGAATTGGCCGTCTGCAAGGATGTTGCCCAGGGGACGCCCAGATGTGTTACCATCCTGTGAGAGGCTTCTCTGATGTCTCTGAGGGAAAGGAAGGAGGGTGAAGAAAGGAAGGAGGGAAGGAAAAGAAGGGGAAGGAAATGAAGAAAGGGAAAGAAGGAGGAAAGGAAGGGAGGGAGGGAGGAAAGGAAGGAAAGGAAGAAGAAAGGAGGGACAGGAAGGAAGAGAAGGAGGGAAAGAAGGAAACGAAGGAGTAGGAAGGAGGGAAGGACAGGAAGGAAGGAGGAGGGGAGGAAAGGAGGGGGTAGGAAGGAAGGAAGAAAAGGAAAGAAAGGGAGGAAGGAAAGAAAAGAAGGAAAGGAAGAAGAAAAGAGGGAC
The DNA here is from genome assembly GCF_037176765.1 of Anolis sagrei. Classification (NCBI taxonomy): domain Eukaryota; kingdom Metazoa; phylum Chordata; class Lepidosauria; order Squamata; family Anolidae; genus Anolis; species Anolis sagrei. Next base: position 5,804,492 of record NC_090029.1, read on the forward strand.
AGGAAGGAAGGGAAGGAAGGAAAGAAGGAAAGGAAGGAGAAGGAAGGAGGGAGGGACGGGAAGGAAGGAGGAGGGGAGAAAAGGAAGGGGAAGGAAGCTTTGAGTTGTATTTGTTATGTTGTTGTGTTGAGGCCTTGGCCTTAGTAAGCCGCATCGAGTCCTTTGGGAGATGCTAGCGGGGTACAAATAAAGTTTAATAATAAATAATAAAGGAAGGGAGAAAATGAAAGAAAGGGAGGGAGGAAAGAAGGGAAGGGAGTCCTTTCGGATGGAGTGTGGCAGAGGCAGCTACCTCCTGTGTGTGTGTGTGTGTGTTAAATGTGTGCTCGTGTTGCCGGAGACAGGCGAACAGGTCAAACAGAAATGAAAGAGTTAAAAAAGAAAGAAGGGTCTACAGCAATGTTTCTCAACCTGGGGGTCGGGACCCTTGAGGGGGTCGCGAAGGGGTGTCAGAGGGGTCGCCAAAGACCACCAGAAAACACAGTATTTTCTCATGGGGATTCCATGTGGGAAGTTTGAGCCAATTTTATCGTTGGTGGAGTTCAAAATCGTTCAAAATCATTGCTGGTGGAGTTCAGAATGTTCTTTGATTGTAGTGAACTATAAATCCCAGCAACTACAATTCCCAAAAGTCAAGGTCTATTTTCCCCAGACTCCACCAGTGTTCACATTTGCGTATATTGAGTATTTGTGCCAAGTTTGGTCCAGATCCACCATTGCATGAGTCCACAGTGCTCGCTGAATATAGGTGAACTACAACTCCCAAACTCAAGGCCATTGCCCACTAAACCCTTCCAGTGTTTTACTGTTGGTCATGGCAGTTCTGTGCGGCAAATTAGGTTCAAAATCATTGCTGGTGGAGTTCAGAATGCTCTTTGATTATAGATGAACTATAAATCCCAGCAACTACAACTCCCAAATTACAAAATCAATCCTCCCTCAACCCCACTAGCATTTACATATGGGTGCATTGGGTATTTGTGCCCAGTTTGGTCCAGTGAATGAAAATACATCTTGCATATTTATATTATGATTTATAACAGTAGGAAAATGACTGTTATGAAGTAGCAACAAAAACAATGTTATGGTTGGGGGTCACCACAACATGAGGGACTGTATTAAGGGGTCACAGCATTAAGAAGGTTGAGAACCACTGGTCTACAGAAAGTCCGTCCCCCACCCGCTGGCCTCTTCCAACAGGGAAATGTAGAGGAGGAGGAGACCGCCCTCCTGGCATAGAAGGGAAAGAGAAGGGGCTCCATGCGGCAAGCCTCCCCTTCCACTCCCATGGTGCCCACTCTTGCTTGTGTGTGTGTGTGTGTGGGGGGCATGCACACGCGCCTGGCTCCTCAAGCTTTAACGGCCGGCTGTTTCCCCGCGAGGAGGAGGGGACGTGGCCATGGGTTTCTTTGTAGACATGCAGTTTCTCCTTTGTGGACATGCAGTTCAGAAGTCCTTTCTGCTTTTTGTTTTCGTGGTTTTTTTTGAGTGGAGAACATACATTGGGTTGTTATGTGTATCGTGTCCAAATTTGGTGCCAATTCACCCAGGGGTTTTTGAGTTCTGTTAATCCCACAAACGAACATTACATTTTTATTTATATAGATGTATAGATACAATATATATTAGAAACTTGGATTTATTAGCATTGACTCTTCTCAGTCCTGGGTTCAAATCCCAGAAAAGCCACTCCTATACAGTTTTATGTTTCCAAGGAGAGCTGGGAGGCTGTTTCCAAAGGAACCGGCTCCTTCCACTTCATATTAACATCCCTGTTTGGGGATTTCCAATCAGCTGGAGGTCCATAAAAATCATCATTGTGAATGCATATTAGCTTATCAGTGCGCCTCTTTAGCATGGGGACCATTAAGGCCTTCCTAAGGCTCATTACTTTTTGTGATTGGGATCCTGCAAACCAGGCGTTTCTCCTCCACTAAGCAGCGGAAATGGCTTCTTTCTTTCATTGTGCCACACTTGGGATCTGCAAAATGGAAGTGATACGTATTCATGAGTCTCTTTTAAGAGAGGAAAAGCAGGATATTGTTGTTGTTGTTGTTGTTATTATTATTAATAAATACAGTAGGCCTGGCTATATCCAGGCAGAAGATAATAACACATATGATTTATTATCCTAACTTATTTTAAAACTATATATATATATATATATATAATGTAATTTTATTTATTTATTTATTTATTTATTTATTTATTTGCTGCATTTGTTGACCGCCGTTCTCAGCCCTAGGGCGACTCATGGCGGTGTACAACATATAAAAACAATTTACAATAAAGCAATATCACTAATACACAATAATATAATTACACTAAATGATCTGCTCTGTCATATCGTAGAATCATAACCAATCTCGTAAACCATATTCCGTTCCAGTTGTCATTACCAATTGATGTAGCACTCAGTTAAATGCCTTCTCAAATAGCCATGTCTTTAGGCTCTTTCGGAAAGACATAAGGGAGGGCGCTTGTCTGCTGTCAACAGGGAGGGTGTTCCACAGCCGGGGGGCCACCACCGAGAAGGCCCTCTCTCTCGTCCCCGCCAGACGTGCCTGTGAAGCAGGCGGGATCGAGAGAAGGGCCTCCCCAGACGATCTCAAGGCCCTCGTGGGCTCATAGGGCGAGATGCGGTCCGCAAGGTATTTTGGGCCGGAACCGTTTAGGGCTTTGTAGGATAACACCAGCACCTTAAATTGGGCCCGGTAGCAGATCGGCAGCCAGTGGAGCTGGAACAGCAAGGGCGTTTTATGCTCCCTGCGTCCCGCTCCTGTTAGTAACATGGCTGCCGCGCGCTGGACTAGCTGAAGCTTCCAGGCCGTCTTCAAGGGCAGCCCCACGTAGAGAGCGTTGCAGTAGTCGAGGAGGGATGTGACCAGAGCGTGTACCACCGTGGCCAAGTCAGACTTCCCAAGGTACGGGCGCAGCTGGCGCACGAGCCTAAGCTGTGCAAATGCTCCCCTGGTCACCGCTGAGACCTGGGGCTCCAGGCTCAACGATGAATCCAGGGTCACACCCAAGCTGCGAACCTGCGCCTTCAAGGGGAGTGCGACCCCGTCCAGCACAGGCTGTAACCCTATACCCTGTTCGGCCTTGCGACTGACCAGGAGTACCTCTGTCTTGTCTGGATTTAATTTCAGTTTGTTCGCCCTCATCCAGATCATTACAGCGGCCAGGCACCGGTTCAGGACCTCGACAGCCTGAACCAAATTGGTACCAATTTTTATTTTGAAATTGACCCATATTGGATGCATATTGGATCCTTGGCTTATACTTGAGTCAATACATTTTCCCAGTTTTTTGGGATAAAATTAGGTGCCTCGGCTTATATTTGGGTCGGCTTATACTTCTTCCTCTTCCTCCTCCTCCTCCTCCTCCTCCTCCTCTTCTTCTTCTTCTTCTTCTTCTTCTTCTTCTTCTTCTTCTTCTTCTTCTTCTTCTTCCTCTTCTTCTTCCTCTTCTTCTTCTTCTTCTTCCTCTTCTTCTTCTTCTTCTTCTTCTTTCCTTTCTTAAATGAAACTTAAAGCTGCAATTACCCCACACTTTGGGATAATTTGGGAGTTATTTTTGCTATATGGTGAACCCTATTGCTGTGTTTTCATTTCTGGCTTCCCCTTTCCTTCCTTTGAGGCTGAGAGAGTGTGATTCTCACTCATTGTGTTTCCGTAACTGAGCAAGGATTCAAACTCAGATCTCTCTCTGAAGGTTATAGTCTGGCTCTCACATCATTGCTGACTTTCTTCTTATGCTGAATCCAAGAAAATAGATAAGGTCCAAAAATGAAGTGAATTATATATTTTTTCGGAAGGATACAGAGATGCAAAACGCTTTTTTCGTTTTAAATAGGGGTGTTGTGTTTTTTATATATTTAAAGCTTCCACCATCTGTTCTGCCTATAATTACAGAGGCCAAGGGAACATATTTTACAGTTTGGTTAGTCAGTGCGAAGCCATTAACAGTGCGCTTCCAGTGCTGCATTGATGCGCCGTCCTCGCCCACGCATTTAGAGCAAGCAACCTGGTTCGTGCTGGATACATTTCCCCTAATTTCATCCCATTATACCTAACTATTTTAATTGCAGATACAGCTGCCGAGCCTTTGACCTCTAAATCCAAAACGTTCTCAAAAGGAGTGCAGCTACACTGCGGAATTAATGCAATTTGGTGCCACTTGGAACTGCGGTGGCTCTGTGGTATGAAACGGTGGGATTTATAGTTTGGGCAGGCACCAGCACACTTTGGCAGAGAAGGTTAAATACCTTGCAAAACTACATCTCCCAGAATCCAATACCATTGAGCCATTGCAGATAAAGTGGTGCCAAACTACATTCATTTTATTTATTTATTTGCTTTATTTCTATACCGCATTTTTCAGCCTAGATTAGGCGACTCAATGCGGTTTACACAGTGCAAGTTATACAGTAATATACAGTTAAAACACATCACACATTACAACAAAATCAACAATTATTATCAATTCCTTATAAATTCATGACGCCTCAACAGAACAAGATCCATTTTACAGTGCAGATGGACCCTATGACCTTGCAAAATTACAACTCCCAGAATACATTACTATTAAGCCATGACAGCTAAAGCAGTGACAAACTGCATTAATCTTACAGTGTAGATAGATCCCAAGACCTTGTAAAACTACATCTCCCAGAATCCAATACCATCAAACCATGGCAGCTAAAGTTGGGGTCAAACTGCATTCATTCTTCAGTGTAGATGGACCTTAAGAACTTGTAAAACTACGACTCCGAGAATCCAATACCATTGCGCCATGGCAGCTAAAGTGGGGTCAATTTGCATTGATCTTACAGTGTAGATGGACCCTAAGACCTTGTAAAACTACAGCTCCCAGAATACATTACTATTTAGCCATGGCAGCTAAAGCGGGGTCAATTTGCATTGATCTTACATTGTTGATGGACCCTAAGACCTTGTAAAACTACAACTCCCAGAATACATTACTATTTAGCCATGGCAGCTAAAGCGGTGCCAAACTGCTTTAATCTTACAGTGTAGATGGACCCTAAGATTTTGCAAATCTACATTTCCCAGAATCCAATAGCAATGAGCCAAGGCAGCTAAAGTTGGGGTCAAATTGCATTAATCTTACATTGTTGATGGACCCTAAGCCCTTGGAAAACTACAACTCACGGAATACATTACTATTTAGCCATGGCAGCTAAAGTGGTGCCAAACTTCTTTAATCTTACAGTGTAGATGGACCCTAAGACCCTGGAAAACTACATCTCCCAGAATCCAATACCATTGAGCCATGGCAGCTAAAGTTGGGGTCAAATTGCATTAGTCTTACATTGTTGATGGACCCCAAGACCTTGTGAAACTACAGCCCCCAAGGTTCCATAGCATTGTGCCATGGCAGCTAAAGCAATACCAAACTGCGTTCATTCTACAGTGTAGATGGACCCTAAGATCTTGCAAATCTACATTTCCCAGAATCCAATACCAATGAGCCAAGGCAGGTGATGCGGTGCTTACTTACTTAATTACTTACTTACTTAGGTGACCCCTCGTTGTCTGAGTAGGATAATCTTCCAGGGTGGGTCCATAGGTGACTATGGAGCCCTATTCTTGACCTGCATGTTCTCCCGCAGTGAGGAAATTGGTTTCCAGGTGGAAGGCGGTCTCGGTTGGGGTTGGCTTGACGTGCCTTCCTCCATTCATGCTTCTTTCACCCTCCATTCATGCGTCTTCAAATTCTGCAGCACTGCTGGTCACAGCAGACCTCCAGCTGGAGCGCTCAAGGGCCAGGGCTTCCCAGTTCTCAGTGTCTATGCCCATCTTTCAATCTCTTTCCCTGTCCACCAACATTCCATTTTCCATTCTTGAGTTCAGAGTAGAGCAACTGATTTGGGAGATGGTGATCGGGCATCCGGACAACGTGGCCGGTCCAGCAGAGTTGATGGCAGAGGGCCATTGCTTCAATGCCGGTGGTCTTTGCTTCTTCCAGCACGCTGACGTTTGTGTGCCCGTCTTCCCAAGAGATTTGCAGGATTTTCCGGAGGCAGCACTGATGGAATCATTCCAGGAGTTGCATGTGACATCTGTAAACAGTCCACGTTCCGCAGGCATGTAGCAGGGTTGGGAGGACAATAGCTTTATAGACAAGCACCTTGGTCTCCCTATGGATGTCCCGTTCCTCAAACACTCTCTGCTTCATTCGGAAAAATGCTGCACTTGCAGAGCTCAGGCGGTATTGTATTTCGATGCCAATGTTGACTTTGGTTGAGAGGTGGCTGCCAAGGTAGCAGAAATGGTCAACATTGTCTATTGTTACACCATTAAGCTGTATCTCTGGCATTTGAGAGGGATTGGCTGGTGACTGCTGGAAGATGTGGTGCCAAACTGCATTCATTCTACAGTGTAGATGCAGCCCTAGATCTGCAAAATGCAAACCCACAGACACGGAACCCTTTTGTTTCGGCACTCCATGCCATTATTTTCCATTTCCCTCTCTCTTTCTCTCTTGTTTGCCGTTTGCTTCCCACCGGCCTTGCTGGGTGATTCAGAATCCTTTGCTTGCAGCATTGGGCTTGTTAGGAAACGTACGAATTAAGTGAGTCATTTGGAAGGAAAAAGACCCATTTTGTTTCCCTGATATAATGAATAGGTCAATGTCTCTGCAGGTGGAACGCTGACACAGTTCTTTGGAAATCCAGGGCAGTGTGCAATGAGATCCCATTGTGTTAGCCTGCAGTGGTGCAGCATTTGCGTTTGCATGATTAAATCTGTGCACAACCATAGAAGATCTCCATAATTGCAGAACCCACCTTATTAGTTTTACTTACCCTGCAATGCCAATCTTTAAATGCCCGCCTTTCACAGAGCAGTGTTTCTTTGGAGACCAAACAAGCACAAAGCCATCTCCAATTTAATTTCCTGTTCAGGAGCCCAAAGAGAGCTCTGTCTATATCTCTGTTATTATTTTCTGAAAGTTTGCCATTATGAAAACATTGTTGTCTTTTCATGCATCTGTTCTTGCAGGGGGGGGGGGGATAACTGTGGAATTTGGCATCATGGAAATGGTTTCTTACAGCTGTCATTCAGTCTGCCCTGTAGAATTGAAGCAGTTCAATACCACTTTAAATGCCGTGGCTCAATGCTATGGGAGTTGTCACTGGGCAGATAGAATGGTGGATAAACAAGTAGATCAAAAGATGGATGGATAGATGAAGATAGAAACATAGGTGGATGGATAGGTAGGTGGGTGGGTGAGTGGATGGATAGATAATTAGATAGAATGGTAGATAGCTCGGTGGGTGGATGGATAGGTAGAAAGATAGGTGGATAGACTGATGAATAGATAGATAGATAGATAGATAGATAGATAGATAGATAGATAAATAGATGGATAGAATGGTAGATATATAAGGAAGTGGGTGTGTGGATGGGTAGGTAGATAGAAAGATAGATGGATGTATAGATGTATAGATAGGTAGATAGATAGATGAATCAACAGATAGATATAAAGGTAGGTAGATGGATAGGTAGGGTGGGTGGATAGGTGGAAAGATAGGTGAATAGATGGATGGATGAATAGACAGAATAGGTGGGTGGATGGATGGATAGAATGGTAGATAAATAGGTAGTGGGTGGGTGGATGGATGGGTAGATAGAAAGATAGATGGATGGACAGGTAGGTGGGTGGGTGGGTGAGTGGATGGATGGATAGATAAATAAATAAATAGAATGGTAGATAGGTGGGTGGATGGATAGGTAGAAAGATAGGTGGATGAATTGATGAATAGAGAGATGGATGGATGGGATGGAGGGATGGATGGAGGAATAGACAGTATAGGTGGATAAATGGATAGAATGGTAGATAGCTGGTGGCTGGATGGGTAGATGAATAGATAGATAGAAACATGGGTGTATGGATAGGTACGTAGGTGGGTGGGTGAGTGGATGGATGGATAGATAAGTAGATAGAATGGTAGATAGGTGGGTAAATGGATAGGTAGAAAGATAGGTGGATAGATAGATAGATAGATAGATAGATAGATAGATAGATAGATAGATAGATGGATGGATGGATGGATGGATGGATAGATGGAAAGATGGATAGATGGATAGATGGATAGATGGATAGATGGATAGAATGGTAGATAGCTAGTGGGTGGGTGGGTGGATGGATGGATAGATGTTTAGGTAGATAGATAGGTAGGGTGGATAGATGGATGAATAGACAGATAGATAGATACGTAGGTGGATGGATAGGTAGGTAGGTGGGTGGGTGGGTGAGTGGATGGATGGATAGATAAGTAGATAGAATGGTAGATAGATAGGTGAGTGGATGGACAGGTAGAAAGATAGGTAAATGGATGGATGGATGGCAGGAAGGGTGGATTGACATGATACATGGATGGATAGATAGAATGGTAGATAGATAGGTAGTGGGTGAATGGATGGATGGATGGGTAGATAGAAAGGTAGATGGATGGATAGATGAATAGATAGATAGATGAATTGACATAATTAGAAAGGTAGGTAGATGGATTAGTGCGTTGATTGATGGATAGGATGGTGGATAGGTAGGTAGATCGAAAGATGGATGGATAGATAGATGAATAGACAGATAGAAACACAGGTGGATGGATATATAGGTAGGTGGGTGGATAGATAAATTGATAGAATGCCCAGTTGTCATTGGGCAGAGAAGGCTAAAGGCCTTGCAAAACCACAACTTCTCTGAGCATTTGTAGGTTCTCTGGATCAATCCTTTTGGAAATCGTCCATAGAATTGTTCTGGAGGATATAAAGATGTAGAGTTTTTCCATTGCACAGAGGCCCTGGACCCATAACCCCATCATTATCATTCTTCCCCATTGAAAAACTGAATCAATGGCTCAATTGGCTTAGAAAAGTTACTTTTTCTGGATTCCGACATCCAATGTGCTTTGGTTGGTTTTTATATTCCTTTGGAAATCAAACCGTGAATATCTCTGTTGACTTTTAAGTGCCTCCTTGTGCCAAATAGCGAAAGAATTAATTTCCCGGTGTCTACGTGAAACCAGGACTGTCAACTTGGAGACAATTAAGGAGTGAGGGAGCCTTGGAAAGCGCCTTATCTGTGACAGCGTTGAGCGGCCCAATTAGCCTTCTTCTTGTTTAGGGCGGTTTTACACCCCCCCCCCCTTTAAAAAAAATGCTAAATGTTAAATCGATATTGTTCTAAATGGCACTTTTAATGGCTTGATTTAATACGAGCCCTCAGTACCCATCAGTACTCAGTGTTGATGATTCTCATTAGCTGTTATTGCATCGTGACTGTTGCTTAGGGTGCGCCTATACCCTAAGGTGTAGGATTAATACAGTTTGATGCCACTGTTGAGCAGACATGGGCAAACTTTGGCTCTTCGGGTGTTCTGGACTTCAACTCTGGCTGTTAGGAATTGTGGGAGTTGAAAACCAAAATATCTGGAGGGCCAAAGTTTGCCTATGCCTGCTATAGAGTTTTTAAAAATCCAGCAATTTATTTGCTATTTTTAAATTGGAAATTCCATAACCTCTTAGAAATAACTGCATTAAGATCACTACTGACTGGAAGGTCATGAGTTCGAAGCCAGCCTGGGTCGGAGTGAGCTTCCAACCAATTTGTGTAGCTTGTTATTGACCTTTGCAGCCCAAAAAACAGTTGCATCTGTCAAGTAGGAAATTTAAGTACCACTTATGTGGGGAGGCTAATTTAACTAATTTACGAGGCCATAAAAATCTCCAGCAAGCATGCAAAGAAGGAGGAAGTACTTCATCAGTGTCACAAATGGACGGTGAAGCGACAGCTCCCCTGGTGGCTAGAAGCTGGAATGTTAAATATTTATTTATTTATTTATTTATGCGCTTGTATACCGCTAATATCTCAGCCTAAGTCGGCGACTCATTGCGGTTTACAACAACTAAAAAGTTAAAAACAATTAAAAACAGTATTCAATTTAAAACATGAAACACATATACAATACAAATTATTGGGCCACCAATAATAATCCCATGCATCTCGTAACTAAAATCACAATCCAAAATTCGTCGTCCATGATTACCAGTCCTTTAGTCATCAAAATTCGTTGCAACGGATTAACCGAATGCTTGTTTAAACATCCATGTCTTCAGTCTCTTCCGAAACACCATCAGCGAGGAGGCTGATCGTACCTCTATAGGGAGGGTGTTCCAAAGCCGAGGGGCCACCACAGAGAAGGCCCTGTCTCTCGTTCCCGCCAGCCGCACTTGTGAAGCCGGCGGGATAGAGAGCAGGGACTCTCCAGAAGATCTTAGGGTCCTGGTGGGCTGATAGGCTGAGATACGTTCGGATAGATAAGTTGGGCCAGAACCGTTTAGGGCTTTAAAGGCCAACGCCAGCACTTCGAATTGAGCCCGGTGGCATATCGGCAGCCAGTGGAGCTGGTGCAGCAGAGGAGTTGTATGCTCCCTGCGCCCCGCTCCTGTTAGTATCATGGCTGCCGCCCGTTGGACTAATTGGAGCTTCCGGGCTGTCTTCAAAGGCAGCCCCACGTAGAGAGCGTTGCAGTAGTCAAGGCGGGATGTCACCAGAGCGTGGACTACCGTGGCTAAGTCAGACTTCCCAAGGTACGGTCGCAGTTGGCGCACAAGTTTTAACTGTGCGAATGCTCCCCTGGTCACCGCCGAAACCTGGGGTTCCAGGCTCAGCGATGAGTCCAGGATCACACCCAATGTTGTGTGTCTATGGCATTGAATTTTGCCATGTATATGTACATTGTAATTCACCCTGAGTCCCCTGCGGGGTGAGAAGGGCAGAATATAAATACTGTAAATAAATAAATTTACAGTACTGCACCATAACCTTATTGAAAAGGTAAAAATGATGTCTCATCCATCTGGCAAATGTTAATCTCCATGAACATGTGGAGACCACCTTTTGAAAAGCATGACCTTGTTAGAAGTCAACCCTTTGAACAACATAAGCATTCGTGTAATGGCACACAGGTAACTCAGCTGTTAAACTGACAAACCATGTCATTAAACTGCCAAGGATAAAGACATGCCACTACAAAAAGATATTTGGTTAGCAGAAGATGGTTGTTTCTTTGAAGTTGACATTGCAGTTGTAATTACGCAAAAGATACACACTCCCTTGAAACATCTTAATTAAAATATGCACTCAGAGATTAAAAAAAACAAAGTCTTCTTTGAAAAATAACATATCTTGTTTGCTCATAAACAACTTGTATTAATTCACCATACAAGCACATTTCTTGTTAAAGTTCAGTTATGAATAGAATGTTGTTTCTTCCTTGGGTTGAGTACACAAGATATCAACATCCTTTATCAACAGTCCATAGTCTTTATCTCACTTAAGTCCATAATCATACATGCAGAAATTGAATTCAGGCATACTTGTTAATTGAAGTCTAAACACATCGATCCATCCACCTCTGCTGAGGTGGGAAGCAAACTGAACACAAAATGGAGTCCTGAGTCTGAACATGCTCAGTAGAATCACATGTCTATAACCCCCTCCCACACCAAAGAGATAAGGCAAACTGGCAACTCAGCATACACATAGAATACAGGTTAGCAAATATATACATTAACAAATAAATAGTGAAAGTCTTGGGAGGTTGTGATTTCCAACATTTTCTACTTTCATGTTGTCCTGCACAAACATGGAGAGCTGGTTGTAAGAGGTTGTTAAAAAGTCATGTTGTGTTGCTTCTGCTTTCCCCAGCAAACCTTGTTTAGAAATGGTCACCGTCTATTCCACCAGCCATGTCTATTCATCTATCTATCCATCCATCTTTCAATCTACCCATCTATCCATCCATCCATCCACCCACCCGCCGACCCATCTGTTGATCCATCCATTTATCCATCTATCCACCTATTTATCCATCCATCCATCTGTCTACCTTTGTATTGGTCTATCCACCCAACTATCCCTTCCACTTCCCTTCCACTCACCTATCTGTCTACCATTCTATTCATGATCCACCTACCCATCTATCTATCTTTTTACCTATCCACCCACCCATGCATGCACCTAATATATACCATTCTATCAATCTGTCTGTCTGTCTGTCTGTCTATCAATCCGTCCATCCATCCACTTATCCATCCATCCACTTATTCATCCATCCATCCATCTTTCTATCTATTCATCTATCCATCCTTCTACATACCCGTCTGTCCACCCACCTACTACCTATCTATCTACCATTCTATCCATCCATCCACCTATCTTTCTATCTGCTTGTCTCTCTACCCACCCACCTATCTATCTACCATTCTATCTACTTATCTATCCATCCACTCACCTATTCATCCACCTATGTTTCTATCTGTCGATTAATCTATCCATCCATCCATCTTTCAATCTACCCATCTATCCAGCATTCTATCCATCCATTCACCCTCCACCTGCAGATCTATCTGTTGATCTATCCATGAATCTATCTATCTATCATCTATCTATCTATCTATCTATCTATCTATCTATCTATCTATATGTCTGTCTATCTATCTATCTATCTATCTATCTATCATCTATCTATCTATCTATCTATCTATCTATCTATCTATTCTATCCATCCATCCACTTATCCATTCATTTATCCATCTTTCTGCCTATTCATCTATCCATCCATCTTTCTACATACCCATTTATCCATCCACCCACTACCTATCTATCTACCCATCTACCCATCTATCCATCTATCCACCTATCTATCTACCATTCTATCTACTATCTATCCATCCACTCACTCACTCACCTACCTATCAATCAACCTGTTTCTATCTGTATATTCATCTATCCATCCATCCATCTTTCGATCTAACCATCTATCCATCATCTATCCATCATCTATCCATCATTTATCCATCTATCCATCCATCCATCCATCTCTCTCTCCCTCCCTCCCTCCTCCCTCCCCCTGTCTGTCTGTCTGTCTGTCTGTCTGTCTGTCTCTATCTATCTATCTATCTATCTATCTATCTATCTATCTATCTATCTGTCTATCTTTCCTTCTGTCCATCCACCCCCACACAGTACCATTCTATCCATCCATTCATCTATCCATTCACTATCTTTCTATCTTTCTGTCTTTCCACACACCTACCAATCTGTCTACCATTCTATCATCTTATCTGTCCACCACTCACCTATCTTTCTATCTACCTCTCTCTATCCACTCACCTATCTCTCTACCATTCTGTCTACTATCTATCCATCCACTCACTCAGCTATCTATCAATCCACCAATGTTTCTATCTGTCTATTCATCTATCCATCCATCCATCTTTTGATATACCCATCTACCCATCTACTCATCTATCCATCTATCCCTCTCTCTCTCTCTTTCTGTCTATTCATCCATCCACACACCCACTACTTACCTATCTACCATTCTATCCAACCATCCACCTATCTTTCTATCTACTTGTCTCTCCACCTACCCACTTATCTATCTACCATTCTATCTACTTATCTATCCACCCACTCACTCACCTACCTATCCATCCACCTATGTTTGTATCTGTCGATTCATCTATCCATCCATCCATCTTTCAATCTACCCATCTATCCAGCATTCTATCCATCCATCCACCACCCACCCGCCCGCCAATCTATCTGTTGATCCATTCATCTATCTATCTATCTATCTATCTATCTATCTATCTATCTATCTATCCATCCATCCATCTATCTACCTATCCTATCCATCCATCCACCCACACATCCACTACTTATCTATCTACCATTCTATCCATCCATTCACCTATCCATCCACCTATTTTTATATCTTTCTGTCTTTCTACCCACCCACCCACCTATCTATCTACCATTCTATCAACTTATCTATCTACCCACCTACCCACTTATGTTTCTACCTATCTGTCTATTCATCTATCCATCCATCTTTAGATCTACCCATCTATCCACCATTCTATCCACCCGCCCACCTATCTTTCTCTCTATCTGTCTATTCATCTATTCATATACATTAACAAATAGTGAAAGTCTTGGGAGGTTGCGATTTCCAACATTTCCCACTTTCATGGGGTCCTAGGCAAACATGGAGAACTGGTTTTAAGAGGTTGTTAAAAAGTAATGGTGTGTTGCTTCTGCTTTCCCTTGCAGACCTTGCTTAGAAATGGTCACCATCTGATCCACCGGCCATGGCAAACCGGAAATGCCCCTCGGCCGCAGGAGGCCTCCTGGAGCACCGAGCGAGAGCTTGTCCGACTCCGTCTCACCGACAAGAAGTTGAGGAATGTGAGGAACTGAACTCTCCAGCAGAAGAAGATGAAGACTTTGCGGAGAAGGAAGTGGACGGGATGCCGGTGAGACCAGGAAGCCCGACGCCGGCGGAGCATGAGCAGAATGACAACAGTGGCGATGGGGACTCAAGCTCGGATTATGTCAACAACACCTCCGAAGAGGAGGAAGACTATGACGAGGGCCTCCCCGAGGAAGAGGAAGGGATCACTTACTATATCCGCTATTGCCCAGAAGATGACAGCTACCTGGAAGGCATGGACTGCAATGGAGAGGAGTACGTCCCCCATGAAGAGCGCCAACTGGAGACGGACGAGTGCCAAGAAGCGGTGGAGGAAGGGGAATGGGCCGAGGGGAAAATGGCCCACCAGGTGGAGGTGACGGAGGCCACCGGCTACCACGAGGGCTGCGTCCAGATCTTGGAAAGTGAGGTGGCCTGCTTGGAGATCCAAGATGACCACATCCAGTACTGCCATCCCGGCGACGAAGGCTATCCAAGTTACTACTCACCGGAAGCCAATGGCAACTCGTACCACTCTGGGAAGGAGGTAGAGCTGGAGGACCAAGAGGAAGATATTGACCAGATTGTGGCGGAGATCAAGATGAGCATGAGCATGAACAGCATCAACAGCGCCTCGGAGATGAGCCCGGAGCACAGCGGGACCGAGAACGTGCCCAACGACTATGCAGAGACTGGTCCCAAGGGGGAGGCCGGGCACGGCCCCAACCGGCATCTGGGGAGGCCCAAGTCCCTGAACATCCCCCCGGCATCCAAGCAGGTCGGAGAGGCTCCGAGGGGCTTCAAGAGCAAGTCCAGGACCCCCGAGGAGAGGCAGGCCTGGCCTCAGGAACAGGTAATCCACTGGTTCTTGTCCTTTGTTGGAAATGTAGAGCAGAGCCAACCCACGTGTGACCTTCCAAAGGTCGGATTTTCCCATTTTTGACCTCAAAATGGAGATTATGACCCTGGGACACAATTATCCATTTTAAAGGCTATCCTCATCTCCTTGTAGGTCTTTCCCCACCTTCTCTTGGGTTGATGAGAAGAAGGTGCAGACAATAGGAGGTTATTATTTTATTTTATTTTATTTTATTTTATATTATTTTATTTTATTTACGACATTTATATGCCGCCTTTCTCACCCCAAAGGGGACTCAGAGCAGCTTACAAGATGTACCGTATATATTCGAGTATAAGCCAACCTGAATATAAACCGAGGCACCCAATTTTACCACAAAAACTGGGAAAATGTATTGACTCGAGTTTATAGGGTGGGAAATACAGTAGCTACTGGTCAGTTTCAAAATAAAAACAGATACCAATAAAATTACATTAATTGAGGTATCAGAAGGTTAAATGTTTTTGAATATTTACATATTATTCATGTATTCTATTATGGTTTTCCTGCTTTTTCCTTTTGACTGAAATGCAAAGCAGCTCATAAGATTTTAAGACTGAGATTGATTCGTTGTATTCAAACATTATTGGGTTGTTGTGTGTTTTCTGGTCTGACCTCACAACCTCTGAGGATGCTTGCCATAGATGCAGGCAAAACGTCAGGAGAGAATGCTTCTAGAACATGGCCATACAGCCCAGAAAACACACAAAAACCTAGTGATTCTGGCCATGAAAGCCTTTGGCAATAGAATTATCATTGATTTATTATAATTCCACATATATATAAACCCCATTTTCTTAGTTTTCAACAGACCTCACAACTTCTGAGGATGCCTGCCAGAGATGCAGGCAAAACATCAGAAGAGAATGCTTCAGGAACATGGCTATACAGCCCAGAAAACTCACAGCAACTCAGTTATTAACAATGGTTTATTATTCATAATATTAATAAAATATAATATTTAAAATGTGATTAATAGCATTACGGTATTAATAAAATATTATTGTTGACATTATTATTATTGTATTGTCGAAGGCTTTCATGGCCGGAATCCATGGGTTGTTGTAGGTTTTTCCGGGCTATATGGCCATGTTCTGGAGGCAATTTTTCTCCTGACGTTTCGCCTGCATCTATGGCAAGCATCCTCAGAGGTAGTGAGGTCATTACCTCTGAGGATGCTTGCCATAGATGCAAGCGAAACGTCAGCAGAAAAATTGCCTCCAGAACATGGCCATATAGCCCGGAAAAACCTACAACAACCCATTATTATTATTATTATTATTATTATTTTATTATTATAAAAACAACAAGATGAGTCCACAGCAGACTCTGCTGACTGTTTTATCGGATCACATGTCGGACACTTCCCAAGTGTCTAGGACTGTGTGATGTACTGGTGAATAATGTGTGTAGATCCCAGTAAGGTGGCCTTTTGCAGCTGGCAGATAGTAATTTTGTCAGCGCCGATTTTGTTTAAGTGCAGGCCAAGGTCTTTAGGCACTGCATCCAGTGTGGTGATCACCACTGGGACCACCTTGACTGGTTTGTGCCAGAGTCTTTGCAGTTCGGTCTTTAAATCCTCATATCGTGTCATCTTTTCCAGTTGTTTCTCTTCAATCCTGCTGTCACATGGGATTGAAACATTGACAATCCATACTTTGTTTTTTAACACAATCGTGAGATCAGGAGTCTTGTGCTCCAAAACTCTGTCTGTCTGAATTCGGAAGTCCAAGAGTAGCTTGACGTGTTCATTTTCTGTAACTTTTTCCAGCTTGTGATCCCACCAGTTCTTTGTCACAGGCAGATGGTCTTTGTGGCACACGTTCCAATGAATCATCTAAGCAACGGTGTTGTGCCTCTGCTTGTAGTCTGTCTGCGTGATCTTCTTGCAGCAGCTGAGGATGGGATCTATTGTTTTATCTGCTTCCTTGCAGAGTCTACATTTAGGATCTGTTGTCAACTTTTCAATTCTGGCTTTGATGGCCTTGGTTCGAATGGTTTGTTCTTGTGCTGCCAGAATCAGGCCCTCCTTTGTCTCCTTTTTCAGAGTTCCATTTGTGAGCCACAGCCATGTTTTTTCTTTGTCAATTTGGCCCTCAATTTTTCCCAGGAACTGTCCATGCAGAGCCTTCTTTTGCCAGTTTTCGCTTCTGCTCTGGATTGTGATGATGATGATGATGATGATTATTATTATTATTATTTCTGATTTTCCTCTTTTAAAATGAGACTCAAAGCAGAAGCAAGGCCCATTGAGTCCAGTAGGGCATCCACTCCATTAAGTAGGCCCCGGAAATTTGGTCCAGCTGAGCTTAGCCGATGCATACCAAATCGACGCACTAAAATCCCCATTTTCTTTGTCCGTGAGAAACCGTGCTGATTTTCTTTTTGCAAAAATGCTGCTCAGATTGAATTTGGATGGTGTTTATTTCCGCCTGAAGCTGGGCCCAGCAGAGGCAGCAAATTTCCACTCTGCGCCTTGCCATGAGTCACCACAGATTCCTGGGAAGCGCAAGAACGACGAGTAAAGAGAATAAAGCCAAATTGGAGAGAAGGAGTCAGGGAAAGAAATGCTGCCTTTGCTCCTTGGAGATGCAGAGCTTCTGGGGCATCATGGCATCTCTGGAAAATAAATGTTCTCTATGAACTAGTATGGCCCGGAAATTACATAATAATACTAAAGTCCATGCCTTAGTTACCTCTGGACTGGACTATTGCAATGCACTCTACGTGGGGCTACCCTTGAAGACGGCCCGGAAATTACAACTTGTCCAATGGTTGGCAGCCAGATTAATAACTGGGGCGAATTACAGGGAAAGATCAACTCCCCTGTTTAAGGAACTTCACTGGCTCCGTTTGTCTTCCAGTCATAGAATCATAGAATCAAAGAGTTGGAAGAGACCTCCTGGGCCATCCAGTCCAACCCCATTCTGCCAAGAAGCAGGAATATTGCATTCAAATCACCCCTGACAGATGGCCATCCAGCCTCTGTTTAAAAGCTTCCAAAGAAGGAGCCTCCACCACACTCCGGGGCAGAGAGTTCCACTGCTGAACAGCTGTCACAGTCAGGAAGTTCTTCCTAATGTTCAGATAGAATCTCCTCTCTTGTAGTTTGAAGCCATTGTTCCATTGCGTCCTAGTCTCCAAGGAAGCAGAAAACAAGCTTGCTCCCTCCTCCCTGTGGCTTCCTCTCACATATTTATACATGGCTATCATATCTCCTCTCAGCCTTCTCTTCTTCAGGCTAAACATGCCCAGTTCCCTAAGCCGCTCCTCATAGGGCTTGTTCTCCAGACCCTTGATCATTTTAGTCGCCCTCCTCTGGACACATTCCAGCTTGTCAATATCTCTATTGAATTGTGGTGCCCAGAATTGGACACAATATTCCAGATGTGGTCTAACCAAAGCAGAATAGAGGGGTAGCATTACTTCCTTAGATCTAGACACTATGCTCCTATTGATGCAGGCCAAAATCCCATTGGCTTTTTTTGCCGCCACATCACATTGTTGGCTCATGTTTAACTTGTTGTCCACGAGTACTCCAAGATCTTTTTCACACGTACTGCTCTCGAGCCAGGCATCACCCAGTCCCAATTCAAGGTGCAGGTTATCACCTACAAAGCCCTAAACAGTTTGAGACCCACCTACCTTCGTAACCGGATCTCTCTCCATGAACCAGCCCGAGCTCTTAGATCCTCGGGGGAGGCTCTCCTTTCGCCCTTGCCATTATCACAGGCTTGTCTTGTAAGCATAAGGGAGAGAGCCTTCTCCTATGTGGCCCCCTGACTCTGGAAGTCATTGCCTGGTGAGATTAGGAAGATTAGGAAGGCCTCCACCTTAGAAACTTTCAAGAGGGATCTCAAAACCTGGCTTTCCGATTCGCTTTTGGAGAGTAGCCATACTATCATACACAGTTGCTCCCCCTCAATGGTTTTTTGTCCCCAGAGTATATTTCCCTACCTGTATGAAGGTCTATATTTATGACCTCATTCCTATATGAGTTTCTCCCTCACAAACAATCTGCTCCATTCCTATCTCATCCTGATTTTAGTATTTTTAGTATCTGGCCCAGGTGGTCCATGCCTTGGTCACCTCTAGATTGGATTACTGCAATGTGCTCTATGTGGGGCTGCCTTTGAAAATGGCTCGGAAATTTCAATTGGTCCAACGGGCAGTGGCCAGGATGTTAACTGGGGGCCCTTACAGAGAGAGGTCAACCCTCCTGTTCAAGGAGCTCCACTGGCTGCTGTTTATTTTCCGAGCCCAATTTAAGGTGCAGGTGCTTACCTACAAAGCCCTGAACGGTTTGGGACCAGCCTACCTGCGTGACCGCATCTCCATCTACGAACCCATGCGTTCACTTCGTTCATCTGGAGAGGCCCTGCTCGTGATCCTGCCTGCATCGCAGACAGGGCCTTTTCTGTGGTGGCCCCCCGACTCTGGAACACCCTCCCCAAAGATCTTAGACAGGCCCCTACATTGGCAGTCTTCAGAAAGAACTTAAAGACCTGGCTGTTCCTATGTGCCTTCCCAGAATAGGAAATCTCCAATACCAAGTCCCAGAAGCACTGTATTAGAACTAAGATTGCCGCACACTGCACACTGCACTTGCCCTATAATCCTTACATATCACCTGTCACATCAGCACTTTTAATTCCTGTACCCTTCACTCTGGCCCGGCCCAGTTTTATTGTGTTTTGGTGTATTGTTTATTGCTTGTTGTTTTGTTGTTTTAATATTGCTTTAATTGTTTTTAATTTGCTTTAGGTTTGTATTGTTATGTTATGTTTGAGGCCTTGGCCTTTGTAAGCCGCATCGAGTCCTTCGGGAGATGCTAGCGGGGTACAAATAAAGTTAATAATAATAATATCTTAGTTTTTTTTATCTTGCACATGCGGCCTGCTCATTGTTATTTTATTGTGTATGAGTTTGCTTTATCAGACTTTTTTTTTTGTACTCATATGTTGTATGTATTTTACTGTGTTGTTATTGTGTTTTGGTTTTATTATTATTATTATTATTGAACTTTATATATACCCCGCCACCATCTCCCCAAGGGGACTCGGAGCAGCTTACATGAGGCCAAGCCCGACAACACATCAATAAAGCAAAAAACAATACAATTATACAATATAACTCACATATAACACGCAAGGATTTAAAAAACCTATGTCCAGGCCAAATGCAATAGTTTAAAATTTAAAAAATAAACGCTGGGCATGAACAGAGGTAGGATGTATCTGGTAGGAGGGTTTTTAAAGAAATGAAGGGAGAGCAACCCAACCAATAGTTAAAGTGCTTCTGAGGACATTTTGCTGGGGATTATTTCCTTATTCAGGGAAGGCACACTTTATTTTATTGTAATATGCTGTTGGGCTTGGCCTCATGTAAGCTGCCCTGAGTCCCCATTGGGGAGATGGTGGCAGGGTATTAAATAAATATTATTATTATTATTATTATTATTATTATTATTATTATTATATAAGTCCTACTAGATCCGACCCAAGGCCCAATGTAATCCAAAGTCCGACATGAATAGGTACATTCCAATATTCTTCCCAGTATGGAACAATGGTCTTCTCTGGCTTTCAATGTTTTGGTATCTCTCCAAATGATGCAGGAAGGATAAACCAAAGCGGTTGCTTTGTGGCATCTGGCCTTGGGCTGGCATATTGCTTCTAAAGGCAGCGGCTGTGTTTCACCCTTGCGGCCAACAGCTGCCGATTAAACCCATAAATGCTGAATTATTGCCGCTCAGGGAAAGGAACCCATTTGTTGATTGTGTCTCAAACAGCCGCTCAAAAATCAATCTGACGTTGTTCTGACCGGAGGCAGCTGATGGCTCTGGCATCTCTCTCTCTCTGAAATCTCTCCAGGTTTTAGTATCATTGTTATAGGAACTGTCCAAGGTGCAGTAAAGGAAATATCCAAAGTGCTGAGTTGTTCCAGTATTTAAGCACTAATTATATCCCAATCTTTTGCATTTCTCTCTCTTTTCCTCCCACCCTTCCATCTTTCCTGTCTCCCTGAATTCTCTCGAGGTTTTAGTACTAATTTTACAGGAACTATTCAAGATGCATTAAAAGAATTATATAACATGTTGAATGATTATATCCCTTTGTTTTGCATCTCCTTCTTTCCTCTCCTTTTCTTCTTTTCTTCCACCCATCTTTCCATCCTTCCTTCCTTCCTTCTTTCCCATCTCTTCAAATTCTCTCCAGATTTTAATCCCAGTTTTCCAGGAACTATCCTGCATTGAAGGAACTATCCAAAGTGCTGAATGAATATATCCCTTTGTTTTGCATCTCCCTCTTTCCCTTCCTTTCCTTCCTTCCACACATCTTTCTCTCACTCACTCCCTCCCTCCTTCCTTCCCATCTCTCCAAATTCTCTCCAGGTTTTAAGGTTTTAGCCCCAGTTTTGCAGAAACTAGACAAGGTGCATTGAAGGAAGTATCCAAAGTGCTGAATGATTATATCCCTTTGTTTTGCATCTCCCTCTTTCCCTTCCTTTCCTTTCTTCTACACATCTTTCCCTTCCTCCTTTCCTCCCTCCATCCCTCCCTCCTTCCTTCCAATCTCTCCAAATTCTCTCCAGGTTTAGTCCCAATTTTGCAGAAACTAGGCAAGGTGCATTGAAGGAAGTATCCAAAGTGCTGAATGATTATATCCCTTTGTTTTGCATCTCCTTCTTTCCCTTCCTTTCCTTCCTACTACACATCTTTCCCTCCTTCCTTTCTTCTTTCCTGTCCCTCTAAATTCTCTCCAGGTTTTACCTACATTTTTTCAGGAACTGTCCAAGGCACATTGCATAAACTATCCAAAGAGCTGAATGATTATATTCCTTTGTTTTGCATCTCCCTCTTTCCCTTACTTTCCTTCCTTCCACAAATCTTTCCCTCCCTCCCTCCTTCTTTCCCATCTCTTCAAATTCTATCCAGGTTTTACCCAAATTATCCAGGAACTGTCCAAGGCACATTGAAGGAATTATCCAAAGTGCTGAATGATTATATTCATTTCTTTTGCATCTCTCTCTTTCCCTTCCTTTCCTTCCTTCCACACATCTATCCTTCCTGCCTGCCTTCCTTCCCATATTTCCAAATTCTCTCCAGGTTTTAGCCCCAATTTTCCAGGAACTCTTCAAGCTGCATTGCAGGAACTATTCTGAATGATTATATTCCATTGTTTTGCATCTCTCTCTTTTCCTTCCTTCCTTCCTTCCTTCGTTCCTTCCTTTCTTCCTTCCTTCCTTCCTTCCTTCCTGCCTGCCTGCCTGCCTGCCTGCCTTCCTTCCATCCCTCTTTCCTTCCAATCTCTCTGAATTTTCTCGGGGTTTTAGCCCCAATTTTCCAGGAACTATCCAAGCTGCATTGAGGGTGCTATCCAAAATGCTGAATGGCTCCCCAGCTCCAGCACTAATTCTATGCCTATTTTTGTGGCTCTCCCTCTGTGTCTCCTTATGCTTTGGACACATGTCTTATACCCTTCAGACCCACCGTAATCAGACCTGACGCAGCCTTTAAAGAGTCAGAGAGGCCCTAATGCTATTCCTTTCCATCCCGGAGCCAATCAACATGCTGTCAGTTCTCCTTGCGGATCACCCCTTCCTCCGCCTGCGGACATCCGGCTTTTGTGCCAAGGCTTTCCCATTGAATCGGATCGCTCTTGAAATAATTGTGCATGCCACTTTGGCAGCATTACAACCATCTGTATTGGTGGCGTGTATCCATTGCAGAAGGAGAAAGTGCTTTGGGTCCCGATCAAGAGAGGAAAACGGGATGATGATTATGATGTCAGCATATGTTGATGAACTCAATGGCAAAGAAGTCTGGAGTTCTTCCAACCACAAATGCCATGTATAATTTTATTTATTTATTTATGGTATTTATATGCTGCCTTTCTCACCCCGAAGGGGACTCAGAGCGGCTTACAAGGTATATATACATACAATATATTATATTATTAGCATAGTACAATATCAGTATAAAATACTGCTATATTGTACAACATTGTACTATACCAATTATATTGTAATATTATTAGTAATATTACATCTATATATATATAAATAAAGATGTAATGTTTGTTTGTGGGATTAAGATAACTTAAAAACCACCGGACGAATTGACACGAAATTTGGACACAATATACCTAACAGTCCAACGAGTGTCCATCACTGCTTGGGACCGAGAGAGAGAGAGAGAGAGAGAGAGAGAGGTGGAGATGCCCACCTTTCCTGAAGGTAGGCGCAAAAACAAAGGAGGGAGCGGAGGTGGGAGATACCTCCAGTCGGAGGGGCTCTCTTGCTCTCTCTCTCTCTCGGTTCCAATGGCTGAAGAGAAAGTCAGGAGAAGAGGCGACTTTTGGTGTGCACCCTGGGGTCTTCAGACATGACTCCGGACCCAAAGAGGGCCAGGTGCGGCGGCTCCGCCCCTTGGCTCACCCGAGGATTGGGGAGAGGAGAGGAGGCAGGTGGAGCGCCGGGGGATCGGGAAAGGGAGCTGTTCATGGGGAAGGGATCGAATGCGGAGAATGATTGAGTGCCGGCTCTGCTCGCACACCCGATGGCCAGGTGGAGCAGGAACGAGAGGGGCTAGGCGAGGCTCAAGGGCCCGACCCCTTTGGGAAGAGGATCGCCTGGCAGTGAGGCAAGAAAGCTCCTCCCAGACTGCTAGGGCTGTTGTGAGCTGAGGGGGCGCTCAAGTAGCGGTTGAGGGGCATATACAGAGGCGCCTCTGCGCCCCTGGCAAAAAAAGTGTTCTGCGACCGCTTACTTCGCATAATGGACGAGCCGCCCCTGAACATAGACATTACCATATTATCCACACCAGGCCCGTAGCCAGGATTTCGATTGGGGGGGGGGGGCTGAGTTTTTTTCAGGGGGGTCGGGGGGCTGAGTTTCGAGGGGGGGGCTGAGTCTGAGTGAAAGAGGGTCTACCCTAGCAAACCTTTTGTATCATTACCCCAATACCCCCATGCATATTATTTATTTATTTATTTACTTTACTTTACTTATATACTGCTGTTCTCAGCCCGAAGGCAACTCACAGCGGTTCACAACCAATAAAAACAGCAATAATTCAATGCAAAATATAACAACAATTAACAACTTAACACATTACCCAATCAATAAACACTTACTACGATAACCAATCACAGTCGTCTCATTATCAAAAACATAATCCAGATTCGTCATCCATTGTTCCATTCCTATGTTCATTACCAATTATTGCACTAGTTATTCGAACGCCTGCTTGAACAGCAGGATATATTGAGTATGGTGATCAGATCATGATATGAATAAACATAACAGTTTAAATAATGCACCAGTAAGGCCTTTTCACAAACTACCATGAGAATTTGGGGGGGGGGGGCTGAAGCCCCTCAAGCCCCCCCCCCCCCCCCCGGCTACATGCCTGATCCACACCCACATGTGTATGCGTGTGTGTGTGTGTGTGCATGCACTACATCTCCCCCCAAAGAAGGAAGGAGACAAAGAGGGAGAGAAGGTTGGCCACAGCAATGCATGGCGGGAACAGCTAGTGTAATATAAATATATAATTATAATATATTATTATTATTAGTAGTATTATATTGCATTACATATCTGTAACATTGAATGCATCTATATTGTTGTGTTAAAACAGTTTTATACCACTTTAACTACCATGGCTCAATGCTGTGGAATCCCAGGAGTTTTCCGAATATTTATGAATATCCTTTCCTATTGCATCCACAGTACAAATCTAGGAGTGGGCTTCAATCTCTGCGGCCTCCTCTGTTCCTCGAATTCCAGATCAGTGCAAATGCCGATTCTTTTCTCCTTGCAAACTGAAGGATGAATCAGTTCTTCTTCCCTCCTGGAGGAGCAATTAGAAAAGAAATCATGGTTCGGGAGGCAGCGATAAACCATGTTCTTATTGATTGGCATCCTTTTGGAGTTATTGATCGTTACGGTCTCCGTCTGTTCTTCTCCTTTGCAGGTGTGTAATGGGTTAGAGCAGCCCAGGAAGCAGCAGCGGTCGGATCTCAATGGACCCATCGACAACAACAATGTGCCAGAGGCAAGTCTCAGAACCTGGGCTGGGCTCTGTTTTTTTTCTTTCAGCCCTTTTTCATGCTGCCACTAGTCTCCCCTCCCAAAGCAAGCACTTTCCATATCTGTGGGGAAGTGAAGCCATCCCTGGTTTTAGTGTGAACTTTAAAGGCGATATTCTAAGCCATGAGATGGTTTGGGGTATAAGTTGGGTGCGGGTTCAGCTTATCAGGCTGATAATTAACAGGGGACAGTGGTTTGACTCTATCTACCATTCTCCATCCACCTGTCCATCCATCCATTCATCATTCTATCTGTCCTTCCTTTTGTCTATCTTTCTATTGGTCTAGCCACTCAACTATCCCTTCCACTTCCCTCCCACCCACCTATCTGTCTACCATTCTATTCATGATCCATCTACCCACCCACCTATCCATTCACTAATCTTTCTATCAGTCTGTCTATTCATCTATCTATTCATCTATCTTTCTACCTATCCATCCACCCATGCATGCACCTAATATATACCATTATGTCTGTCTATCTGTCTATTCATCCATCCACTTATCCATCCATCCACTTATGCATTCATCCATCCATCTTTCTATCTGTCTATTCATCTATTTATCTGTCTATTCATCTATCTATTCATCTAATCTTTCTACCTATCCACCCATGCATGCACCTAATATATACCATTATATCTGTCGGTCTTTCTGTCTGTCTGTCTGTCTATCTATTCATCCATCCATCCACTTATCCATCCATCCATCCACTTATTCATCCATCCATCTTTCTATATTCATCTATCCATCCATCTATCTTTCTATATGCCCATCTATCCACTCACCCACTACCTATCTATCTACCATTCCATCCACCCACCCACTACTTATCTATTTACCATTCCATCCATCCATCCACTTATCCATTCATCTATCCATCTTTCTATTCATCTATCCATCCATCTTTTTACATACCCGTCTGTCCACCCACCCACTAGCTATCTATTTACCATTCTATCCATCCATCCACCTATCTTTCTATCTACTTGTCTCTCCACCCACCCACTACTGATCTATTTACCATTCTATCCATCCATCCACTTATCCATTCATTCATCCATTTTTCTATCTGTCGATTCATCTATCTATCCATCAATCTTTCAATCTACCCATCTATCCAGCATTCTATCCATCCAATCACCCACCCACCTGCCGATCTATCTGTTGATCCACCCATCTGTCCATCCATCCATCCATCCATCCATCTCTCTATCTATCTATCTCTCTCTCTATCTACCCACCCACACACTATTTATCTATTTACCATTTTATCCATCTATCCACCCACTTATCTATTCATCCATCCATCTTTCTATCTGTCTATTCATCTATCTGTCTATTCAAGATGGATATCCATCTTTCTACATACCCATCTATCCACCCACCCACTATCTATCTATCTACCATTCTATCCACCCACCCACTATCTATCTATCTACCATTCTATCCATCCATCCACCTATCTTTCTATCTACCTCTCTACCCATCCACCAGTCTATCATTCTATCTACTTATCTATCTATCTATCTATCTATCTATCTATCTATCTATCTATCTATCCACTCACTCACCTACCTATCCCTCCACCTATGTTTCTATCTGTCTATTCATCTATCCATCCATCGACCTATCTTTCTATCTACCCATCTATCCAGCATTCTATCCACCCACCCACCTGCCGATCTATCTGTTGATCCTTCCATCCTATCTATCTATCCATCCATCCATCTATCCATCTAATCATCTATCCTTCTATCCATCCATCTATCCACTACTTATCTATCTACCATTCTATCCATCCACCCATCTTTTTATCTTTCTGTGTTTCCACCAACCTATCTATCTACTATTCTGTCAACTTATCTATCCACCACCTATGTTTCTATCTATCTGTCTATTCATCTATTCATGTATCTATCCATCCATCTTTTGATCTACCCATCTGTCCACCATTCTATCCACCCACCTATCTTTCTATCTATATGTCTATTCATCTATTCATCCGTCTATCTTTCTATCTACCTGTCTATCTACCCACTCACCCACCTATCTATTTCTACCATTCTATCTGTCCAGCTATCTTTCTGTCTATTCATCTGTCCATCCATCTATCAATCAATGTTTCTATCTACCCATCTATCCACCCACCCATCTGTCTATCACAAAAGTAGCCAGTGACAGAAATTTTAAAACTGTACGTGTTTTTAGTACTCAAAATAAATTCTGAAGCAGATTGATTGATTGATTATTTAATTGATTTTATATCCTGCTAAAGTGGCTCACGGTAGCTTTAAACATTTAAGAACCTCACTGTGCTAGAAGACTATTTCAGCAGCCTGCTGTGCTGACTTGGAAGCCGTAAGCCACCGCCGGCATCGGTTTGAAGAAAGATGTTTGCTTACATGCCTTTTGCTGTTTATTTATTTCCAAAACCCACATTCTGGAGAGAAATGGAGCTATTGCAACACCTGTTATGAATTATGAATCAGATGTGTGACATAAAATGCCTGTTATCCGAGTTCTGTTATAATAGTTGTTATGACTGATTCATATAAATACTGACTATGAATCTATTTGTTATAGTCCATTTTCCCACTGATTGTATGTTCCCTTTGGGGATGTGGGTTGGGTATATGATTGCAGCACTGTAAAGTAGACTTAGTCAGTTGAACTGTTTCTCTATCTGTTTGTCCATCTATCTCTCCCTCCCTCCCTCTATCCAACCATCTATCCCTCTATTTGTTTATCCTTCTGTCAGGTGATCTGTCTGTCTATCTATTCATCTATCTATCTATCTATCTATCTATCTATCTATCTATCTATCTATCTATCTCTCTCCATTTATCCATCCAGTCTTTATATATTGATCAGTCTATCCATTCATCTCTCTCTCTGTTTCTGTCTCTCTCCCCCTCTGTCTCCATCCATCTATCTATCCATTTATCTATCCATCATTTATCTATCTGTCTGTCTGTCTGTCCATCTATTTGCCTATCTATCTATCTATCTATCTATCTATCTATCTACGTATCTATCCATTTATGCATCCAGTTTTTATTTATCTTTCAGTCTATCCATTCATCTCTCTCTCTGTTTCTGTCTCTCTCCTTCCATCCATCTGTCTATCCATTTATCTATCCATTATTTATCTGTCCATCTGTCCGTCTATCTATCTATCTATCTATCTATCTATCTATCTATCCATCCAGTCTTTATTTATCAATCAGTCTATCCATTCATCTCTCTCTGTTTCTGTCTCTCTCCCTCTCTCTCCATCTCTATCTATCTATCTATCTATCTATCTGGATGGCCATTTGTCAGGGGTGATTTGAATGCAATATTCCTGCTTCTTGGCAGGGGGTTGGACTGGATGGCCCATGAGGTCTCTTCCAACTCTTTGATTCTATGATTCTATGATTCTATCTATCTATCTATCTATCCATCATTTATCTATCCATCTGTCTGACTGTCTATTCATCTATCTATCTATCTATCTATCTATCTACCTATCTATCAATTTATCCATCCAGTCTTTATCAGTCAATCCATTCATCCCTTTCTCTTTCTCTGTTTCTTTCTCTATCCCTCTCTCTCCATCCATCTATCTATCCATTTATCTATCTATAAACTATTCATCTTTCTGCCTGTTCATCTATTTTTCTATCTATCTATCTGTCTGTCTGTCTGTCTGTCTGTCTGTCTGTCTGCCTACGTATCTATCCATTTATCCATCCAGTCTTTCTTTATCTATCAGTCTATCCATTCATATCTCTCTCTGTTTCTGTCTCTCTCCCTCTCTCTCTCCATCCATCCATCTATTCATTGATCTATCCATTTTAACTATTCATCTGTCTGTCTGTCCATCTATTCACCCATTATCCTATCCATCCATCCATCCATCCATCCATCCATCCATCCATTTATGCATCCAGTCTTTATTTATCTATCAGTCTATCCATTCATCTTTCTCTTTTTTTCTGTCTCTCTCCCCCCCTCTCCATCCATCCATCTATTAATTTATCTATCTATCCATTTTAACTATTCATCTGTCAGTCTGTCCACCTATTCACCGATCATCCTATCTATCTATTTATATATCAATCCATTCATCTCTCTCTCTGTTTCTGTCTCTCTCCCCCTCCCTCTCCATCCATCTATTCATTTATCTATCCATCATTTATTTATTCATCTGTCTGTCTATCCATCTATTCGCCTATCATCCATCCACCCTTCCTTCCTTCCTTCCTTCCTTCCTTCCTTCCTTCCTATCCATCCATCCACCCATCCAGTCACCTGTCGCCTATCCCCTATCTATCTATCTATCTATCTATCTATCTATCTATCTATCCATTTATCCACAAAGTCTTTATTTATCCATCAGTCTGTCCACGCATCTCTCTCTGTCTCTGTCTTGCTCTCTCTCTCTACATCTGTCTATCTATCCACGTATCTATCCATCAATTATCTATCCATCTGTCTGCCAATCCATTTTTAAAGGAAAGAAACCCTATGGAAATCAGTATATTATCTGGATACATTCAGGAGCAGATTTCAGTATTATATATCTTTTTACTTATAGTGGGTTCTGAAACACATACTATAATATTGATGTAGAAAATTAGAAAAATCGACAGAAAACTAGAAACAATCTGTGTGTGTTTTTCTTGCAGTATCAAAATAAATAGCTTTTCTTGCCCGAGATGCATTTTGGCATAGAGATGTATCACTCATTGTTTTTATTCCAATACAGACAAAGAAGGTGTCTACCTTTCCAAGTTTTGTTGACGGTAAGTACGCTTTCCTCCTTCGTATAGTGTTGGTAGTGTCAAAACTGGAGAGGAGCATCTATACACATAACAAAAGTGAAAATCATTCTGTATGTGTGTATGTGAGCGCCATGAACATGTCCAAGAGCCTGCCAGTGTCCTCTGCAAGCACAATATTGCCCACCACCCAAGTGAAGGCTTTCATTTGGGGACAATTTCATCCTAGATTTTCTGATTTTCCTCCACCACAGACATCCCAGTGTTTCTTTCTCTCTCCATTGGTGTGAAATTTTCATGATCCCACTCACTGCCTCTCCCTTAACCCTTTTCTTTCCTATGGCACACAGCAAACAGAGAGGAATTGACCAGCAACTTAACATACTGGAGGGGGTTGGGGGACTGACTCAACATGATGGAAGTAGTAGTTCATCCTACATCAAGACAGAGCAATGTGACCAAAAATGATCCTTGGCCACATTTAGCACACAGAACCCCCATGTCCAATGAGAAATAGTGGAAGGGTTTGGGAGGAATTTACCTTGATTTATAAGAGTTGTAGGTCCTGGGATTTATAGTTCACCTGGAATGTAAAAGCACTCTGAACCCCACCAACAATGGACCTGGAACTAACTTGGCACACAGAACCCTCATGATCAATGAGAAATACTGGAGAGGTTTGGGAGGGATTCACCTTGATTATAGGAATTGTAGGTCCTGGGATTTATAGTTCACCTGGAATGTAAGAGCGCTCTGAACCCCACCAACAATGGACCTGGAACTAACTTGGCACACAGAATCCTCATGAGCAATGAGAAATACTGGAGAGGTTTGGGAGGGATTCACCTTGATTATAGGAATTGTAGGTCCTGGGATTTATAGTTCACCTGGAATGTAAGAGCGCTCTGAACCCCACCAACAATGGACCTGGAACTAACTTGGCACACAGAATCCTCATGAGCAATGAGAAATACTGGTGAGTGTTGGGAGGAATTCACCTTGATTTATAGGAGTTGTAGGGCCTGGGATTTATAGTTCACCTGGAATGTAAGAGCACTCTGAACCTAACCAACAATGGACCTGGAACTAGCTTGGCACACAGAACCCTCATGATCAGTGAGAAATACTGGAGAAGTTTGGGAGGGATTCACCTTGATTATAGGAGTTGTAGGTCCTGGGATTTATAGTTCACCTGGAATGTAAGAGCACTCGGAACCCCACCAACAATGGACCTGGAACTAACTTGGCACACA
Source organism: Anolis sagrei (assembly GCF_037176765.1). NCBI lineage: Eukaryota > Metazoa > Chordata > Lepidosauria > Squamata > Anolidae > Anolis > Anolis sagrei. The sequence goes on from NC_090029.1 coordinate 5,835,793, forward strand.
GAATTTATTTATTTACTTCATTTATATACCACTTTTCTCAGCCCTTAGGCGACTCAAAGTGGTTAACAGCAGCAATTTCAATGCACACATTACAAAACCATTGGAACATTTAATAACAATAGCATAACAACAATTAAACATCAATATGACAAATCATTCGCGTCTCGTCAGTAGAATCAGAATCCATGACCAATGAGAAATACTGGTGAGTTTTGGGAGGAATTCACCTTGATTTATAGGAGTTGTAGGTCCTGGGATTTGTAGTTCACCTTCAATCTAAGAATATTCTGAACCCCATCAGTGATGGATCTGGAACTAACTTGGCACACAAAACCCTCATGACCAAGAAAAAATACTGGAGGTCTTTAGAGGGATTTGTAGGAGTTATAGTTCACCTACTTCCAGAGTGCACTATGAATGACCAACTCAACCTACTGGAGGAGTTTGTGGGTACTGGCTCAACATAGTGAGAGATGGAGTTCATCCTACAGCCAGAGAGCACATTGAACCCCACCAATGTGTTTGAGAACCGGGACATCTTTAGGGATACCAAGGTGCTTGTTTATAAATGTATTGTCCTCCCAACCCTGCTATACGCCTGCGAAACGTAGACTGTCTACAGACATCACATGCAACTCCTGGAACGATTCCATCAGCTCTGCCTCCGGAAAATCCTGCAAACTCTTGGGAAGACAAGCGGACAAACGTCATGTGCTGGAAGAAGCAAAGACCACCAGCATTGAAGAGATGGTCCCCTGCGATCTGCTCCGCTGGACCGGCCACATTGTCAGAATGCCTCACCACCATCTCCCAAAGCAGTTGCTCTACTCTGAATTCAAGAATGGAAAATGGAATGTTGGTGGGCAGGAAGAGATTTAAAGATGGGCTCAAAGCCAACCATAGAATCTCTGGCATAGACACTGAGAACTGGGAAGCCCTGGCCCTTGAGCGCTCCAGTTGGAGGTCAGCTGTGATCAGCAGTGCTGCAGAATTTGAAGAGGCACGAATGGAGGGCAAAAGAGAGAAATGTGCCAAGAGGGAGGCACATCAAGCCAACCCCGACTGGGACCGCCCTCCACCTGGAAAAAGCATGGCCCGGCTTACCGGGCCAAAGAAGTTGCGGTGCAGGGCGTCCCCCACCGCCATTCTTGTCTGAGGGGGGGCTTCTTCCTCTCAGAAGTCCCCTCTGATGGCGGGAAGGATTCCCGCCGGCAGGTTAAGGGGCCAATGGTCAATTGACCATGCCCACCGTGGGTGAGGCTTGAGCTGGCCTCTCCCTCCTTGTGGGCAGCCTTATGAAGGCTTCCCAGCAGGCACTTGGCCTGCAACAGCTGATCCATCCCACCCACCCTGCATGCAGTTGATGTTTTCATTGGCAGTTAATTTTGTTGGTGTTTACCTTGTCATGGTTCTGGTGGACAGTTACTTGTTTGTTTTGTGCTCCTTGTCACAACTCCTTGTTGGCGTGGGGCATGGGCCCTGGATCTGGTTTGGTATCCCCCCTAGCGGTTGGGGGAGACGGCCAGTGGTCCCAGGGGTGCCGTGTTGCGTTTGCCCGGTATTGTGCCGGCGGCACCCTGGTTGTGCGGGATTGGGCAGTATTGGGCTGCCCGATCATGATCCAGGACCCATGCTTGGCTGCCAACCCTTGTTCCTGTTATCAATAAATGAGTTGTGGCCATTGTTCATCCCACATCATGTGTGAGTGTACTTCTTGGGTTGGCTGTGGGAGGTGTATCGCACTTGCACACGCAAACCAATGCCCTCATTGCAGGAGAAGATGCAGATCAAGAATAGGGCTCCACAGTCACCTACGGACCCACCAGAACACTGATACTGGAAGACTATCCTACTTGGCCAACTAGGGATTGCCTAAGAAGACGAAGAAGATCAGTTGAATAGGTCCCCCATGGCAAGGAAACTAGTCCAATGTGGGCTAGGCAAAACTACGGTGAGGTGGATCTGTAATTGGTTAAATGGACGAACACAGAGAGTGCTCACTAATGCTTCCTCTTCATCTTGGAAAGAAGTGACGAGCGGAGTGCCGCAGGGTTCCGTCCTGGGCCCGGTCCTGTTCAACATCTTCATTAATGACTTAGATGAAGGGCGAGAAGGTAGGATCATCAAGTATGCAGACGACACTAAATTGGGAGGGATAGCCAATAGTCCAGAGGACAGGAGCAGGATTCAAAACGATCTTGACAGATTAGAGAGATGGGCCAAAACTAACAAAATGAAGTTCAACAGGGACAAATGCAAGATACTCCACTTTGGCAGAAAAAATGAAATGCAAAGATACAGAATGGGTGACGCCTGGCTCGAGAGCAGTACGTGTGAAAAAGATCTTGGAGTCCTCGTGGACAACAAGTTAAACATGAGCCAACAATGTGATGTGGCGGCAAAAAAAGCGAATGGGATTTTGGCCTGCATCAAGAGGAGCATAGTGTCTAGATCTAAGGAAGTAATGCTACCCATGCTCTATTCTGCTTTGGTTAGACCACATCTGGAATATTGTGTCCAATTCTGGGCACCACAATTCAAGAGAGATATTGACAAGCTGGAATGTGTCCAGAGGAGGGCGACTAAAATGATCAAGGGTCTGGAGAACAAGCCCTATGAGGAGCGGCTTAGGGAACTGGGCATGTTTAGCCTGAAGAAGAGAAGGCTGGGAGGAGATATGATAGCCATATATAAATATGTGAGAGGAAGCCACAGGGAGGAGGGAGCAAGCTTGTTTTCTGCTTCCTTGGAGACTAGGACGCGGAACAATGGCTTCAAACTACAAGAGAGGAGATTCCATCTGAACATGAGGAAGAACTTCCTGACTGTGAGAGCCGTTCAGCAGTGGAACTCTCTGCCCCGGAGTGTGGTGGAGGCTCCTTCTTTGGAAGCTTTTAAACAGAGGCTGGATGGCCATCTGTCAGGGGTGATTTGAATGCAATATTCCTGCTTCTTGGCAGAATGGGGTTGGACTGGATGGCCCATGAGGTCTCTTCCAACTCTTTGATTCTATGATTCTATGATTGGGGGAGAGGATACAACCCTGCCGTATGCCTTTCCCAACCTGTTGTTCCATAGTCAGTTCTTCCTGTTGCTACTTGGTCCTTATACAGATTCCTCAGGAGAGAGACAAGGTGGCTTGGTATGCCCATACTACCAAGAACTTGCCACAATTCACTGTATAAAAAACCCTAATAAAAATTTTATTAAAAAAGAAAGAAAGAAAAGAAACGAATTCTTTTGCCCTCTATTTTCTCCCTCTTTCCCCCCCTGACTTTCTTATTTCTGGTAGTTCTTCTCCAAGCCTTGTCTCCATCATCTGCTGCCTCCGTTCTCTGCTGCATCTTCCTTTGTCGCGAGTTCAAAGCTTGCCCTCTTTTATCCGGAGGCCAGGAACAGCCTGGGAGTCGTGCTTTTTGCGGGTGGCCCTCCGAGGCTGAACAAATTGGCTTCCGGAGAAAGAGCGAGATGAAGGGAGAGAAGAAGAAGAAAAAGGAGGGGAAGCCAAATCCATGGGGAGGGCAGCACTGTGTTCACAAACCTCCCCATTAAGCAGCAGCTCTGTCAGTACAGAAGGACTTCGCTCCTCCAGTAAAACCCCAAAAGGTCCCCCCTTGGCCCCTTCCACACTTTAAAGTTGGGCCAAATCTCCTTGTCCTTTAGAGCACAGTCAGGAGGGATGTTCCTAGCAATTATCAGCCAGACAAACGCAATTTCAAATTTCCAGAACTGGAAAGAGTGGAAAGCACAGTATCAAATGGCTCTGTTTTCTCCCAGTTTTTGGTTTGCACGATGAAATCGGATGGTCGGCAGTGTATTGCAAAGTATTTCCTCCCCAAATATATGAGCCTCGGTCTCACGGATACTCATTCTCTTCCTCTGGACTTGCCCAAAATCTCCTGTATTGATGTATTGTCGAAGGCTTTCATGGCTGGAATCACTGGGCTGTTGCAGGTTTTTCGGGCTATGTGGCCATGTTCTAGAAGCATTCCCTCCTGACGTTTCACCTGCATCTATGGCAAGCATCCTCAGAGGTCTGTTGGAACTAGGAAAATGGGTTTATATATCTGTGGAATGACCAGGGTGGGACAAAGAACTCTTGTCTGTTGGAGCTAGGTGTGAATGTTACTCACAAAAACGCCCATGAAATGCCATAGAACACTAGTGCTGCGGCATCTACACTGGCTCCCAATTGAGTATCATGGTTTGTATAAGACGCTGGTCCTGACCTTTAAAACTTTATATGGCCAGGGTCCATTGTATCTTAGAGACCGTCTCTCCTTCTCCCATCATCGGAGACCATCCCAACGCGATCTGCTCTATATACCGGGTCCTAGGGAAGTGCACTTGGAAAGGACCAGCCGCAGGGCCTTCTCTGTTTCTGCCCCTGCCTGATGGAATTCCTTATGGCCTCCCTATTTGAGAGCCATGCGTGACTCAGGGCATTTCATCCTAGCACTTAGGACCTGGCTTTTTACTAGAGCATTTGACCCATGTTAATTTTAATATTTGTATGTATGTGTTTTATCCTGAATAATTTCTGCTATGTAAATCGCCTGGAGCATCTCGGATGGAGGGCGATTAATAAGTAATTAAAGATGATGATGATGATGATGATGATGATGATGATGATTCATCTGACCACCTTGATTAGCATTTGATGGCCTGTCAGTTTTCTGGTGTGGCTTGTTAGTGCCTAGGGGAATCTTTTGTTGAGAGCTGATTAGATGTCCCTGATTGTTTCCTCTCTGCTGTTTTGCTGTTGTAATTTTAGAGTTTTTTTTAATACTGGTAGCCAGATTTTGTTCATTTTCATGGTTTCCTTCTTTCTGTTGAAATTGTCCACATGCTTATGGATTTCAATGGCTTCTCTGTGTAGCCTGGCATGGTGGTTGTGAGAGTGGTCCAGCATTTCTGTGTTCTCAAATAATATGTTGTGTCCAGGTTGGTTCATCAGGTGCTCTGCTATGGCTGACTTCTCGGGTTGAAGGAGTCTGCCGTGCCTTTCATGTTCCTTGATTCGTATTTGAGCGCTGCGTTTGGTGGTCTGTGTAGAGACTTGTCCACAGCTGCATGGTATATGGTAGAGTCCTGCAGAAGTGAGTCTTTTGCTGAACATAGCATTGGTTGGATTTTCTTGGTGGGTCTGTAGATAGTTTGTATGTTGTGTTTCCTCATCAGTTTCCCTCTGCGGTCAGTGGTTCCCTTGATGTATGGCAGGAACACTTTTCCTCTGGGTGGATCTTCATCTTGACTCTTGTGGCTTGTTCTCGGTCTTGCAGCTCTTCTGATGTCTGAGGTGGAGTCTCCATTGGCCTGGAGAGCCCAGTTGAGGTGGTTCAGTTCATCTTTGAGGAGGTGGGGTTCACAGATTCTTTTTGCACGGTCTGCCAAGGCTTTAATGGGGCTTCTTTTTTTGACTTGGGTGATGGTTGGAGTTTTTATGTAGATATCTATCTCTGTGTGTGGGGTTTTTTTTTCCTGTAAACGGTGTGACCCAATTGTTGATCTGGCTTGCGGATGACTAGGACATCTAGAAATGGCAGTCTTCCTTCATTTTCTTTTTCCATGGTAAATTGGATTTTTGGGTGGATGCTGTTGATGTGGTCCAGGAACCTGTTTAGTTCTTCTTCTCCATGGCTCCAAATAGTGAAAGTGTGATCCACATATCTGAACCATATCATGGGCTTTGTTGTTGCTGTTTCCAGGGCTTGTTTTTCAAAGAGTGCACTATATATTGTTTTATGCAGCATTTCTAATCTCCCCTTTTTGGGCAAGGATCTGGTGTGGGTGGTGGCCTAGGAACTTCGGGGATTGCTGGATGAAATGTATTTATCTGGATCCATTTCAATCTGGTTTCAGGCCTGGCCATGGAATGGAGGCGGCTTTGGTCACCTTGGTAGATAATCTCAGTCTGGGGGTCAGGAGCCCTTCAGGGGTCACAGGGATCGCCAAAGACCATCAGAAAACACAGTATGTGTTTGGTGGTGTTCAGAATGCTCTTTTATTGTAGGTGAACTATAAATCCCAGCAAATACAATTCTCAAATGTCAAGTTCTATTTCCCTCAAAACTCCACCAGTGTTCACATTTGGGCATATTGAGTATTTCTGCCAAGTTTGGTCCAGATCCATCATGGTTTGAGTCTACAGTGCTCTCTAGATGTAGGTAAACTACAACTCTAAAACTCAAGGTCAATGCCTGCCAAACCCTTCCATTATTTTCTGTTGGTCATGGGAGTTCTGTATGCCAAGTTTGGTTCAATTCCATTGTTGGTGGAGTTCAGAATACTCTTTGACTGTAGGTGAACTATAAATCCCAGTAACTACAACTCCCAAATGTCAAGGTCTATTTCCCCCAAACTCCACCAGTGTTCGCATTTGGGCGTATTGAGTGTTTGTGCCAAGTTTGGTCCAAATCCATCATTGTTTTAGTGCACGGTGCTCTCTGAATGTAGGCGAACTACAACTCCAAAACTTAAGGTCAATGCCCAGCATTTTCCTGTATTTTCAGCTGGTCATGGGAGTTCTGTGTGCCAAGTTTGTTTCAATTCCATCATTGGTGGAATTCAGAATATTCTTTGACTGTGGGTGAACTATAAATCCCAGCAACTACAACTCCCAAATGTCAAGGTCTATTTCCCCCAAACCCCACCAGTGTTCACATTTGGGCATATTATTTGTGCCAAGTTTGATCCAGGTCGATCATTGTTTGAGTGCACGGTGCAGTCTGGATGTAGGTGAACTACAACTCCAAAACTCAAGGCCAATACCCAGCAAACCCTTCCAGTATTTTCAGCTGGTCACGGGAGTTGTGTGTGCCAAGTTTGCTTCAATTCCATTGTTGGTGGAGTTCAGAATGCTTTTTGACTGTAGGTGAACTATAAATTTCAGCAACTACAACTCCCAAGTGACAAAATCAACCCCCCCCCCAACCCCACCAGTATTCAAATTTGAGGATATCAGGTATTTGTGCCAAATTTGACCCAGTGAATGAAAATCCATCCTGCATATCAGATATTTACATTAGGATTTATAACTAGCAAAATTACAGTTATGAAGTAGCAACGAAAATAATGTTATGGTTGGGGGTCACCACAACATGAAGTACATTATGAGCCTCATATTGGCACATGCTGCAGTCGAGGGCTGAATTGTCCAAGCTCTCCTGGTAATGTAGCCCCTTATCCTTGCTAATTTACAAGCTGGTTTGTTGTATGTTAGAAACACCTTGTAGTTTCCAGGGTTTCCTGGAGAGACAACACAATAATTAAGACCATTTCCACCGGTATTATTAGCTCTGCCCAAAATATCCTTTCGCCTCCCTCGCCTGCATGCTTCTAATTTTAATATTGCCTCTGACTTCCCTGACCCAAAATGATTGCAGTATTTGAACACGGCTTCTAAATATTTGTTGTGCCGTCCTTTGTGCCATTTAGGGACAAAGATGGGCGATAATGGGAAGCCAGTGCTGTTGTGTTCCTCATTATGCCTCCTTTGCTCTTTCTCCGACTCAGAAGGGAATAACAATGCTGTGCCTCTTTGCCTTTTAGTTCCTGGACCTTGCGAACCCGAGGACCTCATTGATGGCATCATCTTCGCCGCCAATTACTTGGGCTCCACGCAGTTGCTCTCCGAGCGCAACCCCTCCAAGAACATCCGCATGATGCAGGCCCAGGAGGCTGTCAGCCGCGTCAAGGTAAGGACTGACACGGATCCGCCGTCATTGATCCCCATTCAATCCTCTTTCGATTATGCGGAAGAATCGGAAATGTCTGATTCTGATGATGTTCTTCTCCTGGGACTCCCCTGAAACCCTCCCTTGCTCTGTATTTATTTTGTGTTGCCATTGGACTGTAAGATCAGTAAGGTAGATGTTTTTGGGTGCATCTACATTATCAAATTAAAGCAGTTTGATTGCCATGACTCAATGCTATGGGATTGTGGGAGTTGACGTTTTGTAAGGGATCACGGGTTTAGGGTGTGGGGTCTCTTTTCGAAGAAAAGGTTCAGGTAATAGGTTCAGGTAAGACACCGTTTATTCAAGCTGATCAGCATGAGGCGAACAGACAGCACAGCTGCAAGTGCTTCCACAGACTGCTGCCCCTTCCTCGGCTTTTTGCAAACCTTTATACCAGGGGTCCTCAAACCTTTTAAACCGGGGGCCAGTTCACTGTCCCTCAGACCGTTGGAGGACCAGACTATAGTTTTTTTTAAAAAAAAATCAATAAAAAAATTCCTCTGCACATTGCACACATTTTATTTTGCTGTGTGGAAGGGCCCTTGGGGGGGGGGGGGGTTCTTTCCAGCCCTCTTTAGGCAGTAATTCCAGGAGCAGAGAATGGGAAATCTTCCTATTTCTAGTCTGAACAAAATCTGGCTACCAGTATTAAAAAAAACTCTAAAATTATAACTGTAAATAAAGAACAAGACTCAAACACAGGGGAACTCCAGACAAGAAACAATCAGGGCCAGCTAATCACCTCTCAACAAAGGATTCTCCCTAAAAACTGTCAGGCTATGAAATGGTCATCAAGGTGGCCAATTGAAACATTCATACCTACCTCCAACAGACAAGAGTTCTTTCTCCCACCCTGGATCTTCCACAATTTTCCTAGTTAAAGGTTTTCCTCTGACATGAAGTCCAGTCATGTCTGACTCTGGGGTGTGGTGCTCATCTGCATTTCTAAGTCAAAGAGCCGGCGTTGTCCTTAGACACCTCCAAGGTCATGTGGCCGGCATGACTGCATGGAGCGCCTGGGCAGCCTCTCTTGGCTGGCTCACGCTGCCCATCGGGCCCGATGGGCAGCGTGAGCCTGCCAAGGGAGGAGCAGCCCCACATGGCCTATTCACGAGTAAAGCACCTTGCGAGGTGCTTTACGTGCAAGTAGACCACGTGGAGCAGCTGCCCTTGGCTGGCTCACGCTGCCCATCGGGCCTGACGGATAGCATGAGCCGGCCAAGGGAGGGGCACTGTGTGTGGGGGGGGGGGCACTCCTCCTCCACGGGCCGGATAAGTGCCCTTGGTGGGCTGGAAGCGGCCCGCGGGCCGTAGTTTGGGGACCCCTGCTTTATACTCAAGTAATACAAGGGGTTTTTTGGTCATGTTTTTTGACCTTTCACTCTTTTCCACCACCCTCTCTCTCCATTTGTTGATTATCTGTAGTTCAATAGATCAGAACATAGGTTTGTGTACTTTCTGTGCACCTGGCCTGACTTCCTGTTGTTCTCAGAAAGTTTGGTATCAAAACCACATGTTGTTCTCTACAGACTTCTGTGCCTCACTGCAAGCCAATTTCCTGTGTTAAAGCTTGCTGCAAATCAAGGGATATAGAAACTTACAAGACCCTTAGGGGAAGCTCATTTCTAAATACAGAGCAGGGTACATTTTTAACTTTGATTTCTCTAGTTTCATGATCACTGCTTTATCATTTTGACAACACCCTTTGCTTTCTTTACCAAAGAGTGACAAAGCACAACTCATAGAACTCATAGAATCATCCAGTCCAACCCCATTCTGCCAAGAAGCAGGAATCACATTCAAAGCACCTCCGACAGATGGCCATCCAACCTCTGCTTCAAAGCCTCCAAAGGAGGAGCCTCCACCACACTCCAGGGCAGAGAGAGAGTTCCACTCATAGAATCATAGAATCCTAGAGATGGAAGAGATCTAGTGGGCCATCCAGTCCAACCCCATTCTGCCAAGAAGCAGGACAATTTCATGCAAAGCACCTCCAACTGATGGCCATCCAGCCTGTGCTTCAAAGCTTCCAAAGGAGGAGCCTCCACCACATTCCAGGACAGATCTATATAAATAAAAACGTAATGTTTGTTTGTGGGATTAACATAACCCCAAAACTACTGGACGAACTGACACCAAATTTTGACGCAATACACCTATCAGGCCTAGGTGGCTATCACTCATAAAAACACTGAAAAACACAACAGAAGAGACTTAAAAAGCAAAAAACCAAAAAATACATTACAATTCATACACAAAACCACACACAAACATACATATGTTGCAGGTTCAAATCCAGGGAGTGGCATGAGCTCCTGCTGCTAGCCCCAGCTTCTGGCAACCTAGCAGTTCTAAAACAAGCAAATCACCACCCACCAGAGTCGGACACGAATTGACTTAATGTAATGTGTGTAGGTGTATATATATATATATATATATATATATATATATATATGTAACCAGAATTCTGTTTGCACATATATCTCAGTACAACATCTCCAGCCAACAGTAAATCTACAACTCTATATCCATGTATCTGGCTGGTGGTCCATGGTATCCACCTTTACCTTTACCCTACACAAATATATATACACACAAAACACATATGCACAGACTGGGCCGCAGCAACGCGTGGAAGGGGACAGCTAGTAGAATCATAGAATCCTAGAGTTGGAAGAGACCTCATGGGCCATCCAGTCCAACCCCATTCTGACAAGAAGCAGGAAAATTGCATTCAAAGCATCCCCAACAGATGGCCATCCAGCCTCTGTTTAAAAGCTTCCAAACAAGGAGCCTCCACCACACTCTGGGGCAGAGAGTTCCACTGCTGAACGGCGCTCACAGTCAGGAAATTCTTCCTAATGTTCAGATGGAATCTCCTTTCCTGTAATTTGAAGCCATTATTCCACGTCCTAGTCTCCAGGGAAGCAGAAAACAAGCTTGCTCCCTTCTCCCTGTGGCTTCCTCTCACATATTTATCATGTCTCCGCTCAGCCTTCTCTTCTTCAGGCTAAACATGCCCAGCACTTTAAGCCTCTCCTCATAGGGCTTGTTCTCCAGACAAGCCCAATGAACTTCTCTCATAGTCAGGAAGGCCTTCCTTGTGTTCAGGTGGAATCTCCTTTCTTTCCTGTAGTTTGAAGCTATTGCTCCATTGCGTCCTAGTCTCCAGGGCAGCAGAACACAAGCTTGCTCCCTTCTCCCTATGACTTCCCCTCACATCTTGATCAATGACCCTCATCATGTCTCCTCTCAGCCTTCTCTTCTGCAGGCTAAACATGCCCAGCTCTTTCAGCCACTCCTCATAGGGCGTGTTCTCCAGACCCTTAATCCTTTGAGTTGCCCTCCTCTGGACACCTTCCAGGTTAGAATCAACATCTCCCTTCAATTGTGGTGCCCTGAATTGGACACAGTATTCCAGGTGTGGTCTAACCAAAGCAGAATAGATCATGGGGAGCATGACTTCCCTAGATCTAGACTCTAGGCTCCTATTGATGCAGGCCAAAATCCCATTGGCTTTTTTTGGCGCCGCATCACATTGTTGTCTCATGTTTAACTTGTTGTCCATGAGGACTCCAAGATCTTTTTCACACGTACTGCTCTCGAGCCACTCTTGAATGTAGATCCCAGAGCATTGAGCCATGGCAGTTTAAGTGGGGGTTCGACAGTGCTTATTCCGCAGCGTAGATGCACCCGGACAATGACGAGGTGCAAAAATCCAGGTTTGTGATGGAAGAGGAAAAATAATACACATGCTTCCCTCATAATAAATACCCTGCAAAATTAGATTTGGTAACAAAAACAATGCAATTTGAATGGGTTGCTAGCTGACCTCTCGAGGGTCAATCCTGCATTCATTGTCAATGTCCCTTATTGCTGTTATGAAACATAGAAGCATGCAATGTTTTCCTCTATTTACACAAAATCCCTGGGATAATCTGCTGACGGGTTCCTTCGATGTACTTTTCTCTCTCCCCATTTTGCCTTTGTTTCCTTTCCTGCTTTTGTCTCTCTCCCTTTTATTTACCTTTTTTCCTGACTTGTTTTTCTTTAATGCTTCTAACCCAGAGGATGCAAAAAGCTGCTAAAATCAAGAAAAAAGCGGTGTGTAAACGGTTTTTCTTGAATGCTAATGTCTGTAGTGTGGGTTTGTTTTGTCTTGCCTTTTTTTGAGCCGTCCTTGTGCATCCGAGAGTATTGTGCCTTTTGTGGTGGATCTTGTGAAGCTGTGTTGTTATTATTGTTGTGACGGTGGTTATTATTTTAAAAATGTGTGTGACTGGGTGGATAAAGTGGTTTGTTGGTTCCTTTGGAAGACTCCTTTTGAGGCTTGCTGGATATTCATCCTTTTTGGTTCCATTGCGTGGTTTCTGTTGGAAAGCACCTCATTTCCTGCCTGGCATCTCCTTCTTTCTCTCTGCTACTGAACATTGGAACACAATAGTGCTCTTAGTTGGTTGTGTGACTGAACACAGATAAGGTGTCTGTGTCTTGTAATTTAATGAATCCATAGCTCTATTGCAGAAATGCAAAGGAACCGTATTAGTGTGTTGCAAAGATGTGCATCTGGATAATAAGAGGGATAGTCAGGTGTGTATTGGGTGCTTCTGGTGCATATCAAACATTTGTGGTGTACGTTCAGCACATTTGATGCCCATTGCACACTTCTGATGGACATTGACACTTCTGGTGCACAACTGACACCTACCATTCACATTGGGGCACCTTTACTGTGCATTGCACACTTCTGGTGCACATTACACCACACACATTGGGTACTACTGGTGTTCATTGCACACTTCTGATGGACATTGAAACTTCTGATGCACAACAAACACCTATCATTCACAAGGGGCACGATTAGTGCGCATTTCACACTTCTGGTGCACATTATACCACACACATTGGGTACTACTGATGTTCATTGCACACTTCTGATGGCCATTGAGACTTCTGATGCACAATGGTAATCTGTCATTCACATGGAGCACTATTAGGGTGCATTGCACACTTCTGGTGCACATTACACCACACACATTGGGTACTACTGATGTTCATTGCACACTTCTGATGGACATTGAAACTTCTGATGCACAATGGACACCAATCATTCACATGGGGCACTATTAGTGTGCATTTCACACTTCTGGTGCACATTACACCACACAGATTGGGTACTGCTGATGTTCATTGCACACTTCTGATGGACATTGAAACTTCTAATGCACAACGGACACCTATCATTCACATGGGGCACTATCAATGCGCATTTATGGTGCACATTACTGTATACACATTGGGTACTACTGATGTTCATTGCACACTTCTGATGGACATTGAAACTTTTGATGCACAATGGACACCTATTATTCACATGGGTCACTATTCGGGTGTATTGTACAATTCTGGTGCACCTTATACCACACACATTGGATGCTACATTGGATGTTCATTGTACATTGTTCATTGATGGACATTGTACACCTCTGGTGCACATTGGGCACTTATTATGAACATCGGACATTTCTGGTGCTTGTTACACACTTTTAGTGCACACTGGACATCTATCATACACACTGGGCACTTCTAATGGGCATTGCACACTTCTGGGGTACCTTAGACATTTACTATGCACATTGGACACTTCTAATGTGTGTGTTCTGATGGACATTGAAACATCTGGTGCACAATTGACATATACTGTTCACATGGGGCACTTTTAGTGTGCATTGTGCACTTCTGGTGCAAATTACACCACAGACATTGGATACTACCTCTGGTGCACATTGGAGACTTATTACGGACACTGGACATTTCTGGTGCTTTTTGCACACTTCTAGTGCACACTGGTTATCTATCATACACATTGGGCACTTCTAATGGGCATTGCACACTTCTAGGGTACCTTAGACATTTACTATGCACATTGGACACTTCTAATGTGTGTGTTCTGATGGACATTGAAATTTCTGGTGTACAATGGACACCTACCATTCACACGGGGCACTTTTAGTGTGCATTTTGCACTACTGGTGCACAAAACTGCTTTGAGTCCCCCCAGGGGTGAGAAAGTCTGTATATAAATACTGTAAATAAATAAATAAATTACACCACACACATTGGATACTACCTCTTGTACACATTGGAGACTTATTATGGACATTGGACATTTCTGGTGCTTGTTGCGCACTTCTAGTGCACACTGGTCATCTATCATACACATTGGGCACTTCTAATGGCCATTGGACACTTCTGGTGTACCTTAGACACTTATTATGCACATTAGACACTTCTAATGTGTGTTTCACATGTCTATTTTACATTGGCTACACATGTTGGACCCTTCTGTTGTGCATTTGCTACTCTTGTTGTGCTCAGGCACTTCCTACATGGTGCCTTGATGCACATTGAAGGGCATTCCTCATTGGTGCCCTTTCCGTCACTATTGGTTCTCCTCAGACAACAGGCCTGAACATGTAATGCCATGGCAGTTTCAAGGTTGAATAGAGACATCGCAAAATTGCGTAATGCTAGCTTCTGCACACATAAGTCCACTTACAAACACGTAAGTCCCATGCTAAGTTCCAGCAGACACTTCATAGAAGCCACACACAACAACAGCTTTGCAAACCTGATGGAGATGTTTGGGTGCAATCCTTAGGGCTGGCACCTTAATAAAAGTGATTCCTTGTCATTAGCAGAGTTGTAACTAATTTTGAATAAGGAACGACAACTGGGGCAGTAATGCATTTATACAAACAATATCACCACGGATAGGACTAATGATCCGTTTTTGAGATGGGAGGAGAACTGCTGTGTATTTCGTGTGTGAGAGCTCGCTCCACCAACCATCATGGAAAAACAATAACTTGCAATGATTGTGTGTTCATCTACGGAGCCTTGTTGGTTTCCTCAAAATGCAGCCTTCTGGGGAATCTGAAAAAGGCCCTGTCTATCCAGGTGGGCTCCAATAAGACTTGAGCCTCCCCAAATTGTCCTCTACTTTTTTGTCTAACGGTGAAAAGAAAACATTTTACCTGGTTCCTAACACAAAGAGAATGTAGATGAGACTCAGAAATGAATAATTCTGTCAAGTCATGATTGGACATAGTGTAATGGCCTAAGAGAATTGCTAGATTCCCAAAAAAAGTATTATTATTATTATTATTATTATTATTATTATTATTATTATTATTATCTTTATTTGTACCCCGCTAGCATCTCCCGAAGGACTCAATGCGGCTTACAAAGGCCAAGGCCTCAACACACAACATAACAATACAACCTAAAGCAAATTAAAAACAGTTAAAGCAATATTAAACAACAAAACAACAAGCAATAAACAATACACCAAAACACAATAAAACTGGGCCGGGCCAGAGTAAAGGGTACAGAATTAAAAGTGCTGATGTGACAGGTAATATGTAAGGCTTATGGGGCAAGTGCAGTGTGCAGTGTGCAGCAATCTTAGTTCTACTAAAGTGCTTCTGGGACTTGGTATTGGAGATTTCCTATTCTGGGAAGGCACATCAGAACAGCCAGGTCTTCAAGTTCTTTCTAAAGACTGCCAATGTAGGGGCCTGTCTAATATCTTTGGGGAGGGTGTTCCAGAGTCGGGGGGCCACCACAGAAAAGGCCCTGTCTTGTGTCCCCACCAAACGCGCTTGCGACGCAGGCGGGATCACGAGCAGGGCCTCTCCAGATGAACGAAGTGAACGCGTGGGTTCATTTCGTTCAGTAAAGCAAAAATCCTCCAAGTTGTTGGCTTGTGGTACAAAACACACAGATCGGCATAGATCAGTGTTTCTCAACCTGGGGGGTCGGGACCCCTGAGGGGGGTTAAGAGGGGGTGTCAGAGGGTCACCAAAGACCATCAGAAAACACAGTATTTTCTGTTAGTCACAGGGGTACTATGTGAGAAGTTTGGCCCAATTCTATCTATTGGCCCAATTCTATCTATAATGCTCTTTGATTGTAGGTGAACTATAAATCCCAGCAACAACAACCCCCAAATGTCAAGGTCTATTCTCCCCCTCCCCAAACTATGCCAATGTTCACATTTGGGCATATTGAGTATTTGTGCCAAGTTTGGATCCACAGTTCGTTCTGGATGTATGTGAACTACAACTCCCAAATTCTAGTCAATGCCCACCAAACTCTTCCAGTATTTTCTGTTGGTCAAGGGAGTTCTGTATCTCAATTCCATCGATGGTGGGGATCAGAATGCTCTTTGATTGTAGGTGAACTATAAATCCCAGCAACGATAATTCCCAAATGTCAAGGTGTATTCCCCCCCCCCCCCCAAACTATGCCAGTGTTCACCTTTGGCAATATTGAGTATTTGTGCCAAGTTTGGGTCCATAGTACTTTCTGGATGTAGGTGAACTACAACTCCCAAAGTCTAGGACAATGCCCACTAACCCCTTCCAGTATGTTCTGTTGGTCATGGGAGTTCAAATTTGTATTGAAATTTGGGCATATCGGGTATTTGTGCCAAACTTGGTCCAGTGAATGAAAATACATCCTGCATATCAGATATTTACATAACAGGAACAAAATTAGTTTTGAAGTAGCAACCCTTGTTGGGGAACCATTCTAATGGAATGATTATTTTTTAGGAAATTCCGCCTTGAGCCATGTATTATTTCCAGTAAAGTCTGTTACTATCCCCTTATTGGCCCACATTGGACCTCCTTGCTTTAGGACTCACAATCTGAACAAGGATCCTAGCAGAGGATAGGTTTGTGCATGTATTTTGGAAAGGGGCGTTTCCAAATAGCGACCTTGTCTTGCTGTTGGTTGTTGTGTGCCCCGCTCTCCATCGTGTTCACTGTTGGGAGGAAAGGAGTATTCCCCAGGAAAGGCTTAACCATCTCCCTCTACTGTTGTCTTGTGTTTTGTTTTTTTCTAGAGCTCGGAAGGAGATTCCCAGGCTTTGACCGAAGTGGATCTGTTCATCTCCACGCAGAGGATTAAGGTGCTGAATGCAGATACGCAGGTAAGTGCCATCGGAGAGACTTTCCTTTGAAAGTTTTAAGGTGACGTCCAAAGTCTCGAACCTATTTGGGGAAGAGAATTCCCTGGAAACCACCAAAGTACCATAGCTACGTTCTCAGTCATCCCTGAGTTCTCCAAAACTTTCAGCAAGCTGAAAACATTTACGGAACAGGGCCTACAACCATCTAGTTCTAGATAGAGCTGACTCACTGAATCAGTGAGAATTTGTTAACTTACTTAGGCGATCCCTCATTGTCCGAGTAGGATAATCTTCCAGGGTGGGTCCATAGGTGACTGTGGAGCCCTATTCTTGATCTGCATCTTCTCCCACAGTGAGGGCATTGGTTTTGGTTGGCGGTCTCGGTTGGGGTTGGCTTGATGCTCCTTTCTCTTGGCACGTTTCTCTCTTTCACCTTCCATTTGTGCCTCTTCAAATTCTGCAGCACTGCTGGTCACAGCTGACCTCCAGCTGGACTGCTCAAGGGCCAGGGCTTCCCGGTTCTCAGTGTCTATGCCAGAGTTTTTAAGGTTGGCTTTGAGCCCATCTTTCAATCTCTTTTCTGCCCACCAACATTTCATTTTACATTCTTGAGTTCAGAGTAGAGCAACTGCTTTGGGAGACAGTGATAGGGCATCCGGACAACGTGGCCGGTCCAGCGGAGTTTATAGTGGAGGACCATCGCTTCAACGCTGGTGGTCTTTGCTTCTTTCAGCATGCTGACGTTTGTCCGCTTGTCTTCCCAAGAGATTTGCAGGATTTTCCGGAGGCAGCGCTGATGGAATCATTCCAGGAGTTGCATGTGATGTCTGTAGACAGTCCACGTTTCGCAGGCATATAGCAGGGTTGGGAGGACAATAGCTTTATAAACAAGCACCTTGGTATCCCTATGGATGTCCCAGTCCTCAAATACTCTCTGCTTCATTCGGAAAAAAGCTGCACTTGCAGAGCTCTAGTGGTGTTGAATTTCAGTGTCAATGTTGACTTTGGTGGAGAGGTGGCTGCCAAGGGAGCGGAAATGGTCACCATTTTCTAATATTACACCATTAAGCTGTATTTCTGGCATTGGAGAGGGGTTGACTGGTTAACACAGGCATGGGCAAACTTTGGCCCTCCAAGTGTTTTGGATGTCAACTCCCACAATTCCTAACCTCCTGTAGGCAGTTAGGAATTGTGGGAGTTGAAGTCCAAAACACCCGGAGGGCCGAAGTTTGCCCATGCCTGTGTTAAATAAAGACATACACAAGTTTTGTTGAATCAATGGTTCACTCTTGTTAAGACCAGCAATGGATTGAAGGCTGATGTATGTATCTTACAGACCTGCTGTACATACTAGGGTTGTACACTGGAAGTGGATCTCTCGAATGTTGTAAGTTTTTTTGGATTTCTAGCACATCCAAATGGGTTTCTGATGTGCATACGTGTGTCCACTGCAACGTTCAGATTTCAAACCTTTTAAAGCCATTGCTTGGATGTCTTTGGAAGTTTTTGGATGTACTAGTCAAGCAAGCCTGCTGGCTGGGAAGTGAAGCCTAGGGCTTACTTTTCTATTCAAGATGAATATGTTCTCCCACTTTCGATGTAAAAGTTCTTTTTCTTAAGTTTTTAACACTATCAATAAATATATATATATTTAAAAAGACAATTGTACACCAATACTATTTGTTGAATTAGATGCTCTGAGGAAGGCCAGATATCTTATAGAATTAGTGCTACACTTGGGGTCAAGCAGGGGCTGCATACTGGCTCCTACTTTGTTCAGTATACTCCTGTATGATTTACTCCAGGCTTTAGTGAATGGTCATGGCCCCAAGTTCCGTTCTACACATGTTTCCTTACTGTTGTATGCAGATGATGCTGTATTATTATCTTCATTTAGTATTGGCCTCAAACACTTAATACCTGTGTTTGGTTGTGGTTGGACCCTAGGACTTTCAATGGGCGAATCAGGTTGGCTAGCCAACAAACAGTTCCCCAATAGAATGGGTCCTACAGTCTAGCTCAATATTTTCCAAATTCTGACAATTTAATAATAATAATAATAATAATAATAATAATAATACATCACACAGTCCTAGACGATTGGGAAGTGTTCGACTTGTGATTTTGTGATACAAAATCCAGCATAGAGATCTCGTTTGCTGTGACATACTGTGTTTTTGTGTCCAAATAATAATAATAATAATAATAATAATAATAATAATAATACATCACACAGTCCTAGACGCTTGGGAAGTGTTCGACTTGTGATTTTGTGATACGAAATCCAGCCTAGAGATCTCATTTGCTGTGACATACTGTGTTTTTGTGTCATAATAATAATAGTAATAATAATAATAATACATCACACAGTCCTGGACGCTTGGGAAGTGTTCGCCTTGTGATTTGGTGATACAAAATCCAGCATGTAATGTCTCGTTTGCTGTGACATACTGTGTTTTTGTGTCAGAATAATAATAATAATAATAATAATAATAATAATAATAATAATAATAATACATCACACAGTCCTAGACGCTTGGGAAGTGTTCGACTTGTGATTTTGTGATACGAAATCCAGCCTAGAGATCTCATTTGCTGTGACATACTGTGTTTTTGTGTCATAATAATAATAGTAATAATAATAATAATACATCACACAGTCCTGGACACTTGGGAAGTGTTTGCCTTGTGATTTGGTGATACGAAATCCAGCATGTAATGTCTCGTTTGCTGTGACATACTGTGTTTTTGTGTCAGAATAATAATAATAATAATAATAATACATCACACAGTCCTAGACGCTTGGGAATTGTTTGCCTTGTGATTTTGTGATACGAAATCCAGCATAGAGTTCTCATTTGCTGTGACATACTGTGTTTTTGTGTCAGAATAATAATAATAATAATAATAATAATAATAATAATACATCACACAGTCCTAGACGCTTGAGATGTGTTCCACTTGTGATTTTGTGATGCGAAATCCAGCATAGAGTTCTCGTTTGCTGTGACATACTGTCTTTTTGTGTCAGAATAATAATAATAATAATAATAATAATAATAATAATACATCACACAGTCCTAGACGCTTGAGATGTGTTCCACTTGTGATTTTGTGATGCGAAATCCAGCATAGAGTTCTCGTTTGCTGTGACATACTGTCTTTTTGTGTCAGAATAATAATAATAATAATTAATAATAATAATAATAATAATAATAATAATCTTTATATCCCACCACCATTTCCCCAAGGGGACTCGAGGCGGCTTACATATAAATAAATAAGTTATTATTGTTGTTGTTGTTATATACAATATTATATTATAATATTATTATAATAAGCCCAATAATGCAGTACATCAATATACAACAAAACGCAGCAATAGAATATACAGAATAAAATACCATTATAAATAGTACATCAACAATATAAAATCGCGACATTTAAGACAAGGAAATTAATCTCAGTGGGCAGGGCCAGATCCAATAAATTAAAAATTAAAACACTGGGTGAGACAATAGTTTAATGTATCTAGACAAGGGATCCGAGGGATAAGTAGGATTTGATTGCACTAACAAGTAAAATAAAGTGCTTGCGAGGTCAGATCAGGGAATTATTGTTCATTCATTCATTCATTCATTCATTGAAGGCACACTGGAACAGTTTTGAAGTTCTTCTTAAAGACTGCCAGGGTGGGGGCTTGTCTAATACCTCTGGGGAGCGACTTCCAGAGCTGGGGGCCACCACAGAGAAGGCCCTTTTTGAGTGTTTTGGACTTTAGCTCTCAGAATCCATGATCATTGACCAAAACAGCTGAGGCTTCTGGGAGTTGATGTTCCAAAACACTTGAAGGCTTAGAGTTTGGGAAGCATCGGTTGAGATAATGTCCATCAGGGTCCTTGCATTTCCAAAATCAAAACGCAACAACTGATGGATTTCGTTGATGCTGTGTTCCTCCAGGAAACCATGATGGACCATGCCCTGCGCACCATCTCCTACATCGCCGACATCGGCAACATTGTGGTCTTGATGGCCAGGCGCCGGATGCCCCGGTCGGCCTCCCAGGACTGCATCGAGACGACCCCGGGGGCCCCGGAGGGGAAGAAGCAGTACAAGATGATCTGCCATGTCTTCGAATCGGAGGACGTAAGTCAACAGGAGGGATGCATAATTCAGAGGCCGTGCATGGCTGAAGCTTGTGCTCGATTAGTCCCTTTTGAGCAGGGTTTGAAGTCTTTCCTCTTTGCTTATTCCACTTGGGCTTCTCTGCCCATGCTCACGTTCATGCATTATTACCTTTCTCATCAAGTGCTTGAATGTTTAATAATTTAGACTGCTCTTTAAAGGCCCTTTAAATCAGAGGCAACCTGGAATGGCATTTGTGTTTGAGGGCTGGTTCCAACACATGATGTGGCTTTACACTACGAGCATTGAATGAAAAGTTATGCCTCCACCTTTGTAACTCCTCAACAGATGGGAGTACTGGTATGCAGCATGTATTGGCTTGTTCAGTAGACTCTCCTCTACAGCTCCATTTTGGTGGGAAGCCTTAGAATTGAAAGGTTGTGTTGTTAAAGTGTGAAGTATGGAACCCTGCACAGACGGTCAGTCAATACGACTTAAGCAATGTGCAGTCATTGAATTCTTGACGGCAGTGTGCATAGGAATTCATTCATGTTTTTTTTTTCAAATTATAATCCGGCCCTCCAACAGTTTGAGGGACTGTGACCTGGCCATCTGTTTAAAAAGTTTGAGGACCCCTGACATAGAGTGTAATCAAGTCTTATCGAGCTTGTGGTTGTTTGGTTTGGTATTCAATAACCTATTATTACAAGACTCAGCCACCTTTATTATCATGGAAGAGTAGATTCATGGAAGCCACCAAATGGTCCCATGGAGACTAGATGGGACTTCTCTCATCCAAGAGAGGATGGGGGATTGTAGTCCAGAAGAGCCATTTGGAGTTGGAGGCAGGTGGCTCTGAGAGCCTCCCTCTGCATTGCCTTTCTCTCCGTCACATTATCCCCTTTTTCTTTCTTTCCTTCTTCATTTCTTTCCTCCCTCCCTCTCCCAGGCACAGCTGATTGCTCAGTCCATCGGCCAAGCCTTCAGCGTGGCCTACCAAGAGTTCCTCCGCGCCAACGGCATCAACCCGGAGGACCTGAGCCAGAAGGAGTACAGCGACATCATCAACACCCAGGAGATGTACAACGACGACCTCATCCACTTCTCCAACTCAGAGAACTGCAAAGAGGTGCATGTGTTTTCCTTTCCTCTTCCATGCAATGCAAAATCTGCTCTCCCTTCAACTGCTTGTTAGTGAAGCGCATGCTGAGAACCCACGCGGAGTTTTAAGAGTTCCTTTCAAGCATATTTTAAAGCATATATCCAACTGGAGCATCAAATTAAACTCACTGTGCTTTTCAGGGTGCTTTTTTTGTTATTACTGCTGTTATATGGCAATTACTGGATTTTGCTTCCTTTGTTATGAAGACGTGCATCCCTGTCCTCAGCTTGGTGCCTCCTAAATGCTGTTGGCCTACAAATCCCAGCTGTGTGACTAAATGTGCCATCGGAAAAGAACGATAGAAGTTACAGTCCCAAAAACCTGGAAATAGGAATGGATGGTGGGGCAAACATGGCCCTCGAAACACCCCAAGGCATATAGAGCTACAAAAATGTATTGTTGAAGGCTTTCATGGCCAGAATCACTACGCTGTTGTAGGTTTTTCGGGCTCTATAGCCATGTTCCATTTCATAGAATCATAGAATCAAAGAGTTGGGAGAGACCTCATGGGCCATCCAGTCCAACACCATTCTGCCAAGAAGCAGGAATATTGCATTCAAATCACCCCTGACAGATGGCCATCCAGCCTCTGCTTAAAAGCTTCCAAAGAAGGAGTCCCCACCACACTCCAGGGCAGAGAGTTCCACTGTTGAACGGCTCTCACAGTCAGGAAGTTCTTCCTTGTGTTTAGATGGAATCTCCTTTCTTGTAGTTTGAAGCCATTGTTTCGTGTCCTAGTCTCCAAGGAAGCAGAAAACAAGCTTGCTCCCTCCTCCCTGTGGCTTCCTCTCACATATTTATACATGGCTATCATATCCCCTCTCAGCCTTCTCTTCTTCAGGCTAAACATGCCCAGCTCTTTAAGCCACTCCTCATAGGTCTTGTTCTCCAGATCTTTGATCATTTGAGTTGCCCTCCTCTGGACACATTCCAGCTTGTCAATATCTCTCTTGAATTGTGGTGCCCAATTTCCCCAATTATGCTGGGGAAAATGGAAGGAAAAAGGAAGAGGGGGCGATCAAAGGCAAGATGGATGGATGGCATCCTTGAAGGGACTGGATTGACCTTGAAGGAGCTGGTGGTGGTGACGGCCGACAGGGAACTCTGGCATGGGCTGGTCCATGAAGTCACGAAGAGTTGGAAACGAATGAATGAATGAACAACAACATAGCCATGTTTTAGAAGCATTCCCTCCTGACATTTCGCCTGCATCTGTGGCAGGCATCCTCAGAAACCTGACCTCATAACCTCTAAGGATGCCTGCCACAGATGCAGGCGAAATGCCAGGAGAAAATGCTTCTAGAACATGGGCATACAGCCCGAAAAACCTACAACAACCCTGAGCCTCAAAAAGTTCAGAAATCACCTGAAATTTTAAATTATTTTTTAAAATTTGGGCAGAATCCTTTGCATCCAAACCAGTCAAAGTGGTTCAAAATCAACATAAAGAGTGAAAATCTGGCTCTTTGAGCAAACGTTTGGAACCACAGCATGACCAGAAAAACTCAAATCGGAAAATGAACCCGGAATGATTAAGATGATGGAACGGTTGAGGATTTGAACAAGAAGACATAGTTTTTATCATTTTTATTATTCATTTCTTTTATGGTTTTTAAATGTATGGTAATGTTTTTGCTTTTTATTGATGTATGTATTTTTATATATGGCATCTAATTGATGCTGACTTGTATGCCACCCTGAGTCATCTTTGGGCTAATAAGGGTGGAATACAAATGTTGTAAATAAATAAGTAAATCTGGCAATTTTAGTTCAGGTAATCCCCAAAGATCACGAAACCTCCCAAAAAGTCTGACCAAATGGCAAATAATAAGAACAACAATCATTATACAGCCTTTTTCACTTATTGGGAGTGGAAAGAGTTGGGGAGAACTTTAATTGAAGGGGAAATGCAGAAGGAAAAGAGTGGTGTTGGATAAGAGCATCGGATAAGACAGAATGTCGGATAAGCGAAGGTCGGATAAGCGAGACTCTATTATAATAAGCATTTATATCCAGCTTATTCTCTTCCAGGTAACACTAAAAGTCATATAATATGTAAATTGAAACCCAAAGCAAACAAACACTGAAATAATACTGGAGTCTCCTTCTCTGGAGGCTTTTAAGCAGAGAACTTTGATAGTGTTTTCCATCAACCCTGGATGCAAGACCCTTAAGTTCTCTTCCAAATCTGATTCCATATAGGAATGATTAAAATACATAGTTAAAACTGGTAGAATCATGGAAATGGATGTCTAGAATCATAGTAAGATCTGTTGGAAGTTATGGGACAAACAATGGTGTTTTCTCTCCACAGAGTTGCCATCTTGGTCTGTCAATCCCCAAACTGTCAATTCCATAGTGATGCTCAAGTTTCAAATAACTCAAAACTAGAGACCTAAGGATGCACCAGATCCACAAAGACTGTTTTACTCCTCCACCATTTTCCACGATTCCTGTATTTTAATTTCCATTTTAAGGGAGCTCTCCAAGGTTCAGAAACCTATCTGCCAAAGAGCTTCAGCACCTTGGAGAGCTCTCTCAAAGTCCAAACGAAATAGGAAGGAGCTATAGCGGTTACTAGGCCTGGGTAACAACGGAAAAATTTGTTTCTAAAATCGATTCGTTTTTTGGGGTTTTTTGCGTTTCGTTATTTAAAATAATTACAAAATTTTCCTTTTAAAAGGTTCGATATTTACGAAATTTCGTAAATGTGAAAAAAATTACAAAACATTAACGAATCGATTTCCGAAACAATAACGAATCGATTCGTTAATGGCGGACGCGACCGCGAAATACGCTAAAAAACCTCCAAAAACTTCTGAAGCTTCCCTCTCCCTCTGTTGACTGTTGGTGTGATATTATAATTTTTTTTCACTAATTAAACAAAAAACAACCATAAAACTTGCCCCAGACATGCGAAAATAATAACGACCTCAAAACAATAACGAAACGAATACAATAACGAAATACGAAGCATTTACAAAACTATTTAAAAATTCGTTTTTTTAAAAAAATTGCTCCAGAATGCTTCGTTATCGTTTTGTAATTGAAAAAATTAACGAATTATTAACGAATTACGAATTAACGAAACAAAACCGCCCAGCCCTAGCGGTTATGTCTTCTCCATTGAACACCCACCCTTGTGATATGCTGATATCTGATTTCATGTTTGGTGTTCTTCAGTGGAGCAAGGACCTCCTGACTTTTCCTGATTTTAGTTTAGTCGAATATAGACAAGTCTCCAACATGCACCAACAATCCACTTTTCTTTGATGTAAACAAACTAAATTTCCTCCTTCATTCTCAACCCGGGGATGTTGTTCCCATTTTGAATTTGCTCCGTATTCTCTGTCTATCTCTCCTTTCATAAATGCGATTGATTTAATGTGGAGACAGGGCCCATGCTGTGGGTTAATCAGCGCCGAACAGAGCGGGGTCTTTTTCCTGCTGTGAAAATGCATCTCCCATCCTCTGTGTCTTGCATTTAAAAGCAGACAGCATGCTGTTTCGACAAAGGCCCTGCCGTTGGTGCAGCTTCGCAATTTTGGAGGAAGGAGGAATATGGGGTGATCCGTCTCGTTCAAACGCTTTCTGTTTTTCCCTTCCTTCCTTCCTTTTCATGGCTTGGCTCCTACCTCCCAAAGGATAATTTGCAGAGATCTTGGAGAAGTTACTTTTTCAGATGATGCTATTCGAAAGATGAAAGGTTTCCAAGCTCCAGATTGCTCCCCAGAACAGGATTTTCAACTCGGTCTTTTGCCTTCTTCATCGGAATGAAAAGAATATATTTTTAAAAAATAGTTTTAAAGACCGAGAATAAGCCATGAGAGTCAAGATGAAGATCCACCCAGAGGAAAAGTGTTCTTGCCATACATCAAGGGAACCACTGACCGCATAGGGAAGCTGATGAGGAAACACAACATACAAGTCCTATCTCCATCGACCACTGTTAAGAGCTTAGGTGTCATCCTGGATTCACAGCTGACAATGGAAGCTCAGATCGCTGCTGCCAGCAAACAGGCCTTTTCCCACCTACGACAAGCGAGGCAGTTGGCACCCTACCTATCTGATGAGGTTCTGGCAACAGTCATCCATACCACAGTCACGTCTAGGCTGGACTATTGCAACACCCTGTATGTGGGCCTTCTGATGTCTACGACCCGAAAGCTCCGTATTGTTCAGAATGCAGCAGCCAGGTTACTCACAAGAATGCCCATGAAATGCCATATAACACCAGTGCTGCAACATTTACATTGGCTTCCAACTGAGTACCGTGGCCTGTATAAGATGCTAGTTCTGACCTTCTAAACTCTTTACGGCCAGGGTCCATTGTACCTTAGGGACCACCTCTCCTTCTCCCATCATTGGAGGTTGCAACAACCAGCCCAACGTGACTTACTTCATATACCGGGTCCTAGAGAAGTGCACTTGGAAAGGACCAGGCGCAGATGGGCTTTTTCTGTTTCTGCCCCTGCCTTGTGGAATTCCTTGCCGCCCTACATGAGAGCCATGCGTGACTTAGGGCCTTTCACTCTCGCACTTAAGACCTGGCTTTTTACTAGAGCATTCGATCTCTGTTGATTTTTAATTTTTGTATGTATGTATTTTATCTTTTGTAATTTAGCTGTAAATCGCGTGGGGCATTCTCGGATGGAGGGTGATTAATAAGTTATTAAATGATGATGATGATGATGATGAAACTATCTACAGACCCATCAAGAAATTCCAACAAATGCTCCGTTCAGCAAAGGACAAGAGGGATCCTCTCACTTCTGCAGGAGACTACCGTATACCATGCAGCTGTGGACAAGTCTACATAGGGACCACCAAATGCAGCATTGCCCAACACACGATTCAAGGAACATGAAAGGCACTGCAGACTACTTCAACCAGAGAAGTCAGCCACAGCAGAGCACCTGATGAACCAGCCTGGACACAGCATATTATTTGAGAACACAGAAATGCTGGACCACTCTCACAACCACCATGTCAGACTACACAGAGAAGCCATTGAAATGCACAAGCATGTGGACAATTTCAACAGAAAGGAGGAAACTATGAAAATGAACAAAATCTGGCCACCAGTATTAAAAAACTCTAAAATTGCAACAGCACAACAACAGAGAGGAAACAAACAAGGACATCTCATCACCTCTCAACAAAAGTTTGCCCCAGGCACATTATATGCTAATCAAGGTGATCAGTTGAAACATTCACACCTAGCTCCAGCAGACAAGAGTTCTTTGTCCCACCCTGGTCATTTCACAGATATATAAACCCATTTTCCTAGTTCCAACAGACCTCACTACCTCTGAGGATGCTTGCCATAGATGCAGGCGAAACGTCAGGAGAGAATGCCTCTAGAACATGGCCATATAGCCCGAAAAAAACTACAACAACCTAGCTTTAAATAGTTGAAAAACAAGTGTTATGGGTGTGAAGAATCCCTAATTAGATAAATTCATCCAATCAAAATACTTGCAGTTTTGTTATTTTGCACAGAAAATAATAATTATTTTCTTACCTGCCTCTCCCCACAGCTCGAGGCAGATTATAATACTGAGGAAATAACTAAAACAATTAACTATTTTCTGTACAGAAAGGCTCTTACTAGAAACTTAATGTAAAATTTGCACAAGAATTTTGTGAGAATTTTGCGTAGAGCAGTGTTTCCCAATCTTCTCAATCCCTTCATACAGTTCCTCATGTTGTGACTCCCAACCATAAAATTATTTTCGTTGCTACTTCATAACTGTAATTTTGCTACTGTTATTAATTGTCATGTAAATATCTGATATGCAGGATATATTCACAGGACGAAATTTGGCACAAACCTGATATGCTCAAATTTGAATACTGGTGGGGTTGGCGGGGGGGTTGATTTTGTCATTTAGGAGTTGTAGTTGTTGGGATTTATAGTTCACCTACAATCAAAGAGCATTCTGAACTCCATCCGCGATGGAATTGAATCAGACTTAGCACACATGACAGCAGACAATACTGGATGGGTTTGGTGGGCATTGACCTTGAGTTTTGGAGTTGCAGTTCACCTACATCCAGAGAGCACTGTGGACTCAAACAATGTTAGGTCTGGACCAAATTTGGAGCCCCCGGTGCTGCAGTGGGTTAAAGCACTGAGCTGCTAAAGTGGTTGACTGAAAAGTCGCAGGTTCGAACCCGGGGAGCAGTGTGAGTGAAGATTGGTGGAGTTTGGGGAAAATAGATCTTGACATTTGGGAGTTGTAGTTGCTTGGATTTAGTTCACCTACAATCAAAAGAGCATTCTGAAACCCACTAACGATATAATTACACCAAATTTCCCACACAGAACCCCCATGACCAACAGAAAATGTGGAAGGATGGTATCCTTGAAGGGGCTGGCTTGACCTTGAAGGAGCTGGGGGTTGCCACGGCTGACAGGGATCTCTGGCCTGGGATGGTCCAGGAGGTCAACAAGAGTTGGAAACAAATGAACAAATAAACAACAACAACAACAACAATATGATTCCTAAATGCAACCATAGAGCCCCTGGTGGCGCAGAGGGTTAAACTGCTGAGCTGCTGTACTTGCTAACCAAAAGGTCATAGGTTCAGATCCAGGGAGCAGTGTGAGCTCCTGCTGTTAGCCCCAGCTTCTGCCAACCTAGCAGTTCGAAAACATGCAAATGTGAGGAGATTAATAGGTCCCGCTCCGGCAGGAAGGTAACGCCGCTCCATGCAGTCATGTTGGCCACATGACCTTGGAGGACAGGCAGAGTGATCTTCAGCCTTCTCTGCCAAAGGGGTTCTTAAGACCATCAGAAATATGTTTTCTGATGGTCTTTGGCAACCCCTCTGAATCCCCCTTAAATCCCCCTCCCCAGGGGTTGATAAACCCCCAGGTTGAAAAATGCTGGCGTAGAGTCAGCCCTGGATTTCAAAACTCTGCTGTTTTCTGTAATTTTCCTTTCCCGGAAAAAATTCTCAAGATTTCTAAAATTTCTCATTAATGTCATGAAAAGAGCTCTCAAATTTGACATCTATCCATGAAACCTCCAGGTAGAAAACCATGTCAACTAATTTTTTGTTGTTGTGTCAGGAGCGACTTGAGAAACTGCAAGTTGCTTCTGGTGTGAGAGAATTGGCCGTCTGCAAGGACGTTGCCCAGGGGACGCCCGGATGATTTGATGTTTCTATCATCCTTCTCTCATGTCCCTGCATTATTTATTTATTTATTTCGCGCATTTGTACCCTGCCCTTCTCAACCCCCGAGGGGGGACTCAAGGCGGTTTACAAAAGGCACAATTCGATGCCAACACAAACAATAAGATAAAACACATATAAACAGCAATTATAAAACAATTAAAACAATCACAGTCAATAAAACCAATCTAATGCTCAACGTTCGCCAGCTCAGAATCCGTAGGTTCATTCCACATTGTCAAATCCTATCAATTCTAGTCGTCATTGTCCTTTGTCCATCTGCCAGATTACCCAAAGGCCTGGTCCCATATCCATGTTTAGTTTCCTTCTAAAAGAGAGGAGGGATGACCTAATTTCCCTGGGGAGTGAATTCCACAGGTGAGGGGCCACCACTGAGAAGGCCCTATTCCTCATCCCCACTAATCTCACTTGTGATAGAGGTTGGGCCGAGAGCAGGGCCTCCCTAGAAGATCTCAAACTCCGAGGCGGGATGTAGAAGGAGATACGTTCGGACAGGTACGCTGGGCCGGAACCATATAGGGTTTTGTAGGTCAAAACCAGCACTTTGAATTGTGCTCGGAACTGGATCGGCAGCCAGTGGAGCTGACACAACAGGGGGGTGGTATGCATGAGAGCTGGAGCTGGTAGAGGGAGCTCATCCGCCTCTCCCCGGCAGAGGGGTTTAACCCTGTCAACTAAAATGGTATCAAACCACATTAACTGCACCATATAGATGTATCCTTCATCCTTTTCCTGTTGACTAGATGCCGCAGATGAGTCTTTTAACAGAGCAATTTGCATTTCACTGTGTTTCAAGCTCTTTTAGTGGGATTGCTTAATTAATTGTGCTTTTTAAAAATGTAATTATTGGGTTTTGATTCTGTCTATATTGCAAGGTGCCTGGGTCCCATGGTTGGTATAAAATGTACAGATCTTGTTGTTTCTTTGTTGCATTTGCTGAATATTTAAAAATATCCTGCAAAGTCATCCTGGAGGAGAAAAATGCTAAATGAGAAGGGGAATGTCATTGGTGTGATCAGGAGAGGAGAGATGTTTATCTGGACTGAGCCCGGCGTTTTGGAGGTGAAATGCAGCCAAGGTGACTGGAAGGGAAGCCGAAAACCAACAAGTCGGGTGGAAATTGGATTTTAAATCAACATGGAGGGAGAGTGTAAATAAATGGTAATCTACTCAGAGGCAGGGAGAGGGGAGGCAAAGCACACAGGCATACATCAATGCGGCACAAGTTCAGGCGCCGCCGATGCTGCTAATGTTGTTATGCCAAGGTGCCAGAGCAGTCGGCAAAAGGATATAATGAGGGTTATTTTCAAATTGGTGCAATGAACAATGGAAGCAAGAGCAAATGCAAGGGAAAGAGAGGTCAAGGAGGAGAGAAGGTGACCTTGCAAGGAGCACTGCATTTTGGGAGGGAGTCCTGCTAGTATTATCATTATTATTATTTGAAACACAACAAGATGAGTCCATAGCAGACACTCTGCTAACTGTTGTATTGGATGACACGTCGGACCCTTCCCAAGTGTCTAGGATGTATCAGCGAATAATGCATGCAGATCCCAGTAAGGTGGCCTTTTGCAGCTGGCAGATGGTAATTTTGTCAGTGCCGATTGTGTTTAAGTGCAGGCCAAGATCTTTAGGCACTGCACCCAGTGTGCCAATCACCACTGGGACCACCTTTACTGGTTTGTGTCAGAGTCTTCGCAGTTCGATCTTTAAATCCTCATATTGTGTCAGCTTTTCCTGTTGTTTCTCTTCAATCCTGCTGTCACCTGGGATTGCGACGTCGATGATCCATACTTTGTTTTTTAACACGATTGTGAGGTCAGGAGTGTTGTGCTCCAGAACTCTGTCTGTCTGAATCCGAAATGGCTTCAAACTACAAGAGAGGAGATTCCATCTGAACATGAGGAAGAACTTCCTGACTGTGAGAGCCGTTCAGCAGTGGAACTCTCTGCCCCGGAGTGTGGTGGAGGCTCCTTCTTTGGAAGCTTTTAAACAGAGGCTGGATGGCCATCTGTCAGGGGTGATTTGAATGCAATCTTCCTGCTTCTTGGCAGAATGGCGTTGGATTGGATGGCCCATGAGGTCTCTTCCAACTCTTTGATTCTATGATTCCATGAAAGTCCCAGAGGAGTTTGGCGTGTTCATTCTCTGTAACTTTTTCTGGCTTGTGATCCCACCAGTTCTTTGTCACAAGCAGATGGTATTTGTTGCACAAGTTCCAATGAATCATCTGAGCAATGGTGTTATGCCTCTGTCTGTGTGATTGTTATTATTGTTATTATTGTTATTATTATTATTATTATTATTATTATTATTATATTAATTATTGTTTGTATTTATTATTTTCATGCTTTTATCTCTTGATTGAGACACAATTTGACTACAATTTTTTCCCGTCCTCTGGTTTTCTATAGTAAAGGTTTTCTCCTGACATTCAGTTGTGTCTGACTCTGGGGGTTGGGGCTCATCTCCATTTCTAAGCCGAAGAGCCAACACCAACAAGGTCATTGGCCAGCATGACTGCATGGAGCACGTTACCTTCCCACCAGAGCAGTACCTATTGATCTCCTCACATTTGCATGTTTTCGAACTGCTAGGTTGGCAGAAGCTGGGGCTAACAGCAGGAGCTCACACTGCTCCCTGGATCTGAACCTATGACCTTTTGGTTAGCAAGTACAGCAGCTCAGCGGTTTAACCCACTGCGCCACCGGGGGCTCCGTGGTTGCATTTAGGAATCATATTGTTGTTGTTTATTTGTTCATTTGTTTCCAACTCTTGGTGACCTCCCGGACCATCCCACGCCAGGGCTCCCTGTCAGCCATGGCAACCCCCAGCTCCTTCAAGGTCAAGCCAGTCCCTTCAAGGATACCATCCTTCCACCTTTTCTGTTGGTCATGGGGGTTCTGTGTGGGAAGTTTGGTCTAATTCTATCGTTAGTGGGGTTCAGAATGCTCTTTTGATTGTAGGTGAACTAAATCCCAGCAACTACAACTCCCAAATGTCAAGGTCTATTTTCCCCAAACTCCACCAGTCTTCACATTTGGGCATATTGGGTTTTGTGCCAAATTTGGTCCAGATTTAATATTGTTTGAGTTCACAGTACTCTCTGGATGTAGGTGAATTGCAACTCCCAAATTCAAGGTCAATGGCCACCAAATCCTTCCAGTATTTTCTGTTGGTCATGGGAGTTCTGTGTGCCAAGTCTGATACAATTCCATAATTGGTGGAGTTCAGAATGGTCTTTGGTTGTAGGTGAACTATAAATCCCAGCAACTACAACTCCCAAAAGACAAATCAATCCCTCCTTAGCCCAACCAGTATTGAAATTTGAGCGCATCTGCTATTTGTGCCAAATTTGTGCCAAATGAATGAAAATACATCCTGCGGGTCAGATATTTACATTACAACTCATAACAGTAGCAAAATTACAGTTATGAAGTAGTAAGGAAAATAATTTTTTTGTTGGCGGGTCACCACAACATGAGGAACTGTATGAAGAGGTCACAGTATTACGAAGGTTGGGAAACACTGCATTAGGAAATGACATTTCTAACCCAGGAACAAGAGTTGTGTTGCGTAGTGTTATTACCGATGCCGATCCCTGCCTTCCTTGCTTTCCAGCTGCAGGTGGCGAAGCACAAGGGGGAGATCCTGGGGGTGGTGATCGTGGAGTCTGGCTGGGGCTCCATCCTGCCCACCGTGATCCTGGCCAACATGATGAACGGAGGGCC
Source organism: Anolis sagrei (assembly GCF_037176765.1). Lineage (NCBI taxonomy): Eukaryota > Metazoa > Chordata > Lepidosauria > Squamata > Anolidae > Anolis > Anolis sagrei. The sequence goes on from NC_090029.1 coordinate 5,868,730, forward strand.
TGCCGCTCGGTCGGGGAAGCTGAGCATCGGGGACCAGATCATGTCCATCAACGGCACCAGCCTGGTGGGGCTCCCACTGGCAACGTGTCAAGGCATCATCAAGGTATCCCTGACGCAAAGGCGGTAGAGCCTCCTCCTCCTCCAGAGGTTTAGAAGCAGAGGCTGGATTGTGTCCTCCTGTCTGGTAGAAAAGAGTTGGACTAGATGACCTTTGGGATTTCCTTCCAGCTCTAGAAAAGCTGGAGGACAGGAGCAGGATTCAAAACGATCTTGACAGATTAGAGAGATGGGCCGAAACTAACAAAATGAAGTTCAACAGGGACAAATGCAAAATACTCCACTTTGGCAGGAAAAACGAAATGCAAAGATACAAAATGGGGGACAATGCCTGGCTCTAGAGCAGTACGTGTGAAAAAGATCTTGGAGTCCTTGTGGACAACAAGTTAAACATGAGCCAGGAATGTGATGTGGCGGCAAAAAAAAGCCAATGGGATTTTGACCTGCATTAATAGGAGCCTAGTGTCTAGATCTAGGGAAGTCATGCTACTCATGCTCTATTCTGCTCTGGTTAGACCACACCGAGAATATTGTGTCCAATTCTGGGCACCACAATTCAAGAGAGATATTGACAAGCTGGAATGTGTCCAGAGGAGGGCGACTAAAATGATCAAGGGTCTGGAGAACAAGCCCTATGAGGAGCGGCTTAAGGAGCTGGGCATGTTTAGCTTGAAGAAGAGAAGGCTGAGAGGAGATATGATAGCCATGTATAAATATGTGAGAGGAAGCCACAGGGAGGAGGGAGCAAGCTTGTTTTCTGCTTCCTTGGAGACTAGGATGCAATGGAACAATGGCTTCAAACTACAAGAGAGGAGATTCCATCTGAACACGAGGAAGAACTTCCTGACTGTGGTGGAGGCTCCTTCTTTGGAAGCTTTTATACAGAGGCTGAATGGCCATCTATCAGGGGTGATTTGAATGCAACATTCCTGCTTCTTGGCAGAATGGGGTTGGACTGGATGGCCCAGGAGGTCTCTTCTAACTCTTTGATTCTGTGATTCTATGATTCTAGACTTCTGCCCCAATGTTGCAGGGACCTTCTTGATTAATCCTCTGCCTTTCCACTCTTTCAGCTGTCCCAGTTTTTGAACCTAATCACGATGGGGGCATTTGTCAACTGTGAGATACATGAATTAGAATGGTGTCATTAAAAGCAGATAATATAACTTAAAGGGAAGTAGGTTAGTTGCGGAGGAGAGAGATGTTTGTACATAGGGAGGCATTTTTTGTCTGTTTTGGGCACATGAGTTTGCCCTTCCAAAGCTTTTTCCGCCATTTTTGTTATGACTCAGGAAGTGAGTCGGAAATGATTCGGTGTATTTTCAGCCCTCTATTAGCCTGCTGGGAGGCAAGCAGCTTGGGGAGAAGTTTTGGGGAGGGGAGGGGTCTTGGCACTGGCAGCCATTGCTCTATATAAAGGGGAGCACATGGCTCAGAGGCTCATTTGGAGCCGGGAAGGGAAGGGAGAAGGGAAAAGGGAAAGAGAAAGGGAAAGGGAGGTTGTGTTGAAGGGAGGTTGGAAGAAGAGCACGGCGGGCAAGCAAGCAGAGAAGAAGGGCTGGGAGAAGGGCTGTAGCCTGGCTGCCTGCCTTGCCGCTTGTGTGTTGTTGCTGTTGGGGTTTGGGACAGGTGGTAACTGCAAGGTTAGTGTGTGGAAACTGCAAGTCACTTCTGGCGTGGGTAGAAGGAGCAACACGGAGGAACCAAAGCACTCCAACATTTTAAAAAGCCTCAGCCTTGTAGCAGGTCTCCCTGGCCTCAGTGTTTTTTGGTTTGTGTTGCACATTGCCTAAAATGAACTAGATCTCCCATCAATTCAAGCCACTCTGTTCTGTCACCGCTGGACCTGAAATGAAGTGCCTTTAAGAGAGGATGTATGGCTTGGATCCAGTGGGAGGCCAGGGCCTCCGAAAAGAAGCCTTTAGGGGGATCTCCCTTATTAAGCAGTCTTTATGAGGCTTGAGAAATATAACATTTCTTTATTAATGAACAAACAGGCTTAACAGTCTATTAGATCTTGCAATCTTGTTTACAGGAAACAGGCACTATCTTCAAAAACTTTGTTAAAAGGAAAATCCCCCCTTTTTAGCTCCTCTCAGGCTGCTGTGAACCTAAACCTGACTGACTTGAGTTCACTACCGGCTGAACTGCGTCTCAGAACCTAGCAGACGTACCAACAGGCCTGTAATCACTTAGCTGGAGATGAGCAAAGCTGTTATTCCCTCCGGCAGTCCTCAGGGCTGTAAAGCGGTTTCCCTGGAACCCTTTGGGAATCTGAAGAGGCTCTTAAAACTGTTCTCCCCGGAAAGTCTTAAGGGACGGAGCCTTTGTACAGGAGAACGTCTGTATACATCCTCTGCATAGATTTCCTTTTTGAGACTAACTGAAAAATGGCCCCTTCCCTCCATGAAAACCCAGAGAGGGGCGGGACCAGGGAACCTAACTGTTATTGACAGGTGGCTTGTCCTATGAATGCAAATTATAACAGGAAGTCACCCTGCTGCAAAATCCGAAGCCTGGTATTCCAAACCAACATTTAATCCAAAGAAATAAAATTGGAGCTCCTGGAACAGCTGTTCCAGAACACTCCTGGCCTAGATTTCTTAATGATGAGAAATCTACACTAAAAATTGACAAATCTGATTTGACAGTAAACAATTACCCCTTCAACAACAATACAACATCACAAATTGGTCTGTGTAACACAGAAACATTGCCATTTTGGCACACTCTTAGTTTTACCTTCCTTACCAATCCGTCCGGACTTGGCAAGGTCTCTGTAACTCTGGCCAAAGGCCACCTGAAACGAGGTAAGGTTTTGTCCTTTAGCAAAATAATATCTCCAACTTGGAGGTTGGGCTTAGAGTCTTTCCACTTCCTGCGACTCTGGAGTTGAGCCAAGCACTCTGCCTTCCACACTCTTTGAACACAAACTCTCCTTCCCAAAGTTGTGAAATCAGATTCCAAGGCAAAAAGGGCAGGGCTGTTTGTTGTTTTCTTTGTTTGCTGTGAATTGCCGAAGAAGACACTACAAAACCCATACTTAAAAGCCTCTCCTTACCTAACTGGGGAAATCAGCTTACAAAGCCCCAAAAGTTCTCAGGGCTGGCTGTTTGTTATTTTCTTTGTTTGCCTAAAAAGGCACTACAATTCCCATACCTCCAAGCCTATACTTCCCTAACTTGTGAAATCAGCTTCCAAGGCCCCAAAAGGTCTCTCTCTGCCATTAATGAAGTGATTCAGAAATTTCGGAAAGTTCCTAATTTTTTTCTGGAAAAATTCGGAATTCAATTCCAAATCGAACCACCATTGCCCCCTACATCTGAAACAAGTTTTGAACCATTTTTTAAATCAACCAAGCCTAGTGTTTAATTGTGGGTTTTAGTGTTCATGTATTTTGAGTCTCCTTCCTGCTGCTTTGGGTCTCCTTTGGGACAGATAAAGTGGGGTATAAATAAATATAATAATAGTAGTAATAGTAATAATACTAGGGATTTAGTCAATGGAAGCACCTCTGCCTTCTTTGTGGTGCCTGTTGTTTAACCAACTCCTTCTTTAGGGCTTGAAGAACCAGACACAGGTGAAGCTGAACATTGTGAGCTGCCCTCCCGTCACCACCGTCCTCATCAAGCGGCCCGACTTGAAATACCAGCTGGGCTTCAGCGTCCAGAACGGAATCGTAAGTATGCAACCCTGCAAGGAATTGGAATTCAAGGGAGATGCAGTTTTCTCTGATTTCTAATCCCAGGATTTTCTAGGTTTTTGTGACCAAATTGAACTCATGTCTCCAGGGTCATAATCCAAGACTAGGCCTGGGCAGTTTTGTTTCGTTAATTCGTAATTCGTTAATAATTCGTTAATTTTTCCAATTACAAAACGATAACGAACCATTCTGGAGCAATTATTTAAAAAAACGAATTTTTAAACACGTTTTGTAAATGCTTCGTATTTCGTTATTGTATTCGTTTCGTTATTGTTCTGAGGTCGTTTCGTTATTATTTCCGTATGTCTGGGCCAGTTTTATGGTTTAATTAGTGAAAAAAATTATAATATCACACCAACAGTCAAGAACAGAGGGAGAGGGAAGCTTCAGAAGTTTTTGGAGGTTTTTTAGCGTATTTCGCGGTCGCGTCCGCCATTAACGAATCGATTCGTTATTGTTTCGGAAATCGATTCGTTAATTTTTTACCATTTACGAAATTTCGTAAATATCGAACTTTTTAAAAGGAAAATTTTGTAATTATTTTAAATATCGAAACAAAAAAACCCCCCAAATACAAATCGATTTTAGAAACAAATTTTTGCGTTGTTACCCAGGCCTATCCAAGACTCACACCACTTTGTTTCTGTGTCAGAAGCAACTGAAATGGTTCAATTCATTCCTCCGGGACCGGAGACAGAGGGTGGAGTGGTGAGGCCAAAGCTCTGAGAGCTCCTGCCTTTGCTGTGGAGTGAGTTCCCCAGGGTGTTATCCTCTCACCCCTGTTATTTAACATCTACGTCCGGCCACTTGCTGGACTGGTGCGGAGCTTTGGCCTAGAGTGCTACCAGTATGCAGATGATACCCAGCTACTCTTGCGTCTTGAACCTGGAACAACCACGATTCCTGAGAACTTTAGGCTGCGTTTAGAAGCAGTGATGAGTTGGCTGCGAGCGAGCAGACTCAAAGTGAATCCTGCAAAAACTGAGATCCTCTGGCCTGGCCAGCCGCCAGAATTAACCCAGTCTCTGCCTGATTTCGATGGGGAAGCTCTGGTTCTGTCTGCCACCGTTAAAAGCCTTGGGGTTGTGTTGGACTCATCGCTGACGATGGAGACCCAGATCACTGGCTTTTTTCATCTTCGCCAGGCAAGGAAATTGGCATCCTACCTTTCGGTAGAAGCATTGACAACAGTAATCCACGCAACAGTCACCACGAGGTTGGACTATTGCAATGCCTTATATGCCGGCCTTACGAAATCAACAACCCAGAAGATTTGGATGGTCCAAAATGCAGCGGCCAGGCTGCTAGCGGGATTATCTATAAGATCCCATATCACACCAATTCTGCAACAACTGCATTGGCTACCAATAGGGACCGCCTCATTCCTTTTCCCCATCAGTGGTCACCTCGATCCACCTAGGAAAATCTCCTATATATACCAGGCCCTAGGGAGGTACACCTGGAAGCTACAAGGCATAGAGCTTTTTCGACCTGCGACCTTTGGTAAAGGCACTCAAGACTTTGCTGTTTGGTTGTGCATTTAAGTAATCAGATCTAATTTGCCAAATAGTTACTGTTGAATGTTTTTATGTTGAATGTTTTTATATTGTGTAAATGCTATTTAAGACTGCAAGTCGCTCGGAGCACCTTGGTGGAGAGCGACTAATTAAGAAATAAAGTGAAGTGAACTTGAGAAACTGCAAGTCGCTTCTGGCGTGAGAGAATTGGCCGTCTGCAAGGACATTGCCCGGGATGCCCAGATGTTTTGCCATCCTATGGGAAGCTTCTCTCATGTTTGTGCATGAGAAGCTGGAGCTGACAGGCAGGATCTCCCCCCGCTCCCCGGATTTGAACCGCCAACCTTTCGCTCAGCAGTCCTGCCGGCACAAAGGTTTAACCCATTGTGCCACTGGGGGCTCCTATTCTGCTAAATCATTCTGACTCATGTTACCAACCACATCCCAATCCATGTCTGCATTTTTCGCTCGTAATATGTCTATGATTCCAGATTATTTTCGTATTGGTTTTCCGCCATATCTCTGTATCAGTGCCATCTTTAATTGTACTCTGCTGCCATCTAGTGGCTGCTAGATGTAAGCACAGTTGCAGAAAGGAAATCGTGATTATATCTATATAAATAAAAATGTAATGTTCGTTTGTGGGATTAACATAACTCAAAAGCCACTGGACAAATTGACACCAAATTTGGACACAAGACACCTATCAGGCCAACGAGTGACCATCACTCATAAAAACACTGAGAAACGTAACAGAAGGGACTGAAAAAGCCAAAAAAACAAAAATGTGCATTGCAACGCATGCGCAAAACCACATATATACACATATATACATGTATTCCTCCAGCAAAGGATCACCGCCTTGTCGGGGCGCTGGAGCTTGAGCACCTCAATGATGTCATGAGCGAAACCGTGAAGGGCCACCCAAGACGGGACGGTTGTGGCAGAGAGGTCAGACCAAGTGTGATCCCTGGGGAAGGCAATGGCAAACCACTCCAGTATCCTTGCCAAGAAAACTAAATGGATCAGTACAACCAGAGATATGTCGGTATGCCATTGGAAGATGGGACTCCCAGGTCGGAAGATGGCCAAAATGCTACTGGGGAGGAGCAGAGGATAAGTTCAACTAGCCCCAGATGTGATGACGCAGCTAGCTCAAAGCCGAAAGGAAGGCTAGCGGCCGACGGTACTGGAGGTGAACGACGAATCCGATGCTCTAAAGATCAACACACCATAGGAACCTGGAATGTAAGATCTATGAGCCAGGGCAAATTGGATGTTGTTATTGGTGAGATGTCAAGACTAAAGATAGACATTCTGGGGGTCAGCGAACTGAAATGGACTGGAATGGGCCACTTCACATCAGATGACCACCAGATCTACTACTGCGGACAAGAGGAACATCGAAGAAATGGAGTAGCCTTCATAATTAATAAGAAATTCGCTAAAGCGGTGCTTGGATACAACCCAAAAAATGACAGAATGATCTCAATCCGAGTGCAAGGAAAGCCTTTCAACATTACAGTGATCCAAATATACGCCCCAACCACAGCTGCTGAAGAAGCAGAAGTAGATCAGTTCTATGAGGATCTGCAGGACCTACTGGATAATACACCAAAAAGAGACATTATTTTCATTACAGGAGACTGGAACGCCAAGGTGGGAAGTCAAATGACAACTGGGATCACAGGCAAGCATGGTCTGGGAGAACAAAATGAAGCGGGACGCAGGCTGATAGAATTTTGCCAGGAAAACTCACTGTGTATAACAAATACTCTCTTCCAACAACCTAAAAGACGGCTTTATACATGGACCTCACCAGACGGTCAACACCGAAATCAGATTGACTACATCCTTTGCAGCCAAAGGTGGCGGACATCCATCCAGTCGGTGAAAACAAGACCTGGGGCTGACTGTAGCTCAGATCACGAACTTCTTATTGCCCAGTTTAGAATAAAACTAAAGAGATCAGGGGAAATACACAGACCAGTTAGATATGATCTCACTAACATTCCTAGCGAATATACAGTGGAAGTGAAGAACAGATTTGAAGGACTAGATTTAGTAAACAGAGTCCCAGAAGAACTATGGACAGAAGTCCGAGACATTGTTCAGGAGGCAGCAACAAAGTACGTCCCAAAGAAAAAGAAAACCAAGAAGGCAAAATGGTTGTCTGCTGAGACACTGGAAGTAGCCCAAGAAAGGAGGAAAGCAAAAGGAAACAGGGATAAGGGGAGATATGCCCAGTTAAATGCGCAATTCCAGAGGTTAGCCAGAAGAGATAAGGAACTATTTTTAAATAAGCAATGCATGGAAGTGGAAGAAGACAACAGAATAGGAAGGACAAGAGACCTCTTCCAGAAAATTAGAAACATTGGAGGTAAATTTCAGGCAAAAATTGGCATGATAAGAAACAAAGATGGCAGGGACCTAACAGAAGCTGAAGAGATCAAGAGAAGGTGGCGAGACTATACAGAAGATCTGTATAGGAAGGATAATAATATTGAGGATAGTTTTGACGGTGTGGTGAATGAATTAGAACCAGACATCCTGAGGAGTGAGGTTGAATGGGCCTTAAGAAGCATTGCTAACAACAAGGCAGCAGGAGACGACGGGATCCCAGCTGAACTGTTTAAAATCTTAAAAGATGATGCTGTCAAGGTGATGCATGCCATTTGCCAGCAAATATGGAAAACACAAGAATGGCCATCAGACTGGAAAAAATCAACTTATATCCCCATACCAAAAAAGGGAAATGCGAAAGACTGCTCAAACTTCCGTACAGTGGCCCTTATTTCTCATGCCAGTAAGGTAATGCTCAAGATCCTGCAAGGAAGACTCCAGCAATACATGGAGCGAGAGTTGCCAGATGTTCAAGCTGGGTTTAGAAAAGGTAGAGGAACGAGAGACCAAATTGCCAATATCCGCTGGATAATGGAGAAAAGCAGGGAGTTTCAGAAAAACATCTACTTCTGCTTCATTGACTATTCTAAAGCCTTTGACTGTGTGGATCATAATAAATTGTGGCAAGTTCTTAGTGGGATGGGCATCCCAAGCCACCTTGTCTCTCTCCTGAGGAATCTGTACAAGGACCAAGTAGCAACAGTCAGAACTGACCACGGAACAACAGACTGGTTCAAGATTGGGAAAGGCGTACGGCAAGGCTGCATACTCTCACCCAACCTTTTTAACTTGTATGCAGAACACATCATGCGATGTGCGGGGCTGGATGAATGCAAAGCTGGGGTGAAAATTGCTGGAAGAAACATTAACAACCTCAGATATGCAGATGACACCACTCTGATGGCCGAAAGCGAGGAGGAGCTGAGGAGCCTTCTAATCAAGGTGAAAGAAGAAAGCGCAAAAGCCGGGTTGCAGCTAAACATCAAAAAAACCAAGATTATGGCAACAAGAATGATTGACAACTGGAAAATAGAGGGAGAAACCGTGGAGGCCGTGACAGACTTTGTATTTCTAGGTGGGAAGATGACTGCAGACGCAGACTGTGGCCAGGAAATCAGAAGACGCTTACTTCTTGGGAGGAGAGCAATGTCCAGTCTCGATAAAATAGTAAAGAGTAGAGACATCAGACTGGCAACAAAGATCCGCCTAGTCAAAGCCATGGTATTCCCTGTAGTCACCTACGGATGTGAGAGCTGGACCTTAGGGAAGGCTGAGCGAAGGAAGATCGATGCTTTTGAGCTGTGGTGCTGGAGGAAAGTGCTGAGAGTGCCCTGGACTGCGAGAAGATCCAACCAGTCCATCCTCCAGGAAATAAAGCCCAACTGCTCACTGGAGGGAAAGATACTAGAGACAAAGTTGAAGTACTTTGGCCACATCATGAGGAGACAGGAAAGCCTAGAGAAGACAATTATGCTGGGGAAAGTGGAAGGCAAAAGGAAGAGGGGCCGACCAAGGGCAAGATGGATGGATGGCATCCTTGAAGTGACTGGACTGACCTTGAAGGAGCTGGGGGTGGTGACGGCCAACAGGGAGCTCTGGCGTGGGCTGGTCCATGAGGTCACGAAGAGTCGGAGACGACTGAACGAATGAACAACAACATACATGTATTCACAAATATACACACTCATATACACATATATACATACAAAAACACATGTACACAGACTGGGCCACAGCAACGCATGGCAGGGGACAGCTAGTTTGAACATAACACCCAAATGATGGGTGTTTCAGTCCACCATGGGCCATGTATTTTCCCACCAAGATAAGAAACTTGTGATAACCTTTTGTTACGCTTAAGTGGAATTTAGTCTGGTCCAATACAAAAGACACAATAACTGAGGAAAAAGAACAGAAAACTTTACTCTTGTCGGCAGAGTCAAAACATAAACTTGCAGTGTTGCATACAAAATAAACACTGCAACAAACTCACATAGTCCTTGTAAGAACTACAGAATGCAAAGAACATGGCTTCTTCATCTTCCTTCAAATGAGCAGCACAAATGGTTGAGCATAAGCTCCTCAGAGCAAAACTCACAGGGAGGAGGGAGCAAGCTTGTTTTCTGCTTCCTTGGAGACTAGGACACGGAACAATGGCTTCAAACTACAAGAGAGGAGATTCCATCTGAACATGAGGAAGAACTTCCTGACTGTGAGAGCTGTTCAGCAGTGGAACTCTCTGCCCCAGAGTGTGGTGGAAGCTTTTAAACAGAGGCTGGATGGCCATCTGTCAGGGGTGATTTGAATGCAATATTCCTGTTTCTTGGCAGAATGGGGTTGGACTGGATGGCCCATCAGGTCTCTTCCAACTCTTTGATTCTAGGATTCTATGAAAGCTGAACTGTATTCTAAAACACATACAGTTATATCCCACCAGATGTGGCTCAAATTTACTAGCTGACCTACATTAGCAGCTGCACATAATCATTAACAGAATTATTATTATTATTATTTATAACCCGGCTCCATCTTCACTTTATAGAATCATAGAATCATAAAACGAAATGCAAAGATACAAAATGGGGGACAATGCCTGGCTCGAGAGCAGTACGTGTGAAAAAGATCTTGGAGTCCTCATGGACAAGAAGTTAAACATGAGCCAACAATGTGATGTGGCGGCAAAAAAAGCCAATGGGATTTTGGCCTGCATCAAGAGGAGCATAGTGTCTAGATCTAGGGAAGTCATGCTCCCCATGCTCTATTCTGCTTTGGTTAGACAACACCTGGAATATTGTGTCCAATTCTGGGCCCCACAATTGAAGAGAGATATTGACAAGCTGGAATGTGTCCAGAGGAGGGCGACTAAAATGATCAAGGGTCTGGAGAACAAGCCCTATGAGAATCCAAGAGTTGGAAGAGACCTCATGGGCCATCCAGTCCAACCCCATTCTGCCAAGAAGCAGGAATGTTGCATTCAAATCACCCCTGACAGATGGCCATCCAGCCTCTGCTTAAAGGCTTCCAAAGAAGGAGCCTCCACCACACTCCGGGGCAGAGAGTTCCACTGCTGAACGGCTCTCACAGTCAGGAAGTTCTTACTCGTGTTCAGATGGAATCTCCTCTCTTGTAGTTTGAAGCCATTGTTCCGCGTCCTAGTCTCCAAGGAAGCAGAAAACAAGCTTGCTCCCCCCTCCCTGTGGCTTCCTCTCACATATTTATACACGGCTATCATATCTCCTCTCAGCCTTCTCTTCTTCAGGCTAAACATGCCCAGCTCCTTAAGCCACCCATCTCCCCAAAGGGGACTCGGGACGGCTAACATGAGCCCAAAAACAATACAGTATTAGACACAGAACAACAGCAAAATTACATCACAGCAAAATACAGAAAATAACAAAATAAAATATCGTAATCGGTGTAAAATAACAAAATGAAAATCAGATGCAAAGGGGTGGCCCAGATGCATAAGATAAAATGTTAAAAACCTGGATGAGATAAGGTTTTCTTTAACACACACACACTTGATTTTATTTCAATTCCAGCTGATGGTTTGGGCATTGGATTATGGCTCTCTTGCTCATGGAAACGCACATTTGGAGAGACTGATGTACCCAGGTGTAATGGGTCTGTCCCTAACAGGGGGCAAGTCACATCTCTGTCATTGAACTAACTCTCTCTCTCTCTTGTTCTTTTGGAGCAGATCTGCAGCCTGATGAGAGGGGGGATCGCCGAGCGAGGCGGGGTCCGTGTGGGTCACCGCATCATCGAGATCAACGGGCAAAGCGTCGTGGCCACCGCACATGAAAAGATCGTCCAAGCTTTGTCCAACTCTGTCGGAGAGGTGAGTCTTCCCAAGTCCAGCAGAAGTTGGCCACCAAAATCCTGTTATGTGTGTTTGCCTTCAAGTCAGCTGTTTGACTTGTGGTGACCCTAGGAATGCCACAAGGAATCCTCAGAGGTGGTTTTTCCGGTTCCTTCCTTTGAAATATAGCCTGGTATTCATTAGTGGTCTCCCACCCAATACCTAACAAGGGATGATCCTGCTTAGCTCCCAAGAACAGACAGGACCTGGTGACTTTAGGGTGTCTTGGCTCCATTTGTGTATATATGCTTCTTCAAGTCACCTATAAATACAACTTAGCCATCCTAGCAGTCCGAAAACATGCAAATGTGAGTAGATCAATAGGCACCACTCCGGCGGGAAGGTAATGGCACTTCCTTCCTTCCTTCCTTCCTTCCTTCTTTCCTTCCTTCCTTCCTTCCTTCCTTCCTTCCTTCCTTCCTTCCTTCCTTCCTTCCTTCCTTCTCTATCTTTTGTTTCTTCTCTCCTTCCTTCTCTCTCTTTTTCCTTTCACTTTTTTATTTCCTTCTCTCCTTCCTTGCTTCTCTACCTTCCCTTCCCTTCCTTCCTTCCTTCCTTCCTTCCTTCCTTCCCCTCCCTCCCTCCTTCTCTCCTTCCTTTCCCTCCATTCCTTCCCTCTTTCCCTCCTTCTCTCGTTACTTCTTGACTGTCCCATTTAATATTGTATTTATATCTTACATAGAAAGAAGGAAAGGAAGAAGTAAGTAAGGAGGTACAGGGAGGAAGGAAAAAGAAAGGGAGGGAGGGAAGGAGGGAAAGAAAATAAAGAAGAAGGAAGGAGGGAAAGGAAGAAGGGAGATGAAGAAAGGAGGGAGGGAAGGAAATAGAGAAAGGGAATGAAGGAGGAAAGGAAATAAAAATGTAATGTTCATTTGTGGGATTAACAGAACTCAAAAACCACTGGGGGAATTGACACCAAATTTGGACACGATACCCCTAACAACCCAATGTATGTCCTTCACTAAAAAAACAATGAAAACAAAAAGCGGAAAGGACTTCTAAACTGCATGTCCACAAAGGAGAAACTGCATACCCGGAAAGAGACCCATGGCCACACCCCCTCCTCCTCACGGGAAACAGCCGGCCGTTAAAGCATGAGGAGCCAGCCACGGCTACACACACACATACACACACACAAGCGAGAGTGGGCACCATGGTGGAGGTGGAGGCTTGCCGCATGGAGCCCCTTCTCTTTCCCTGCTATGTCAGGAGGGCGGTCTCCTCCTCCTCCTTTCCCTGTTGGAAGAGGAGGGGGCGGATGAGTGGCAGCGGCAGCAGTGGAGCCCCCAGGCAAGGAAGAAGGGGAGGAGGAGGAGGAGAAGGTCGACGGTGCTTGAGTGAAGGACCTTCCTTCTCTCCTTCACTCCCTTCTCTTCTTTCCTCCCTCTCCTTCCTTCCTCCCTTTCTTTCCTTTTCTTCCTTCCTTCTCCTTCCTTTCCTTCTTTCCCTCCTTCCCTTCCTTCCTGTCCCTCCTTCCTTCTTCCTTTCCTTCTTTTCATCCCTCCCTCCCTTCCTTTCCTCCTTCTTTCCCTTTATTTATTTCCTTCCCCTTCATTTCCTTCCCTCCCTCCTTCTTTTCCCTCTTTCCTTCCTTCTTCCTTCCTTCTCCCTTCCTTCCTTCCTTCCTTCTTTCCTGTTCCTCCTTTCTTTCTTTTCCTTCCTTCCCTTCCTTCCATCCCTCCCTCCCTTTCTTTTCCCTTCCTTCCTGTCCCTCCTTCCTTCCTTCTTCCTTTCCTTCTTTCTATGTAAGATATAAATACAATACTAAATGGAAGGGACAGTCAAGAAGTAACAAGAGAAGGAGGGAAAGAGAGAAGGAATGAAGGGGGAAAGGGGGAAGGAAGGAAGGAGAGAAGGAGGGAGGGAAAGGAAGGAAGGAAAGAAAGAAAGAAAGTTAGAGAAGCAAGGAAGTAGAGAAGGAAATAAAAAAGTGAAAGGAAAAAGAGAGGGAAGGAAGGAGAAAAGGAACAAAAGATAGGGAAGGAAGGAAGGAGAGAAGGAAGGATGCAACCAAAGAACAAAGAAAGGGAGGAAAGAAACAGGTAGAAATTGAAGAAAGAAGAGAAATAGGAAAAGAAAAAGAAGAAAGGAAGGAAAGAGGGAAGGAAGGAGAGAAAGAGGGAGGGAAGGTTGGCCAGAGCAACGCATGGCGGGTACAGCTAGTCAATAAATAAATAATTCATTCCCATCCATTCCCTCCTAACCAGATCCATATGAAGACCATGCCGGCCGCCATGTTCCGGTTGCTCACTGGGCAAGAGACGCCGCTGTACATCTAACGCGAGGCTCTTATCTCTCTGTCTCTCATATCAAAAGAACTGGACCATTCTGCCGAAGATCTGAAACCCTTCAAGCGGGATTTTGTACTCCGTCGGAACGGAAAAAGGTTTGAACCGAGTCCGGGATATTCTGGCATCTCAGTGGATCTCAGCTTCTTTGCCTTTTCTTTTCCTCCCTCTTTTCCTTTCACGTTCTCTCCATCTTTGGGTTTTTCAAAAAAATTGTTGCCAAAAGAGGAAGCTGTTCCTACGGACCACTGACGTCACCTTTTGGGCAAGATCCTCGGCAAATCTGTTTCCTTAGGGCTGCGAAATGCCGCTGCAGATGGGGGAAATGTGCGAGTGAGGAAGCCTGCAAAGAAGCGAGAGCTTTTGAATATCGCGGTGGCCCTTGATCCGCACGATTTGCGGGACCAGATTTTCCTGAAAATGACCAAGAATGTATGCAATGTTAAGGGCCAAGCGGGTGGGAGGGACGAACCGACAAACAAGCGGGGGAACGTGTTTGACGCTAAACGAAAGAACGAGGGGAAACCCTGCCGTCGTCATTAGTAGTCTTATTGACAAGTGTAATTAATGTGAGTTTTAATGGACCGTGACTTAAGTGTGAAACAGGAACAAAGGGTGGGGCGGGCGTGGATTTGCAGGGGGAGGCGGGCGGTGGAATTAAAAATGTAATAAAATAATTGCCGACTATTTATTTAGATGAGGTGCTTTTGGGGGAAGAGCGAAGGTTTGTAGCGACCGAGATATCCTAAACCTTCCATCGATCACCTGAGTTTACTACCACAGGAAAGCCATGCTTTACAGAACCAATTTTTTTATAAATGTGTCGAAATCTCGTTCGGTTTTGGGTCGTTCTCTCTGTTTTATTATGACTACGATTAATTAATAATAACTTTACTTTTCCTGAGCCAATTTTTTTTGTGTGCGTGTGTATGGACCGAATGTAAAACCGGCTGCAAACGGGGAGGGGACGTCACCCGCCGTCAACAGTATTAGACTTTGTGGAGACAATACAACCAAGTACTAGTAATAATCGTGTTTCATGATGAGATAAATGTCAACTGATGTAACCTTTCTGTCTTGATTTCCTTTTTCTTTTCCCCTCCTCAACTTTGGGCCAAGGCCTTGAAGGAAACAAACAAACAAAACAACAAACAAGCAAACAAACAATACACTGTGACTATACAGACGCCTTACCATGCAGTAACAAAACGCTTTAGGATTACTGTACTTCAAGGAGTAACGCCGTAGACCTCTGTTGCATGCAGGTGACCCTAGGAGAGAGACTTCATCTAGACTCACTAATAAATTTGGAGTAATAAAGCACCCCGGCTGCTCTTGTTTCTTTTGCAGAGAGTGCTTCGCGGAGACCGAGTAGGGCATCAACGAAGGCCGTCTCCCGTTTCAGGTTGAGTACCTCTTATCTGAAATGCTTGGTGGTGGGTCTTACACCATGGAGTTTGGGCCTTTCTAGCATGGTGTGCAAAGGTAGTGATCTCATCATGGGTGTCTAAGGCATGTAGAATCATACTTACCGTATATAGAATCATAGAATCAAAGAGCTGGAAGAGACCTCATGGGCCATCCAGTCCAACCCCCTGCCAAGAAGCAGGAATATCGCATTCAAATAACCCCCGACAGATGGCCATCCAGCCTCTGTTTAAAAGCTTCCAAAGAAGGAGCCTCCACCACACTCCGGAGCAGAGAGTTCCACTGCTGAATGGCTCTCACAGTCAGGAAGTTCTTCCTCATGTTCAGATGGAATCTCCTCTCTTGTAGTTTGAAACCATTGTTCCATTGCGCCCTAGTCTCCAAGGAAGCAGAAAACAAGCTTGCTCCCTCCTCCCTGTGGCTTCCTCTCACATATTTATACATGGCTATCATATCTCCTCTCAGCCTTCTCTTCTTCAGGCTAAACATGCCCAGCTCCTTAAGCCGCTCCTCATAGGGCTTGTTCTCCAGACCTTTTATCATTTTAGTTGCTCTCCTCTGGACACATTCCAGCTTGTCAATATACTCAAATATAAGCCAAGGCACCTAATTTTATCACAAAAAACTGGGAAAACATATTGGTAAATGGACGAACCCAGAGAGTGCTCACCAATGCTTCCTCTTCATCCTGGAAAGAAGTGGCAAGTGGAGTGCCGCAGGGTTCCGTCCCGGGCCCGGTCCTGTTCAACATCTTTATTAATGACTTAGATGAAGGGCTAGAAGGCAAGATCATCAAGTTTGCAGACGACACCAAATTGGGAGGGATAGCCAATACTCCAGGGGACAGGAGCAGGATTCAAAGTGATCTTGACAGATTAGAGAGATGGGCCAAAACTAACAAAATGAAGTTCAACAGGGACAAATGCAAGATACTCCACTTTGGCAGAAAAAACGAAATGCAAAGATACAGAATGGGGGATGCCTGGCTTGAGAGCCGTACGTGTGAAAAAGATCTTGGAGTCCTTGTGGACAACAACTTAAACATGAACCAACAATGTGATGTGGCGGCAAAAAAAGCCAATGGGATTTTGGCCTGCATCAATAGGAGCATAGTGTCTAGATCTAAGGAAGTCCTGCTCCCCATGCTCTATTCCGCTTTGGTTAGACCATATCTGGAATATTGTGTCCAATTCTGGGCACCACAATTCAAGGGAGATATTGACAAGCTGGAATGTGTCCAGAGGAGAGTGATTAAAATGATCAAGGGTCTGGAGAACAAGCCCTATGAGGAGCGGCTTAAGGAGCTGGGCATTTTTAGCCTGAAGAAGAGAAGGCTGAGAGGGGATATGATAGCCATGTATAAATATGTGAGAGGAAGCCACAGGGAGGAGGGAGCAAGCTTGTTTTCTGCTTCCCAGGAGACTAGGACGCAATGGAGCAATGGCTTCAAACTACAAGAGAAGAGATTCCATCTGAACATGAGGAAGAACTTCCTGACTGTGAGAGCCGTTCAGCAGTGGAACTCTCTGCCCCGGAGTGTGGTGGAGGCTCCTTCTTTGGAAGCTTTTAAACAGAGGCTGGATGGCCATTTGTCAGGGGTGTTTTGAATGCAATATTCCTGCTTTTTGGCAGAATGGGGTTGGACTGGATGGCCCATGAGGTCTCTTCCAACTCTTTGATTCTATGATTCTATGACTCGAGTATAAGCAGAGGATGTTATATGGAGCAGAAATATGGGGACGGGGCAACACAAAGCAGATTGAATGGATCCAGAATAAGTTTGTAAGAGCCCTCTTAGCCCTTCTTCCCCTTGGAACACCATCTGCCTTCTTAAGGCTGGAATTGGATCTTCCCTTACTTAAGGCCAGAATGCATAAGCTTAACATTTCATATGGGAAGAGGCTTCTGGAAATGGAGGATGAGAGTATAACAAAACAATGCTTTTTGGAGCAATATAAGCGAGGAGGTTGGGCTCAACACTGGTCAGCTCTGCTCCACTAATATTTTGATGGGCCAACAACAATCCTAATGCAGTTGAATAAGAGGGTAATTAGAGACAAAATCTTTGAGATGGACGCAGAGGTGGCCCTAGGTAATTTTTCAACGCTTGAGGCCCAACTGCGACTGTACCTCATGAAGGCGGATCTGGCCAGAGTGGTCCATGCCTTAGTCACCTCCAGATTGGATTACTGTAATGCACTCTACATGGGGCTGCCCTTGAAAACGGCCCAGAAATTTCAATTGGTTCAACGGGCGGTGGCCAGGTTGTTAACTGGTGCCGAGCACCAATTATATGGTGCTCCTGTAAACCCCCCTGTTTAAGGAGCTCCACTGGCTGCCGTTCATTTTCCGGTCCCAATTCAAGGTGCAGGTTCTTACCTACAAAGCCCTGAACAGTTTGGGACACTCCTACCTGCATGACCGCATTTCTGTATACGAACCCACACAACCCTTTCGATCATCTGAAAAGGCCCTGCTCACGCTCCCACCTCCATTGCAGGCGCGATTGGTGGGGACGAGGGAGAGGGCCTTCTCGGTGGTGGCCCCTCGACTCTGGAACTCACCCCCCAAGGTCATCAGGCATGCCCCAACTCTAGCAGTCTTTATGAGGAGCCTCAAAAAAATTCCAGCATGCCTTCCCAGAATAAGGAAATATGTCATAGAATCATAGAATCAAAGAGTTGGAAGAGACCTCATGGGCCATCCAGTCCAACCCCCTGCCAAGAAGCAGGAATATTGCATTCAAATCACCCCTGACAAATGGCCATCCAGCCTCTGCTTAAAAGCTTCCAAAGAAGGAGCCTCCACCACACTGCGGGGCAGAGAGTTCCACTGCTGAACGGCTCTCACAGTCAGGAAGTTCTTCCTAATGTTCAGATGGAATCTCCTCTCTTGTAGTTTGAAGCCATTGTTCTGCGTCCTAGTCTCCAGGGAAGCAGAAAACAAGTTTGCTCCCTCCTCCCTGTGGCTTCCTCTCACATATTTATACATGGCTATCATATCTCTTCTCAACCTCCTCTTCTTCAGGCTAAACATGCCCAGTTCCCTAAGCTGCTCCTCATAGGGCTTGTTCTCCAGACCCTTGATCATTTTAGTCACCCTCCTCTGGACACATTCCAGCTTGTCAATATCTCTCTTGAATTGTGGTGCCCAGAATTGGACTCTAAATGCACTTTACTATTGGTCATCCAGCTTGTTTAAAAGAGTCTTTCTCAACCTTCCCAGCCTTAATACAGTTCCTCATGTTGTGGTGACCCCTAACCATAAAATTATTTTCGTTGCAACTTCTTCACTACAATTTTGCTTCTATTATGAATCATAATTTAAATATCTGATATGCAGGATGTATTTCCATTCATTCCCTGGACCAAGTTTGGCACAAATACCCGAATTTGAATACTGGTGGGGTTGGGGGAGATTGATTTTGTCATTTGGGAGTTGTAGTTGCTGGGATTAATAGTTTACCTACAATCAAAGAGCATTCTGAACTCCACCAATAATGGAATTCAGCCAAACCTGGCACTCAGAACTCCCATGACCAACGGAAAATATTGGAAGGGTTAGGTGGGCATCGACCTTGTGATTTGGAGCTGTAGTTCACCCACATCCAGAGAGCACCATGGACTCAAGCAGTGATAGGTCTGAACCAAATTTGGCACTAATACTCAATATGCCCAAATGTGAACACTGGTGGAATTTGGGGGAAATAGACCTTGATATTTGGGAGTAGTAGTTGCTGGGATTTATAGTTCACCTGTAATCGAAGAGCATTCTGGACCCCACCAAGAATAAAATTGGCCCAAATTTGGCACACAGAACCCTCATGACCAAAAGAAAATACTGTGATGTCTAATGGTCTTTGGTGACCCCTCTGGTGACCCTTAAAAGCTTCCAAGGAAGGAACTTCCACCAAACTCCAAGACAGAGAGTTTCACTGCTGAACACCTCTTTTTACGATCAGGAAGTTCTTCCTAATGTCAGGTGGAATCTCATCTCCTGTAATTTGAACCCATGGCTCCACTCAGTTCTAGTTTCCAGGGCAGCAGAAAGGACACTTTCTCCCTCTTCCTTATGACATCCTTTCACGTATTGCTATCATGTCTCCACAGTAAGCATTATCCAACAGGTAAGCATGAGATACTACCATGAAATGTCTGCTTAGGGTCATATTTAGACCTACAATTCCCTTACAAATGAGCTAGTCCTTTTTGGAGTATGGTGGGACTTCTATTTGCTTCTTCCCCCCATAGCTTCCACCCCCACACCACCACCACCACCAAAATACCCATACTAAATGGCATCTGAAAGCACCCCAACATGGCTATCACCAGGACCACATCTGTTGGTGGTGACCTCCAAGCCAATGATATCTTCTAGAGGTCTCAGTTGTTGGAATAATGCCATGTCTTGGCTACAGCAGAGCTTCCCAAACTCTACTGTTTTAGGTATTTTGGCCCTTGGCTCCCAGAATCCCAGATCATTGGGTTGCTGTGAGTTTTTTGGGCTGTATGGACATGTTCTCGCGACGTTCCACCTGCATCTGTGGCTGGCATCTTCAGACGTCTGTTGGAAATGAGGCAAGTGCAGTGTATATATATCTGAAATGTCCGGGGTGGGAGAAAGAACCCTTGTCTGTTTAAAGCAAGTGTTAATGTAGCAGTTAGCAGGCATGAATAGTAGCCATGAGGCTACAAAGTCAATCGGTGAGGGCATCTGTATAACACAGTGGTTCTCAACCTCAACTTGGACACCACGCCAAGGCCACATTTTGCTTCGTGGAGACATTGCAAAAATGTCCATGTTCCCAGCCATTCCCAAACTCCAGTCCTCCAGGAGGTATGGACTTCAATTCCCAGAAATGTCAGTTGTCCTGACCAGGGCTGGCCCTAGGTTATTCCCCCCCCCCCCAAACCAATCACTGAAAAATAAAAGGTAGAAGGTAACATAGCTGATGAGTAAAATCCCACATATTCTGCTTTGAACTGGGATATATGGCAGTGTGAACCCAGAGCCCTTCCACACAACGCTATATCTCAGAATATCAAGGCAGAAAATCCCACATTATCTGAGTGTGGACTCAGTTCAAAGCAGATATTGTGGGATTTTCTGCTGGTAAACTGGCTGGGATTTCTGGGAGTTGTAGGCCAAAACATCTGGAAACCCACAGGTTGAGAATCACTCTTACAGAGATAGCCTTGCCTCTGTTGCCTGAAGGCATCCTTTGTTTGGGAGGTATTTTGGCCTTTGGTTTCCAGAATCCCTCATCATTGGTGGGGACAATTGAGGTTTCTGGGAATTGAAGTCCATACCTCCTGGAGGACTGGAGTTTGGGAATGGCTAGGACACAGGAACATGGACATTTTTGCAATGTCCCATGAGGAAAAATGTGGCCTTGGCATGGCGTCCAAGTTTCCTGGGGTTGGCCTACAGCTCAACTTAGTGGACCTCTGCAAATGAATGTAATCTTATGTTGACCCACATGGGATTGTACACAAAGTATTATGTTATTGTTGTTGAAACTTCAAATATGATGTCATGTGACAGGTTTGTTACTTATAAAAACAATATAGAGGAAGAATTTTTCTTTGTCATGGATAAATGTCCATATTCATGTAGGATGGGAAGTGTGGGCCTGCTTTTGGCTCATGAGATAGGATTGTTGCCATTGTTGTTGTGTGCTTTCAAGTCATTTCAGCCTTAGGTTGACCCAGAGTGAGGGCCGGGTAAATGACCTTGGAGGGCCTTAGATTGAGGAAGTTTCAAACTACAAGAGAGGAGATTCCATCTGAACATGAGGAAGAACTTCCTGACTGTGAGATCCGTTCAGCAGTGGAACTCTCTGCCCCGGAGTGTGGTGGAGGCTCCTTCTTTGGAAGCTTTTAAACAGAGGCTGGATGGCCATCTGTCAGGGGTGATTTGAATGCAATATTCCTGCTTCTTGGCAGAATGGGGTTGGACTGGATGGCCCAGGAGGTCTCTTCCAACTCTTTGATTCTATGATTCTATGAGGACCCCTGATTTAAAGAGTCACTTGTAGATGTTTCGAAGGACTATTTGTGGCATCCGAGGTTGTGTCAGTGACCAGGTTACAACAAGGTATCCCGGGTGTAGTTCCTTGTTTCGGTGTTGGTGATGAAAACGCCTTCTTCGGGTAATGAATTCTTCTTAATATTTCAACAGGAGACAAGTCTCTTGTGCTACAATTGCATGTATGAAAAGAACAATAACTTACATAAAATAGCTATGCTATAGCACCCCTGTTGTTATGTTAATATTAACTCAATACATAACTAATACAAGATAGTAAAAATAATGTTCACATGACTTACATTTTAGACCACACCTGGAATATTGTGTCGAATCCTGGGCACCACAATTGAAGGGAGATGTTGACAAGCTGGAATGTGTCCAGAGGAGGGCGACTAAAATGATCAAGGGTCTGCAGAACAAGCCCTATGAGGAGAGCCTTAAAGAGCTGGGCATGTTTATAATGATGATGATGATGATGATGATGATGATGATAAAAACTTGTTTTCTGCTTCCTTGGAGACTAGGACACGAAACAATGGCTTCAAACTACAAGAGAGGAGATTCCATCTGAACATGAGGAAGAACTTCCTGACTGTGAGAGCTGTTCAGCAGTGGAACTCTCTGCCCTGGAGTGTGGTGGAGGCTCCTTCTTTGGAAGGTTTCAAACAGAGGCTGGATGGCCATCTGTCGGAGGTGCTTTGAATGCAATTTTCCTGCTTCTTGGCAGAATGAGGTTGGACTGGATGGCCCATGAGGTCTCTTCCAACTCTTTGATTCTATGTTTCTAACTTTATCACAGGCTCTGCTGCAGGAGATTCTGTTGCGAGCAAATGCTCTTAATCCTGGTAACCCTTAAATACATTTTAGGTACTTTAGGGAGAAGGCACATTCAAGTCAGAGTTTCAGGTTCTGTGCATTGGAAAAACCACACACCAGACCTCATTTAGATATGAAGACACTACTTCTCCAAATGGAAGCTTTCTAGACTTTTAAATTTCAAACCCTGTTCCCTCAGGGCCTTAATGACAAACTTGATTTCACTTGTTATTATCTGTAACATGTATTTAAGGTCTACCAGGATTAAGAGCAAACCTCTACAAGTGACTCATCAGACAGACTGAACGATTATGTTTATCTACATGAATATGGACATTTATCCATGACAAAGAGAAGTCAAAGCAATGGTATTCCCCAGAGTCACCTACGGATGTGAGAGCTGGACCATAGGGAACGCAGAGCGAAGGAAGAGAGATGCTTTTGAACTGTGGTGTTGGAGGAAAGTTCTGAGAGTGGCTTGGACCACCAGAAGATCCAACCAGTCCATACTTCAGGAAACAAAGCCCAGCTGTTCACTGGAGGGAAGGAGATTAGAGGCAAAGATGAAGTACTTTGGCTACACCATGAGAAGAAAGGAAAGCTTGGAGAAGGAATTGTTACTAGGGAAAATGGAAGGAAAAAGGAAGAGGGGCCGACCAAGGGCAAAATGGATGAATGGGATCCTTGAAGGGACTGGATTGACCTTGAAGGAGCTGGGGATGGTGACAGCTGACAGGGAGCTCGGGCGTGGGCTGGTCCATGAGGTCACAAAGAGTTGAAAACGACTGAACAAATGAACAACATGAACTTTGTTGAGCTTTCACATACTCCTTATACAATGTCCAGCCAGTAGGTTTCGGAGGTTTCCACCCTGAGTATTTTAAGTAGGTCAGTGTATCCATGTCCATTACTTCCCATAGTTTATTCTCCCAGTCTTCTTTTGTTGCCATTTCCTTCAATTTCCATTTTCTTGTGAGTACTTCTCCGTAGCTGGACCATCTTAATTGTCAGTGTATATTTTATGTATGATGTATGTTTAAATGCAATTTTATGTAGTAGGATTGGAATTTTAATAGAATTATGTTGCCAGGATGCACAGAAGGCTGTGAGAATGTGACCCTGAATTCTTGCTGTGTGCAAGTTTAGGGAGTGCCAGAGATAACCTCCCTTCCATCTGCAGTTTGTTTTAAGTGTCTATCTCTTTTGTTTTGTGTTCTTCACGTCTGTCCGCTGATGGTGTATGTTTGTCTTTGAACTGCTCAAGTAAATCTGAAACCTGCTTTTTACTGGAGACTCCAGAGTCCATTATTTAGTGGACCTGCTAATCTGCTGAGTTGCTAACCAAGTTGGAGGCTGTGATTGAAGCTGTGTGCTTTGGACTGGAGACTGGAGCCTGTCACACCGAGAGCTGGTGAGTGTCTTCAGACGAAGACTGATACCGGGAGTAAGCAGAGTTGTGAGCGGGGCGTGCTGGACCCAGATGGATGTTCGGAAAGTGTGAAGCCATGAAGCCATAAAGTTTGGAAGCCAGAGGAGAGACTGCCAGCATCCACCCAAACATCCAATTCACCATGGAAAAGGAAAATGAAGGAAGGCTGCCTTTTCTAGATGTCCTAGTCATCCGCAAACCAGATCAACAGTTGGGCCACACAGTTTACAGAAAACCTACACACAGAGATAGATACCTACATAAATTTCCTGCATTTATTAACCTGCATTTATTAACCGCCATTCTCAGCCCTAGGGCGACTCATAAAAACTCCAACCATCACCTAAGTAAAAAAAGAAGCACAATTAAAGCCCTGGCAGCCTTAAAGTGACTGGATTGACCTTGAAGGAGCTGGGGATGGTGACGGCCGACAGGGAGCTCTGGCCTGGGTTGATCCAGGAGGTCACGAAGGGTCGGAAGCAACTGAACAAATAAACAACAAGTAATAAACCTGTCATATGACATCATACTTGAAGTTTCAACAACAATTACATAATACTTTGTGTATCTTAGTAATAGTTATCTGCCCCATAGGATTGTAACCACTGAGTGGAAGATTCCACAATTGTGTCATCTGATGGAACTATGTTTGTGTGAATTTGCATTCTGTGACTTGCTGAACAGGATGGATCCCTCTTCCAGGCTCTTAAAGCCCATTCCTCCGAATCTGTTTTCCCTTTATTCTCCAATCTAGAAATCAATATTCCGCAGAATTTGCCAGCTAGGATCCTTACCTTCCACTGGAGGTCACCATAGTTTCATTTCTTGAAGGCTTTCAACAGATTTCAGCCTGAATGGACCGTTATGGCCTTCTTAGAGGGACTGGTCTGAATCCAAACACTTCTGCTCCAGAAAATCTCAAACTGGACGAATAATATCTTTTGTCCAGAAATGTTGGAAGTTAAGATTCAAACCAGCACTTAAGACAATATACAGGCCAGTGTTCTCAAACTTCCTAATGCTCTTAATACAGTTCCTCATGTTGAGCTGACCCCCAACCATAACATTATTTTTGTTGCTACTTCATAATTGTAATTTGGCGATTGTTATGAATTATAATGTAAATATCTGAGATGCACGATGTATTTTTATTCACTGGACCAAATTTGGTATAAATACCAGATACACCCAAATTTGAATACCGGTGGGGTTGGGGGTGGATTGTTTTTGTCATTTGGGAGTTGTAGTTGCTGGGATTTATAGTTCACCTACCACCAAAGAGCAATCTGAACTCCACCAATTGAACCAGTCTTGGCACACAGAACATGACTAACATAAGATACTGGAAGGGTTTGGTGGGCATTGATCTTGAGTTTGGGAGTTGTAGTTCACCTAAAACCAGAAAGCGCTGTAAACTCAAACAATGATGGATCTGGACCAAACTTGGCATGAATACTCAATATGTCCAAATGTGAACACTGGTGGAGTTTGGGGGAAATAGACCTTGAAATAGACCAGACACAGATGGGCTTTTTCTATTTCTGCCCCTGCCTTGTGGAATTCCTTGCCGCCCTACATGAGAGCCATGCGTGACTTAGGACCTTTTACTCTCACACTTAAGACACTTGGCTTTTTACTAGAGCATTCGATCTCTGTTCATTTTTAATTTTTGTATGTATGTATTTTATCTTTTGTAATTTAGCTGTAAATCGCCTAGAGCATTCTCAGATGGAGGGCGATTAATAAGTTATTAAATGATGATGATGATGATGACATCTGGGAGTTGTAGTTGCTGGGATGTATAGTTCACCTACAATCAAAGACCATTTTGAGCCCCACCAACAATAGAATTGGGCCAAACCTCCTGCACAGAACCCTCATGACCAACAGAAAATACTGTTTTCCGATGGTCTTTGGCGACCCCTTTGACACCCCCTCGTGACCCCCTCAGGGTCCCGACCCCCACGTTGAGAAACGCTGATACAGGCCAAAATGTATTGGGATATAAAACAAAATATTCTGAGCAACTTGAAATGTTTTTACTCGAGTTGGGACAATGTAAAAAAAATTATAACAGATATGACATAGAATAATAACCAAACTTCTTCTGCCTCAACAGAAGACCCATCCATTGATAAATCAGTCCTGGAAGATGCACAGTCCAGGGATACCTTTTGATTTTTTTTTAAATGATCATGAGCATCCTTATTTTATTAAAACACTGTTCAGATTGAGTTAAAATACTTTTGAGGTACGGTGAAGAACATACAACTTCTAAGTTGTACTGTAGCGTTCGTTGTTGGAGCTCAGCAACCACGTGGTGTCTACCCCAAGCGGTTACGCTGGGATCTTCTTCAACATGGGAGGAAAACACAGACTTTACAAAGTTTTCTCATTTCAAACTCCCAATTCCTTCTGCCAATGTTGTTGTGTGAAGATGCACTCATGACAAGGCGGTTTTTGGGACTGAAGATCCAGGCCGGGACTTGCTGAGACGGATGGTAAGTTGCTGGATCCTTTTCTGCCCTTTCTCTATCTCTCCTCTGTCCCAATCCCAGCCATCTCTTTGTGGTTGAACCTTCTTTCACATGTGGCTCTGGGCCTTCACGGTCTCCTCCATGGGCATCTGGTCCTCAGAAGTAATACTTAGGGTCAAAGGACGGTCTCCCGACAAACTCCGACGAAGCTGTGGGGCCTTCCCCGCTCAAAGGTGCGGGTGACGTGGGCCCTGCGTAAGAAGGCAACTGGGGAGCTCAGTGCCCCACAGCTCTGGAGGTGGAGGTCTTCCTGGAGCCGCTTTCGGGAGGTATCCACACTCTGCTGGGAGCTTGTGATCACCTGGAAGAGGAGGAAAAACAACAGGGAAAGATAGATGGCCAAGCCAGTCTCCTCTTGGGCTTCTATCCAAGGAGTGGTCCAACTTAGATCAGAGCTTAGATCAGATATGCTTAGATCAGATATGGCCTTAGATCAGATATGGGCAAACTTTGGCCCTCCCTCCAGGTGTTTTGGACTTCAACTCCCATTGGAATGGTAGGAGTTGAAGTCCAAAACCTCTGGAGAGTTGAGGTTTGCCCATGCCTGTCTTAGATGATCCTTGATGACCACCAAAGACCAAGATATTGTTCGTCCTGACAAGAGGAGAACAATTGGCTAAGTGGAATTAGGTCAACGTTTCCTATATTTTGGTCTTCAGATGTTGTGGACTTCAGCTCCAAGAATTCTCTTGACTGCTGGTCAAGTTGGCTAGGGCTTTTGACAGATGAAGCCTAAAACAGTTGGAGGACCAATTCAGTGGTTCTCAACCTGTGGGTCCCCAGGTGTTTTGGCCTACAACTCCCAGAAATCCCAGCCAGTTTACCAGCTGTTAGGATTTCTGAGAGTTGAAGGCCAAAAACATCTGGGGACCCCAGGTTGAGAACCACTGGATTAAATGAACCCTGATGACTACTAAAGGCTGAAGTCTTGTTAGTCTTGAAAAGAGGAGAACCATTGACACAGCATTTCTCAAACTCGGTTCCTCCAGATGTTTTGGACTTCACCTCCCACAATTCCTAATAGCTGGTAAACTGGCTGGGACTTTTGGGAGCTTATATATAAACCCAATTTTCCTAGTTTCCAACAAACCTCACAACCTCTGGGGATGCCTGCCATAGATGCAGGTGAAACATCAGGAGAGAATGCTTCTAGAACGAAGTTTCTGGGGTCTAACAACTACTTTCAAAGTAAGTCCTGCATAATTAAACAGGAATAACACTTTCAAACCAGGAACAGATTTTTTTTCTAATTATTACATTGTATTGTTGGCAGGAATCACTGGGTTGTTGTGTGTTTTCTGGGCTGTATGGCCATGTTTTTGTGTCTGTCATGAACTAAGTTGAATTGGCTGAGACTTGATGATGAGACTATTCATTGAAAAACTAGAGCAAAATGTGTGAATTTGAATTTTATCAAAATTTTAATAAAAGAAATGGACATGGGATACTATTTTGGAAACATAATTGGCGCAATATACGACACATAGGAAGCAAAACTAATAGTGAATGGACAGGAGACAGAGACAATATTCAGAAGGGAACAAGACAGGGATGCCCCATATCGCCCCTAAGATTCATTTTAACCCAGAATAAGAAAGGGCAAAGAAATAAAGGGAGCAAGAATACAAGGCCAGGATTATACGCTTAGAGCTTTTGCCGACGATATAATACGGACAATTGAAGAGCCCAATAAAAATTTGGAGAAATTGTTAAGAACAACAAAGAATTACGAGGAGGTTGCGGGATTCAAAATTAATATGGACAAAATAAAAGCAATAACAAAAAATGTAACAAAAAAGAACAAGATAACTTAAGAGAAAGATGGAATATACAAATAGTATTAAACTTTTTTTCATGTTTTTATGATAGGCCCCCTAGTGGTGCAGCAGGCTAAACCGCTGAGCTGCTCAACTTGCTGACCAAAAGGTTGGAGGTTCGAATCCGGGGTGAGCTCCTGTTGTTAGCCCCAGCTTCTGCCAACCTAGCAGTCTGAAAAAATTCAAATGTGAGTAGATCAATAGGCACTGCTTCAGAGGGAAGGTAACAGTGCTCCATGCAGTCATGCTGGCCACATGACCTTGGAGGTATCTACAGACAATGCCGGCTCGTAGATGAACACCACAACCCGGGAGTCAGACACAACTAGACTTAATGTCAGGGGAAACCTTTACCTTTACCATGATAGAACCTATTAGAAAATAACATTTATAACCCAGGAACAAAAATCATGTTACATAGTGTCACCAAATCCACAAATCCAGAGGGCCAACTGCATCTTAGAAGCAAGGACAAACTCAGAACTTGGAGGCTCTGTATCACCATCCTTGCATCTTTCCTGACTGTAGGCCATTCTCTAGGCATCTCCCCGCCACCCAACGAAGCCTTGGAAGCCCGCTCACCTGATCAATAACGTTGGCACTGAAGATGGCTTCTTCCATGTGTCGCTCGTCAGACTTGATGACCGAGCGGATGCTGTTCACCACATGACGCACCTCCGGGGGAAGGTTACAGTTCGAGTGCTCCAGGAACTTGGCTACCAGGACCTTGGTGTCCTTGTAGGCCTGGAGGTCCACCAAAGAGTGGGGCCGGTCCTTGCAGAGGGTCTGTAAGGCCTTGGGCTTCCGAGAATGTCCTGATTTCGGGGGGTCCCCCGGCTTCCCAGTCGGGAAGAGATGGTGCCCGGCGTCCTGACAAGTAGAGGCAGCCACATGAGGACTAGAGACAGGAACTAAAAACGAAAGGGGGTGGAGGGGAGGGGAAGGGAGAGAGGGAGCTGTAGTTATACTCCACTGGGTGTGGCTCAAATTTACTAGCTGACCTACATTAGCAGCTGCACATAATGATTAACAGTATAATCATCATCATCATCATCATCACCATCACCATCTTTATTTATACCCCACCACCATCTCCCCAAGGGGACTTGGGGTGGGTTACATGAGGCCACTGGGAGGAGGCCGGTAGCTGGGTATAAATAAAGTATTATTATTATTATTATTATTATTATTATTATTATTATTTTAAGCCATGAGAGAGGGTCTTCCTCCAGGGGCAACTCAGAAGTCCCTGAACAAACTCAGAAGCTGAGTGGGCAGATCAAAAGACAACCCGGCAAAATGGCACTCCCTAAAAGAATCCCATACCTTGTGTGACTGTGGAGCAGAACAGAAAACTCCGCATCTGTATGCTTGTCCACTACGCCCTGCCTCGTGTACAGAGGAAGAATTGTTGGAGGCTACAGACAATGCCTTTGCTGTTGCCTGTTTTTGGTCAAAAGATATTTAGCTGCCTGCGCAATGCTTTTGATATTAAATAAATAAACAGGTAACCTTTAACCAGTGGTTCTCAACCTGTGGGTCCCCAGATGTTTTGGCCTTCAACTCCCAGAAATCCTAACAGCTGATAAACTAGCTGGGATTTCTGGGAGTCAAACACCTGGGGACCCACAGGTTGAGAACCACTACCCTAAACGGTTCTGGCCCACTCTACCTGTCCGAATGTATCTCCTGTTACAAACCATCACGAAATTTAAGATCAGCTGGAGAGGCCCTGCTCTCAATCCCAGCGCCATGGTCAAAAGATATTTAGCCGCCTGCGCTCTTATTTTTATCTGTTTTATATTAATATATGCAGGCTTTTGATACGAAATAAATAAATAAACGTAAGGTGGCAAGTTCGAAGCCCGAGTCGGATTGAGCATCCGACTGTTATTGTTCTGGAACAGCTGTTCCAAGAGCTCCAGATTTATTCGCTGTGTTTAAATGTTTGTGTGCAAGCCCATGCTTGGGATTTTCTGTTATAATTTGCATTTATAGGGTAAGCCACCTGCCAATTATAGTTAGGATCCCTGGTCCCGCCCCCTTTTTGCTTTTTGGAGGGAAGGGGCCATTTTTCAGTTAGTCACAGCAAGGGAAGCCAAGGCAGAGGATGCATACAGACGCTCCTCCTGTGCAAAGGCTTCGTCTTTTAAGACTTCCTGGGGGAGAACAGATTAAAGGCCTCTACGGATTCCCAAAGGGTTCCAGGGAACAGCCCCACAGCCCTGAGGACCTCCGGAGGGAATAACAGCACTTCATCTTCAGCTAAGTGATTTCAAGCCTGGTGGTACGTCTGTTCGTTTCTGAGACGCAGTTCAGCTGGTAGCAGACTCAAACCAGTCAGGTTTAAGTTCACAACAGCCTGGGAGGAGTTTTAAAGGGGATTTTTTCTGTTAAACAAAGTTTCTTGAAGATAGTGCCTGTTTCCTGTAAACAAGACTGCAAGAGCCAATAGACTATTTAGAAATCTTACCATTCCTGCTTGTTCATTAATAAAGACTGTTGTCTTTATTAAACAGGCTCCTAAAGCCTGTTTAATAAGGAAAATTCCTCTAAAGGTTCTTTCTTGGGCCCACGGGCTTCCCGCTGGACGCAAGCCTTGCATCCTCTCTTAGAAGCATTTAATTTCAGCTCCAGCGGTGACAGAACAGTTATGCCTTGCTTACTGTCCACCTAAACAGTTCAAAAACAGCTGAGCTGTGAGTAGAGAAATTAGGGACCACTTAAAGCGGGAAAGTATTTTACAGCACCATAAAAATGCCGGCGATCAGAGAACAAGGAGGAAATACAATCAAAATGACTCAGGGTCATAGTGGATGAAGCGAGAGCACCCCCTGTGGCCGGAATTGAGCACAACCTCCAGGCACCGAATTTGGGAAATGCCAAAATACTTCTGTCTGTCTGTCTGTCTTGTATGTCTAAAAACGGCATTGAATGTTTGCCAGTTTATGTGCATTGTGATCCACCCTGAATCCCCTTCGGGGTGAGACGGGCGGAATATAGATACTGTAAATAAATAAATAAATGAATAAATAGAAATGAGTTAAATCAATAGACCCAAATGCCTGCAGCGCTCCTCACTTTCTGCAGCAGACACACACGATAAAGGGTCACTAGTGGATCGGACGATGTTGGACAGCCGGGCCCTCCGGGTGCGCTGCTGGGCCATCCGCTCGGGGCAGCTGCGGGGCAACGTGTTGACGGGCACAGAGCGACAGGGAGGCTGTGGCACAGCCGTCGGCCCAAAGACCCCACAGCAGATCTTGCGCAGCTTGGGCGGGCTGGCGGCCTTGCCCTTGCGGACCAAGCCGGGGCAGTCCCTCTCGGCGGCGCCAAAGTTCTCAGCGGAGCAATCCGAAGATCGACTGCGAGAGCGGCGCCCACACTCCTTGCTGCCGGCTCTGTCTGTACACGTCGGGCTCTGCCCGCTGCCGGCCTCATTGTCCGGGGAACGAGTCCTGCGCAACCCACAAGGGATGCCGTAGTCCAGACTGGAGCAACTCCTATTTGTGGCTCCTTTGAGGGGGGTCGTGTAGGCAGAGAGGTCTGCGGAAAAGAAGGAGGGCTCCTGGAGCTCCAGGGCGCAGAGGTCGCCGGAGGAGTAAGTGTGGCTGTTGGGGAGATCTGCCACTTCGGAAGCCATCTGGGATGGACCGTCCACCAAGGCTGGAAAACAGATTATAACAGGGAATATTTCTGCAATGCCATATGTATATAATAATAATCATTATCATCATCATCATCATCATCATCATCATCATCATCTATATAAATAAAAATACAATGTTCGTTTGTGGGATTAACATAACTCAAAAACCACTGGACGAATAGACACCAAATTTGGACACAAGACCCCTAACAACCCAATGTATGTCCTTCACTCCAAAAAAAATTGATTTTGTCATTTGGGAGTTGTAGTTGCTGGGATTTATAGTTCACCTATAATCAAAGACCATTCTGAACTCCATCAACAATGGAATTGAACCAAACTTGGCACACAGAACTCCCCTGACCAACAGAAAATACTGGAAGGGTTTTGGTGGGCACTGACCATGATGGATCAGGACCAAACTCTACACGAATACTCAATATTCCCAAATGTGAACACTGGTGGAGTTTGGGGAAAATAGACCTTGACATTTGGGAGTTGTAGTTACTGGGATTTATAGTTCACCTATAATAAAAGAGCATTCTGAATCCCACCAATGACAGAAATGGGGCAAACTTCCCACAGAGAATCCCCATGACCAACAGAAAATACTTAAGGCCATCCAGTCCAACTCGCTTCACCAGGACAAGAAAACATAATCAAAGCCCTCCTGACAAAGAGCCATCCAGCCATAGATATAGATTGATATATATGATTCACAGACACACATATATATGGATGTGACAGATGCAGTATCATAGATTTGAAAGGGATCCCTAAAGAAGGACAATTATATGTTGCATGTTCCTGAGTGGGCAAACCAGACACTCTCCACATCCAATTTTCTCATTACTTTATTTTCCAGATCAACAGACTGGGCCACAGCAACGCGTGGCAGGGGATGGCTAGTAATAATAATAATTATTTATTTATACCCACCACATTCTGACCCTCTCACAACCAAACAGCATTGAAAAAGAAACACCAAGGAAAACTATATAGTAGCCCTCCATCTTCAAGACGGAATCGCTACAAAGGTGGGGAGCCTGTGAATAAATAATTGCTCCTTTAAAAAAAACTGAAAGACCTTAACCGTTGTGTCATTCTGGACAACCTAGAGCAGTGTTTTTCAACTGGGGGGGGGTGTCATGAGGGGGTGTCAGAGGGGTCACCAAAGACCATCAGTAAACACAGTATTTTCTGTTGTTCATGTGGAGAAGTCTGGCCAATTCTATCATTGGTGGAATTGAATGCTCTTTGTAGGTGAACTATACATCCCAGCAACTACAACTCCCAAGTGTCAAGGTCTTCCCCCCCACAAACTCCACCAGTGTTCACATTTCGGCATATTGAGTATTCATCCCAAGTTTGGTCCTGATCCATCACGGTTTGAGTCCACAGTACTCTATGGATGTAGGTGAACTACAACTCCAAAACTCAAGGTCAATGCTCACCAAACCCTTTCGGTATTTTCCATTGGTCACGGGAGTTCTATTGGTTCAATTCCATTGTTGGTGGCATTTAGAATGCTCTTTGAATGTATAGGTGAACTATAATTCCCAGCAACTATAACGCCCAAATGACAAAATCAATCCCCAAGTTGGGGAATGAAGGGTCTGTGTGCCAAGTTTGGTCCAGATCCCTCCAGCCATGGAGGAGCATTTGTGGGACAA
Source organism: Anolis sagrei (assembly GCF_037176765.1). Classification (NCBI taxonomy): domain Eukaryota; kingdom Metazoa; phylum Chordata; class Lepidosauria; order Squamata; family Anolidae; genus Anolis; species Anolis sagrei. The sequence goes on from NC_090029.1 coordinate 5,901,939, forward strand.
ACAGAAACAAAAACCTACATACATTGACTCTTATAGTATAGAGTGGGCATGGGCAAACTTGGGCCCTTCCTCCAGGTGTTTTGCACTTCAACTTCCACCATTCCTGCATATGAGATATTTATATCATGATTTATCACAGTAGCAAAATTAATAATGTTATGATTCAGGGTCACCACAAAATGAGGAACTGTCTAAAGGGGTCAAGGCATTAGGAAGGTAGAGAACCACTCCATTAGAAAATGCCTAACAAGCTAATGCGGAGTGCCATCTAACCCTTTCTTTCTAAACACTGCCCTCTAATGGTTGCACCTAAGCACTGCATACATATCTACAGGCCTGTTGCTAATTCTATCTGTAGATCATAGAATCATAGAATCAAAGAGTTGGAAGAGACCTCATGGGCCATCCAGTCCAACCCCCTGCCAAGAAGCAGGAATATTGCATTCAAATCACCCCTGACAAATGGCCATCCAGCCTCTGTTTAAAAGCTTCCAAAGAAGGAGCCTCCACCACACTCCGGGGCAGAGAGTTCCACTGCTGAACGGCTCTCACAGTCAGGAAGTTCTTCCTAATGTTCAGATGGAATCTCCTCTCTTGTAGTTTGAAGCCATTGTTCCGCGTCCTAGTCTCCAAGGAAGCAGAAAACAAGCTTGCTCCCTCCTCCCTGTGGCTTCCTCTCACATATTTATACATGGCTATCATATCTCCTCTCAGCCTTCTCTTCTTCAGGCTAAACATGCCCAGTTCCCTAAGCCGCTCCTCATAGGGCTTGTTCTCCAGACCCTTGATCATTTTAGTCGCCCTCCTCTGGACACATTCCAGCTTGTCAATATCTCTCTTGAATTGTGGCACCCAGAATTGGACACAATATTCCAGGTGTGGTCTAACCAAAGCAGAATAGAGGGGTAGCATTACTTCCTTAGATCTAGACACTAGGCTCCTATTGATGCAGGCCAAAATCCCATTGGCTTTTTTTGCCGCCACGTCACATTGTTGGCTCATGTTTAACTTGTTGTCCACGAGGACTCCAAGATCTTTTTCACACGTACTGCTCTCGAGCCAGGCGTCACCCATTCTGTATCTTTGCATTTCGTTTTTTCTGCCAAAGTGGAGTATCTTGCATTTGTCCCTGTTGAACTTCATTTTGTTAGTTTTGGCCCATCTCGCTAATCTGTCAAGATCGTTTTGAATTCTGCTCCTGTCCTCTGGACTATTGGCTATCCCTCCCAATTTGGTGTCGTCTGCAAACTTGATGATCATGCCTTCTAGCCCTTCATCTAAGTCATTAATAAAGATGTTGAACAGGACCGGGCCCAGGACGGAACCCTGCGGCACTCCACTTGTCACTTCTTTCCAAGATGAAGAGGAAGCATTAGTGAGCACTCTCTATGTTCGTCCACTTAACCAATTACAGATCCACCTCACCATAGTTTTGCCTAGCCCACATTGGACAAGTTTCCTTGCCAGAAGGTCATGGGGGACCTTGTCGAAGGCCTTACTGAAATCCAGGTACGCTACATCCACGGCATTCCCTGCATCTACCCAGCTTGTAGCTCTATCGAAGAAAGAGATCAGATTAGTCTGACATGACTTGTTTTTGATAAATCCATGTTGACTATTAGCGATGACTGCATTTGTTTCTAAGTGTTTGCAGACCGCTTCCTTAACAATCTTTTCCAGAATCTTGCCCGGTATCGACGTGAGGCTGACCGGACGGTAGTTGTTTGGGTCATCCTTTTTTCCCTTCTTGAAGATTGGGACCACATTGGCCCTCCTCCAATCTGCTGGAACTTCTCCCGTTCTCCAAGAACTCTCAAAGATGGTTGCCAATGGTTCCGAAATGACTTCCGCTAGTTCCTTCAATACTCTGGGGTGTAGTTGATCTGGCCCTGAAAGGGGACTTGAACTCATTAAGAGCGGCCAGGTATTCCTGGACGACTTCTTTCCCAATTTGGGGTTGGATGTCCTCCAAACCCTCATCCACTCCATCTTGCTGAGGTTGAAGACTCTCTTTTTGTGAGAAGACCGAGGCAAAGAAGGCATTAAGTAGTTCTGCCTTTTCCCTATCCCCTGTCAGCATTGCCCCATCTTCTCCTCGAAGAGGTCCTATCGCCTCCTTGTTTTTCCTTTTTCTACTGACATAAGAATAGAAGCCCTTTTTATTGTTTTTAATGTCCCTGGCAAGTCTGAGCTCGTTTTTTGCTTTAGCCTTGCGGACCTTTTCCCTACAGGTGTTGGCTATTTGTTTGAATTCTTCTTTGGTGATTTCTCCCTTTTTCCACTTCTTGTGCATGTCTCTTTTGTGTCTTAGCACAGTTAGAAGTTCTTTGGACATCCATTCTGGCTTCTTTGCACTTGTCCTATTTTTTCTCTTTGTTGGCACAGTTTGCAATTGCGCCTTGAGTATTTCACTCTTGAGAAATTCCCATCCATCCGTAACTCCCTTGTCTTTTAGTATCTGTGTCCACGGAATGCTGCTCAGCGTTTCCTTCATTTTTTGGAAATCAGCTCTCCTAAAGTCCAAAATGCGGGTTTGACTTGTCTTAGTTTCGGCCTTCCTTTGTACCTCAAATTGCAGGAGCACATGGTCACTTGCCCCTAAGGATCCTACCACTTCGACCGCATCGATCAGGTCCTCCGCATTTGTTAGGATGAGATCAAGAGTAGCCAATCCCCTTGTTGCTTCTTCTACCTTCTGGACCATGAAATTGTCTGCAAGGCAAGCGAGGAATTTGTTGGACCTTGTACTCTTGGCCGAGTTTGTTTTCCAGCAAATATCGGGATAGTTGAAGTCGCCCATGACTACTACATCTCTTCTCTGTGCATGTTTGGTCAACTGTTGGCAGAAGACTTCATCAAGTTCTTCCTCCTGGCTTGGGGGTCTGTAGTAGACACCTACAACGACATCTTTTTGAGTCCCAGTTCCCTTGATTCTTATCCAGATGATTTCAAGCTGGTTTCCCAGATTGCTGTCTTGAATCTCTTCTGTAGCATAAGAGTTTTTGACATATAAGGCTACTCTGCCTCCTCTCCCCTTTGTTCGGTTTCTGTGAAAGAGGTTATACCCCTCGATATCTACATTCCAGCGATAGGAGTCATCCCACCAGGTTTCAGTGATCCCTACGATATCATATTTGTGGTGTTGTGCTAAAAGTTGGAGTTCGTCTTGTTTATTTCCCATGCTCTGTGCATTAGTGTAAAGACATGTGAGCCCCTGAGATCTTCCCCTGAGCTGTTTAATTGGGATTATTGTGCTTTGGGTACTTGGTCCTTGTTGTGTTTGTGCAGCCCTCCGTTTAGCCTTCTGGCGATTCCCAGATATTGTGGGTAAAGTAGTGTTCGCAAGGCTGTTGTCCCCCTCCCCCGGTGGACCTAGTTTAAAGTGCGTCTAATGAGGTTTGCGAGTCTGTGAGCAAAAAGGTGTTTTCCTACTTGTGTGAGATGCACCCCATCCCTTGCCAGTAGGCCATCCTCCTGGAAAAGCAGGCCATGGTCGAGGAAGCCAAAGCGTTCCTCCTGACACCATTTTCTAAGCCAGTCATTGACCTGTACTATTTTTCTGGCTCTTGTGGGTCCGTGTCTTACAACAGGGAGGAGGGATGAAAAGACCACCTGTACATTACATTCTTTTAGCTTTGCTCCTAGAGCTCGAAAATCATTTGTGATCTTTTGAAACGTATGCCTTGCAGTGTCATTGGTTCCTACATGAATCAACATGAGGGGAGGACGGTGATAGGGTTTGAGGAGCCTGGTGAGCCTCTGAGTGATATGGTGTATTTTTGCCCCCGGTAGGCAGCATATTTCTCGAGCCATCCCATCTGGTCTGGAAATGACAGCTTCCGTTCCTCTAAGGAGGGAGTCGCCTACTACCAAGACCTGTTTACTTTCGGGAATGACAGGGCCCCTTTTGTGCATTGTAGTGTGTAGGTCTCCAGAAAAGTGATCCTGTTGGTGTGAATTGTGTAGGTGAAAAGTGTTGTCCTCCTCCTCGACATCCCCGGTGCATTCGTCAAGGACAATCCATTGAGATTCGTCCAAGAGCCTATGGTTCTCCTGTATGTGTTCCTGTTGCACCTGGTCTACGGTTGGGGATGGTACACCTGCACGATTGCGCAAGTGTGAATGTTGTGAAGTGTTGTCCCAGTCAGGGCTATCCCCTGCACACTGATCAAGGATGAGCCACTGATCAGTATCTAAGCCATTCTGGTCTTCCCCAATATTTTGTGTTTCTTGGTCAGGTGATAGTTGTGTGAGAATTTGGAATCTATTGTGTAACTGCAGCTGAGCGGAAGTATTCTGAGGAGGCTTCCGGGTCCTATGTGTCCTTCTAAGGGTGACATTTCTCGAAGCCTGAGGGTTGTCCACAACTGAGGTGCTGTTCTGTTGAGCCTCCCCATAATGTTGGTGCGATATGGGCTGCGTGTCTAGGACAGTGTGGTGTGTGGTGTCTAAGAACAGCTCAAGTTCCTGAATGTCCTTAAGGGTGTTAATACGGTCCTCGAGATATATTTTGTAACTTTTGCCCTGAAATGGGGGTGGATTTTGTAAGTTGGGAAATGAAGGGTCTGTGTGCCAAGTTTGGTCCAGATCCCTCCAACCATGGAGGAGCCTTTGTGGGACAAACACACAAACAAAAACCTACATATATTGACTCTTATAGCATAGAGCGGGCATGGGCATACTTGGACCCTCCTTCCAGGTGTTTTGGACTTCAACTCCCACCATTCCTGCATATCAGATATTTACATCATGATTTAGAACAGTAGCAAAATTACAGTTATGAAGTAGCAATGGAAATAGTTTTATGGTTGGGGGGTCATCATAACATGGGGAACTATATTAAGGGGTCGTGGCCTTAGGAAGGTTGAGAAACACTCTATTGGACTATTTCTCAACCTTCCTAATGCCACGACCCCTTAATACTCCCACTCTATGGAAGTGTGACCCTGCTCTTGGATATCTCCGTGGCTTTCGATACCATCGACCATGGTATCCTTCTGGGAAAACTTGCTGGGATGGGACTTGGGGGCACGGTTTTACTGGAGGGTCGTTCCCAGTTGGTGAAGCTGGGGGTCTCCTGCTTGGACCCCTGGCCATTGACCTGTGAGGTCCCGCAAGGTTCTATTCTGTCCCCCATGCTATTCAACATCGACATGAAACCTCTGGGAGAGGTCATCCGGAGTTTGGGAGTACGGTGCCATCTCTACGCAGATGACACACAACTCCACTACTCATTTCCACCAGATTCCAAGGAAGCCCCTCGGATAATGGACCAGTGCCTGACCGCGGTGACGATCTGGATGAGGACGAACAAGCTGCAGATCAATCCTGACAAGACAGAGGTTCTCCAGGTCAGTTGCTTGTCTGACTGGGGTATTGGGTGGCAACCTATACTGGACGGGGTTGCACTCCCCTTGAAGTCACAGGTCCGTAGTTTGGGGGTCCTCCTGGATGCGCAGGTGTCGGCGGTGGCCAGGAGAGCCTTCGCACAATTAAAACTCATGCAGCAACTACGACCATACCTCGTGAAGTCTGACTTGACCATGGTGGTCCATGCCTTAGTTACCTCTAGACTGGATTACTGCAATGCACTCTATGTGGGGCTACCCTTGAAGACGGCCCGGATATTAAAACTCGTTCAACGTGCAGCAGCCAGATTAATAACTGGGGCGAATTACTGGGAAAAGTCAACTCCCCTGTTTAAGGAGCTTCACTGGCTGCCGTTTGTCTTCTGGTCCCAATTCAAGGTGCAGGTTATCACCTACAAAGCCCTAAACGGTTTGGGACCCACCTACCTTTGTGACCGGATCTCTCTCCATGAACCAGCCCGAGCTCTTAGATCCTGGGGGGAGGCTCTCCTTTCGCCCTTGCCATTATCACAGGCTCATTTTGTAAGTACAAGGGAGAGAGCCTTCTCCTCTGTGGCCCCCTCATGTAAGCCACCCCAAGTCCCCATTGGAGAGATGGTGGTGGGGTATTAAATAAAGATTATTTTATTTATTTATTTATTTATTTGGGGTTCTTTTACCCCGCCCTTCTCACCCCGGAGGGGACTCAGGGCGGCTTACAGGGGCAAGGCACAATTTGATGCCTGCATCATAAACAATTGTACACAAAATTACACAAAATTACAACAATTCACAGTTGACATGCATACAATATAACCATAAAATCAATAAAAACATTAAAAACCAAATACAAACCCAGTTCTCCTCTTACATGGTCAGTGTTTGTTAACCCCAGATCTAGTTTTCGTTCCATTCATCCATCCTGCTGGTCATACTTGCCTGGTTGACTGATTTAATTGCCCAAGTGCCCAAAGGCCTGGTCCCATAACCAAGTTTTCACCCTCCTCCTGAAGGCGAGGAGGGATGATGATGCCCTAATCTCCCCCGGGAGTGAGTTCCACAGGTGGGGGGCCACCACTGAGAAAGCCCTGCTCCTCGTCCCCACCAGCCTCACTTGTGACAGTGGTGGGGTCGAGAGCAGGGCCTCCCCAGATGATCTCAGACTCCGGGGTGGGACATAGAGGGAGATACGTTCGGACAGATACACTGGACCGGAACCGTATAGGGTTTTGTAGGTCAAAACCAGCACCTTGAATTGTGCTCGGAACTGAATCGGCAGCCAGTGGAGCTGGCACAACAGGGGGGTGGTATGCTCCCTGTATGTCGCTCCGGTGAGCAATCTGGCTGCCGCTCGTTGGACTAGTTGAAGTTTCCGAACAGTCTTCAAGGGCAACCCCACGTAGAGAGCGTTGCAGTAGTCTATTCGGGATGTAACAAGAGCGTGGACCACCGTGGCCAGATCAGACTTCCCGAGGTACGGGCGCAACTGGTGCACAAGTTTTAGTTGTGCAAAAGCTCTCCCGGCCACAGCTGAGACCTGGGGTTCCAGGCTCAGCTGTGAGTCCAGGATCACTCCCAAGCTGCGAACCTGCGTCTTCAGGGGGAGTGTAACCCCATCCAGCACAGGCTGTAACCCTATACCCTGTTCGGCCTTGCGACTGACCAGTAGGACCTCTGTCTTGTCTGGATTCAATTTCAATTTGCTAGCTCTCATCCAGTCCGACACAGCAGCTAGACACCGATTCAAGGTCTGGACAGCCTCCTTGGTGACAGGTGAGAAGGAGTGACAGATCTGGACATCATCTGCGTAGAGATAACATCTCAATCCGAAACTCCGAATGATCTCTCCCAGCGGCTTCATGTAGATGTTAAATAACATTGGGGACAGGATTGAACCCTGTGGGACTCCACACGACAACGGTTGTGGGGCCGAACAGGTGTCACCCAGTAACACCTTCTGGGACCGTCCCTCAAGAAATGACTGGAGCCACTGCAGAGCAGTACCCCCAAGTCCCATTTCTGTGAGTCGTCCCAGAAGGATACCGTGATCGACGGTATCGAAGGCCGCTGAGAGGTCCAGCAGAACTAACAGGGACACACTCCCCCTGTCCAGTTCCCTGCGCAGATCATCTACCAAGGCGACCAAGGCTGTTTCCGTTCCATGTCCCGGTCTAAAGCCAGACTGTGCCGGATCAAGATAATCAGTGTCTACCAGAAATCCCTGGAGTTGTGCCGCCACCACACGTTCCAGGACTTTGCCCAAATAGGGGAGATTGGAAACTGGCCGAAAGTTGTCTAATTGAGTGGGGTCCAGTGATGGTTTTTTCAACAGCGGTTTGATAATAGCTTGTTTCAAGCTCGCTGGAATCTTGCCCTCCTGTAAGGAGGCATTAACCACCACCTTCACCCACTCTGCCAAACCCCCTCTGGCTTCTTTTAACAGCCAGGATGGGCAGGGGTCTAGGATGCATGTGGTGGGCCGCACCTCTCCAAGGATCCTGTCCACATCCTCAAGCTGAACCAATTGAAATGAATCCAATAAAACCTGACAAGCAGATGCACTCGTTACATTCCCAGAGACTGCAGGTAAGGTGGAATCAAAAGCCGACCGAATCCGCCCAATTTTATCTGCGAAGAATCGAGCAAACGCTTCACAGCGAGCTCCAGAGTTGTCAGGGATCTCGCTTTTCGGCGGGTTTAACAGACCCCTGACAACTCGGAAGAGCTCAGCTGGACGATTCTTCGCAGATGCAATATTGGCAGCAAAAGATGTTTTTTGTGCTGCCGCTATTGCCACATCATAGGACCTTAAAAAGGCATTCAGATGTGTTTGGGCTGATTTAGTCGGATTCCTGCGCCACACGCGCTCTAGCCACCTCTTCTTTCGCTTCATTGCTGCCAGCTCCTCAGTAAACCAAGAGGCTGGGTTAGCTCGGTTACTCGAGAGGGGGCGTTCCGGAGCGATTGTGTCAATTGCCCTAGTCATCTCGGTGTTCCAATGAGAGACCAAGGCATCGACAGGGTCGCCAGTCAAGGAGGTGGGAAACTCCCCAAGAGCCGTCAGGAAACCATTTGGATCCATAAGTCTCCTGGGGCGGACCATTCTAATGGGTCCACCACCCCTGCGGAGGTTAGGAGGAACAGTAAGTCTAAACCTAATCAGGTAGTGATCGGACCATGACAATGGAGCGATGGTCAGCTCCTCCGCCCCGACACTGTCACCCCATCCCTGTGTAAAGACCAAATCCAGAGTGTGTCCGGCAGTATGGGTGGGACCAGATACTAATTGGGACAGGCCCATGGTTGTCATGGCGGCCATGAAGTCCTGAGCCGCTCCAGAGAGAGAGGTCTCGGCATGAACATTGAAATCTCCCAGGACCAAAAGCCGCTGGGAGCTCAATGCCATGTCCGAGACCACTCCTGCTAGCTCAGGTAAGGAGACTGTCGTGCAGCGGGGTGGTCGGTACGCTAACAGAATCCCTATCCTGTCCCGGTCACCTAACCTGAAGCCGGCACACTCAAATGATGATGATTGTGGGATGGGGCACCTGATCAGGGGAATATCAACCTTGTAGACCACTGCCACTCCTCCTCCCCGCCCTCCAGGTCTTGGCTGGTGCTGCACAGAGTAACCTGGTGGGCACAGTTGGGAGAGATTCACCCCTCCCCCCTCGTCCAGCCAGGTCTCTGTTATGCATGCCAGGTCGGCTCGCTCCTCCTGAATTAGATCTCGAATGGTGGAGGTTTTTCCATTTACCGACCTGGCATTAAACAGCACCACCCTTAACCCAAAGGGACCACCATCCTGACACCTCAGCTGTATCTTGTCGGGAGTATTTTTAGAAGTTGCCAATATGTTCCTATCGTTTTCAGGCCGAATCGTTTGCATGGTTGTAGAATGTGTGATCTTTGGAATTGCCAATGTTCTATTGTAAATTTTGGGCCGAATTTGCTTTTGTCTCGAGTCCTTAATACGTTTTGGGTTTGCCAGATCATTGTTATAGATTTTGGGTCGAATTGGATAACTCATTCTCCCTTTCCCGTATCTCCCCCTACCTGTCACAACCCCAATGGCAGCCCCCTCACCCGCAAAACCACCCGCCCCGGGGGGAGTTCCTCCATACTCCTCACCTACAGAGTCAGTTGTTGATGTGTAGTAACAGATCTTGTTGTAATTGTATAACTCTTGAGCCTGCGGATCATTCCCCTCGTTACTTTCTGTTCCTTCCAGTTTGCTGGAGATCGTAAAGTGCATTTGTGCGTCCCTGGCGGAGATGGGTATCAGCAGTAATAAAGTAACAATGATAACATCAATAAATTACTGGAAGAACACAGTATAAATCACAGGTTAATTTGAGGCTCAGTCAGTTTAAGTGCTATAGTGGACACACCTTAGCAGCAAACTTAATGGTTTGGGACCAGTTAATGACTTTGGCAAGACCAGGCGACTTAAAGTGCAGGATTAAAGTGCTAGATGGTTTTTATACATCTAGAATGAAAGTGCTTAGCTTAAGATGGTTTAAAGTGACTTAGTGCTATGTTAGATCTAAAGTGCAAAATTAGTGCCTTCTAGGTATCAACATTCAATCAGGACAGTAAGTTCAAAACCAAGGGCCCAGCTCTCTGGACCCGTGGAAAACAAGCCGGCGTCCGTTGACCGAGTCCCTGGTTCTTCCTGACCGTCCTCGGAGGAAGATGACACCGTTCACGGGAAGATGGCGGCCCGGCTGGTGAAGACAATAATTGTTTAGCACTAATTATTAGCACAGATTCTAGGCTGCGTTGAGCGATGTTTCCTTGCTCAACTTGGTTTGACCATAGAGGGCAGTATAGTTCACTAGAGATGACCGCAAAACACTGAGTCATAGATGGACAACCTTTCACACAATAGTCAGCTAAAGATAAGAATAAACTGAGGTAGTAGATCAAGATGGCAGAGGGGCTCAGCAGCATAACTCGATGGGGGGGGGGTCCTCCTTTCCCTTACACGTTGATGTTTCCTTCCGTGGAGGTAGCTCCTCTCCCTCCTCCCGGTCGGGTCAGCAGCCGCGGCGATGAAGTCGATGATGGGCCCTCACCTCCAACCGCGACCGTCGTGGCGATGTTGAGGCCGCCCGGACCTGGCCACACCTCGAGTTATTTGGACCGCTGCTCAGGCTGGCCCCACAGCAAGACGGCTTGCCAGATGGTAGTGGCAGCAGCAGCGATGGTAGGCTGCTGCAGCTCGTCCCTCGGCTAGCAGCTCGCGCCTGGTCACCCAGTGCCGCTCAGAAGTGGCGTGGATGAGCTGTAGCGGGGCTGCGATCCGCAATGGCCTCCTCCTTATTATTATTATTATTATTATTATTATTATTATTATTATTAGAAGCATAACCCTAAAGGAAACATTGCATTTTTTCTTTGCCTGGTTCTATCATGGAAAGACCACAGCTCCAAAACACCAGACTCACTCAGAGCCGTTTCATGTACATTACGCTCACACTTTGGTGCATGAGAGCACGACTGATGTGCGAAGGGGTTGTTCCAGATGTAATGTGACAGATCAGGCTTCCTGGCTGTCTCTGAAAGACTCTTGTCAGCAGAGTCAATGGCAGCTGATAGCTTTCATGCCAACGAAGTGGGCTTTCGGTCTGAATTGGATATGATATGGACATTGCAACAAATGGACAAACCTTGGCTGCTGAAGTCGGTTGTCGGGTTCCTCTCCAATATGCTGGACTCGATCACCTGCTGCTCCATAGCGGTGACCTATACAGAAGGCATAAATAGTTACAGCGATATACTGAAAAACCAAATTGAAAACTTTATTTTAGAAACAAAAAAAGCCTTTGGCTTTAGCTCAGCACTATGACACGAATCTAATGTGCACCCCAATTTTGGTCAGATAATTCTCCCAAAAAAGGTGAGCATTAGATTTGAGTAAATACAGTACATTTATTTGTTTGTGGCGCAGCTGGCTGGGTGTCAGCTGCATTAAGATTACTACTGACTGAAAGGTCATGAATTCAAAGCCAGCCCGGGTGGGAGTGAGCTTCCGGCCAAATTGTTTAGCTTGTTGTCGACCTTTGCAACCCAAAAGACAATTGCATCTGTCAAGTAGGAAATTTAGGTACATTAAAGTCCAGTTGTGTTCGACTCTGGGGTGTGGTGCTCCCCATTTCTAATCCAAAGAGCCTGCATTGTCCGTAGACACCTCCAAGGTCATGTGGCCGGCAGGACTGCATGGAGCGCCGTTACCTTCCCACTATTGATCTACTCACATTTGCATGTTTTCGAACTGCTAGGCTGGCAGAAGCTGGGGCTGACAGCGGAAGCTCACATTGCTCCCCGGAATTGAACCTGTGACCTTTCAGTCAACAAGCTCAGCAGCTCAGCGCTTTAACCCACTGCGCCACTGGGGGCTCCACCTTCCCTATAGATCAGTGTTTCTCAACTTTCCTAATGCTGTGACCCCTTAATACTGTTCCTCATGCTGTGGTGACCTCCCAATCATAACATTTTTATTTTTGTTGCTATTTCATAACTGTAATTTTGCTACCGTTATGAATCGTAATGTAAATATCTGATCTGCAGGATGTATTTTCATTCACTGGACCAAATTTGGCACAGATACTCGATACACCCAAATTTGAATACTGATGGGGTGGGGTTGTGGGGATTGATTTTGTCATTTGGGAGCTGTAGTTGCTGGGATTTATAGTTCACCTACAATCAAAGAGCATTCTGAACTCCACCAACAATGGAATTGAACCAGACTTGGCACATAGAACCAGACTTGGCAATTCCTATGACCAACAGGAAATGCTGGAATGGTTTGGTGGGCATTGACCTTGAGTTTGGAAGTTGTAGTTCACCTACATCCAAAGAACACTGTGGACTCAAACAATGATCAATCTGGACCAAACTTGGCATGAAAACTCAGTATGTTCAAATGTGAACTCTGGCTGAATTTGGGGGAAATAGACCTTGACATTTGGGAGTTGTAATTGCTGAGATTTATAGTTCACCTACAATCAAAGAGCATTCTGATGGTCTTCAGTGACAGGTTGAGAAACACTGCTATAGATGAATTAGAACAATAGAATAATAGTGTTTGAAGAGACCACATAGAATCATAGAATCATAGAATCAAAGAGTTGGAAGAGACCTCATGGGCCATCCAGTCCAACCCCCTGCCAAGAAGCAGGAATATTGCATTCAAATCACCCCTGACAGATGGCCATCCAGCCTCTGCTTAAAAGCTTCCAAAGAAGGAGCCTCCACCACACGCCGGGGCAGAGAGTTCCACTGCTGAACGGCTCTCACAGTCAAGAAGTTCTTCCTAATGTTCAGATGGAATCTCCTCTCTTGTAGTTTGAAGCCATTGTTCCATTGCGTCCTAGTCTCCAAGGAAGCAGAAAACAAGCTTGCTCCCTCCTCCCTGTGGCTTCCTCTCACATATTTATACATGGCCCTCATCATATCTCCTCTCAGCCTTCTCTTCTTCAGGCTAAACATGCCCAGTTCCCTAAGCCGCTCCTCATAGGGCTTGTTCTCCAGACCCTTGATCATTTTAGTCGCCCTCCTCTGGACACATTCCAGCTTGTCAATATCTCTCTTGAATTGTGGCGCCCAGAATTGGACACAATATTCCAGGTGTGGTCTAACCAAAGCAGAATAGAGCATGGGGAGCATGACTTCCCTAGATCTAGACACTATGCTCCTATTGATGCAGGCCAAAATCCCATTGGCTTTTTTTGCCGCCACATCACATTGTTGGCTCATGTTTAACTTGTTGTCCACGAGGACTCCAAGATCTTTTTCACACGTACTGCTCTCGAGCCAGGCATTGTCCCCCATTCTGTATCTTTGCATTTCATTTTTCCTGCCAAAGTGGAGTATCTTGCATTTGTCACTGTTGAACTTCATTTTGTTAGTTTTGGCCAATCATCTCTCTAATCTGTCAAGATCGTTTTGAATCCTGCTCCTGTCCTCTGGAGTATTGGCTATCCCTCCCAATTTGGTGTCGTCTGCAAACTTGATGATAATGCCTTCTAGCCCTTCATCTAAGTCATTAATAAAGATGTTGAACAGGACCGGGCCCAGGACGGAACCCTGCGGCACTCCACTTGTCACTTCTTTCCAAGATAAAGAGGAAGCATTGGTGAGCACTCTCTGTGTCCGTCCACTTAACCAATTACAGATCCACCTCACCGTAGTGGGGCATCTAGTCCAACGCCCTGCCATGCAGGAAAAGCACAGAATTAATCAGAGGTGGAGTCCAGCTACCATGAGCCGTGCACCCAAATCTGTCCTTCAAAGGTGAAGAAATGGCCAATCCAAAGGGAAATTGTTGCTGACCCATAGTGCCTGCAGCCAGAGGCCATTCCCTGCCTCTGGATAAGGACAGAGCCAGCCCAAGACTTCGCCAGTCTATACTGCAGTAACTTAAAATTGGCATTTAATGCACGCTTCTTAGAAGTCACCGCTATAGTTCCCTTCATGGGGATTACCGGCTATTTTTAAAAGTGCCAATTTTCATGGCTGGAAAAAGCATAATTGGTTTAATTGGTCAAAAAGCTTAATGGTGGGACCGAGATTTGAAGGTTACTTTACAAAATATATATCTTAAGAGTATTTGGGTCCAGGTTGGTTTCTCTATAAGTAGCAGAGGAAATGTTCAAGGTGAATGTGTGTGATTCTCTGCATGCAGAGACATGGGCAAACTTCGGCCCTCCCTCGAGGTGTTTTGGACTTCATAGAATCAAAGAGTTGGAAGAGACCTCATGGACCATCCAGTCCAACCCCATTCTGCCAAGAAGCAGGAATATTGCATTCAAATCACCCCTGACAAATGGCCATCCAGCCTCTGCTTAAAAGCTTCCAAAGAAGGAGCCTCCACCACACTCCGGGGCAGAGAGTTCCACTGCTGAACGGCTCTCACAGTCAGGAAGTTCTTCCTAATGTTCAGATGGAATCTCCTCTCTTGTAGTTTGAAGTTAGGAATTGTGGGAGTTGAAGTCCAAAACACCTGGAGGGAGGGTCAAAGGTTGCCATGCCTGTCTTAGAGAAATTGATTAAAGGAGCTTCATCTACAACAGTGTTTCGCAATCTGGGGGTCGGGACCCCTGCAGGGGTTGCAAGGGGGGTGTCAGAGAGGTCTCCAAAGACCATCAGAAAACACAGTATTTTCTGTTGTTCATGGGGGATCTGTGAGAAAAGTCTGGCCCAATTCAATTGGTGGGGTTCAGAATGTTCTTTGATTGTAAGTGAACTATAAATCCCAACAACTACAACTCCCAAATGTCAAGGTTTGTTTCCCCCAAAATCCACCAGTGTTCACATTTGGGCATATTGAGAATTTGCACCACGTTTGGTCCAGATCCATCATTGTTTGAGTCCACAGTGCTCTCTGGATGTAGGTGAACTACAACTCCCAAACTCAACATCAGTGCCCACCAAACCCTTTCGGTATTTTCTGTTGGTCATTGGGTTCTGTATTATTTATTTATTTATTTGATGCACTTATTAACCGCCATTCTCAGCCCATAAGGGCGACTCATGGCGGTGTACAGTACACATAGAAGACACTTACAAAATCCATTTCGACAACATATAAACAATACAACAAATTACAAACTACACTAAAAATCCGCTTCGTCTCTTAGTGGAATCATAGCCAATCTCATATTCTGTATGGGAAGTCTGGCCCAATTCAATTGTTGGTGGGGTTCAGAATGCTCTTTGATTGTAGGTGAACTATAAATCCGAGCAACAACTCCCAAATGTCAGGGTTTATTTTCCCCAAACTCCATCAGTGTTCTCATATGGACATATTGGGTATTCATACCAAATTTGGTCCAGATCCATCATTGTTTGAGTCCACAGTCCTCTTTCGTTGGAGGTGAACTACAATTCCAAAACTCAAGGTGAATGCCCACCAAACTCTTCCAGTATTTTCTGTTGGTCATAAAGGTTCTGCCTGGGAAGTTTGGCCCAATTCTATCATTGGTGGGGTTCAGAAGTATAAATCCCGGCAACTACAACTCCCAAATGTCTATTTTCCCCAAACTCCACCAGTGTTCACATTTGGGAATATTGAGTATTCGTGTAGAGTTTGGTCCTGATCCATCATTGTTTGAGTCCACAGTGCTCTCTGGATGTAGGTGAACTACAACTCCAAAACTCAAGGTCAATGCCCACCAAACCATTTCGGTATTTTCTGTTGGTCATGGAAGTTCTGTGTCCCAAGTTGGGTTCATTCCATTGTTGGTGGAGTTCAGAATGTTCTTTGATTGTAGGTGAACTATAAATCCCGGCAACTACAACTCCCAAATGACAAAATCAATTCTCCCTCCAACCTCACCAGAATCCAAACTGGGCATATTGGGTATTTGTGCCAAATTTGGTCCAGTGAATGAAAATCCATCCTGCATATCAGATATTCACATGATGATTCATAACAGGACCAAAATTACAGTTATGAAGTAGAAACGAAAATAATTTTATGGTTTGGGGTCAACACAACATGAGGAACTGTATTAAGGGGTCGTGGCATTAGGAAGGTTGAGAAACACTGATCTACACCAAAAGGAACTTCAGTGATGCCCATATGCATTGTGCTGGTACGGCTGTACCAGGAGCTCCAACTTCCTTTTTTTTCTTTGAGTGTTTGCATGTATTCCAAAGTTCTATGCATTTTGCAATAAGGTGGCTTCCCTTGGTTTGCAGCCACCTGCCTATCATTGTTGGGTTTTTTAGTTCCGCCCCTTTCCCCAGGGTTCAGGAAGGAAAGGGAGCCATTTTAGCTCAGTCAACACCAACAATTGACAGTTGAAAACTTAGCTACAGGACGTGAATCAGCTCCACCTGTAGAGAAGCTTTGTTTCACCAGAAATTCCAGGAAAAAATAGTTCCAAAGGACTCCAGCTGGAGAATCTACAAATCCTTGACTGGTAGGTCTACTTGGGACCCAAGAAGCAGTTTGGAGCTGGGAGTAGAGCCCATACCAGCAAAGTTTAGAAAGTAGATCACCCAAGGAGGGGTTAAAAAGGGTTTTCCTCTTAAAGGAAAAAAAAACAGTTCACAAAGCCAGTTGCCTGTCCCTTGTGGACAAGATTAAGAAAGCTACCAGTTGATTCAAAGCCTTGAAGTATTTGTTTGACCTGTTGAAGATCTGAGAAATATTTTATTGTTTTGTTGAAGACCTAAGCAATAATAAAGGACTTTGTTAAACTTTTCAAGAATCTAAAGACTTTTGTATAGGAAAATCCTTAGGGCCTCTCACTCAAGGCACCCCGGCTTCTCAGTGGGCACAAAGAGCAAGTCCTGTTCAAAAGCCAATTGCTATAGGCCACTCTGCTCCCCTGATTCAAGCCACCAACCTTTCAGTCAGCAAGTTCAGCAGCTCAGCAGTTTAACGCCTGCACCACCAGGGGGCTCCCAATAGTAGTAGTAGTAGTAGTAATGACAGATCAATGGGTTAAAATAGGATTCCAATAATTGGGAACCATATACATGGTTGTTAATTGACTGTGATAGAAATCACAATAACAACAACAATAACAATCTGATCTGGCCACAGATCAGATTGTTATGCCCCAAATAGATAACTTCAATGTGCCTTATTTATTTATTTATTTATTTCTTTATTTACAGTATTTATATTCTGCCCTTCTCACCCCGCAGGGGACTCAGGGCGGATTACAATGTACATATACATGGCAAACAATGCCATTGTCTAAGTAGGATTCCTCTCTAGAAATTTTCTAGGTCCTTCATGAATATAGGGATTGTCCTGTAGCCATCACCATTATCATCATCATCATCATCATCATCATCATTCTTTTACAGATCACTATAAGGACCTACTGCCTTTGAAGATGGAAAGTAATGGTCACAACAAGGATCTTCCTGGATCCTATGATGTTTTGACCCACTGCTCATATTGCAAGCCCTATGAGGAGCAGCTTAAAGAGCTGGGCGTTTTTAGTTTGAAGAAGAGAAGGCTGAGAGGAGACATGTGAGAGCAAGCTTGTTTTCTGCTGCCCTGGAGACTAGGACGTGGAACAATGGCTTCAAACTACAAGAAAGGAGATTCCACCTGAACATTAGGAAGAACTTCCTGTCTGTGAGAGCTGTTCAGCAGTGGAACTCTCTGTCCCGGAGTGTGGAGGAGGCTCCTTCTTTGGAAGCTTTTAAACAGAGGCTGGATTGTGGCAGCCGTTAGGAGAAAATAAAGGGAAATCATAACAATTTAGAATAAAATAAAAGATTTTTGTTCCTACCTGAATCTGAGAAGACCAGTTCTAAATTTTCAAGCATGGAGAAACCTGCAGATATTGATTGACACTGAACCGTGGGTCAGGTTGTTCTAGCTATGTTTGTTCTAGCCAATGTTTGTTTTGGCCATGTTTACTCTAGCCGATGTGGACATAGATATGAAGTAAACAAGAGAAATTTGGCAGGACAAAGAAATCAATATATCGATCCAAGACTTGGAACATCTAAGGTCATATGGTGAGAGAGCGCCATCCTCCGACCACTTAATGTAAATAGCAGGCAATTTCAGAAACGTTTCATCCAAAAGCAAATTCCTTTGGTCTTCATATTAAGAACTAAGTTGTAATGAAGTAATTAAAGCTGGATTGATTAGGAGATTGCCTTGATCAAATCTTATGTTATAAGCATATAAAAGTTATAATTCAATTAGAGATTTAAAGCAATTGAACATGTCATCTTAGGGTAACTGGTGAAAGTTGAGATAAGTTATATAGCCGAGCAGATGTTTGGGGTCACAACGTGCCTGCCAAGACCTGATAAAAATGTCCTTGGCAACTATACATGAAAACAGCTGTTAATGATTGTATTGTGTAAATGTCAGATTCGTTCTGTGCATGTGTAAAACTAGCAATTTTATGCTATAAAAACTGGAAAAATTGCGACTTCAAGGTTGTGTCAGCCCCTGGTTTGCTGAACACCCTATACTCCGCGGAGATAGAATAAACGCCTGGAAATCTGCCAAGCTGCCTCCATCTTCCTTCCTTCTCCAAAAGCACTCTAATGATCCCTGGTAACGTATATTCTGCAACAGGATAGCCATCTGTTAGGGGTGCTTTGAATGAAATTTTCCTGCTTCTTGGCAGAATGGGGTTAGACTGGGTGGCCCATGAGGTCTCTTCCAACTCTATGATTCTATGATATGATATGTGTTAGTATGAATTGAATTGTATGGAAGATGAATGAAACATAGCTAATAATTTTGGAGACACCTTTCAAAAATATTGAGGCCTGCAATGACGAAATCATTAACTACCTGCTTGCTGGACTGTAATTAAAAGTTGCTAATGAGAACTGAAATGGTTGAGCCGGCATGGTAAATTGTGATAAGAACTGTGACAGTGATAAGAGAAATGTTTACATTTGTTTACATCTGTCAACATTTGCTGACTTGGTGCCCCATGAGGTCTCTTCCGACTCTATGATTCCATGATTCATTGCGTTTCTCACCTGGTTTCCTGTTGCCTGCCCAATGACCGCTTCATAAGGAGGAGGCAATTCAGCTGGATAAAGGATTCCAGGGCTGTTGATGGACACTTCGTACAGAGTATTGAAGGGCGAGTGAGAAAAGTCCAAGTGGAGCCCTCTGAAAAAGACAACAAAAGATTACAGACCAAGCTATGGACAGTGGCAGCATCACGCTTTATGGCAAACTCTTAGAAATCAAATGTGTGGCCAGACATTTGTATTACCTTTTTAACAAAACAAACAAACAAACAGACAAAACACAAAGTTTGCAAGCTTGGTAGTTGATTAAATGTCCTTTGACCAGTATCTGGTCACTTGGAGTGCCTCTGGTGTTGCTGAAAATGTGCCACATCCACATTGTGCATCTGGCAGGGCTCAGGGTGCATTGCAGCAGGTGGTCAGTGGTTTGCTCTTCTCCACATTCGCATGCCGTGGATTCCACTTTGTGGCCTCATTTCTTGAGGTTGGCTCTGCATCTCGTGGTGCCAGAGCGCAGTCTGTTCAACATCTTCCAAGTCGCCCAGTTTTCTGTGTGTCTCTCATTTGGTATCAGCCATTGGTTGAGGTTCTGGGTTTGAGCCTGCCACTTTTGGACTCTTGCTTGCTGGGGTGTTCCAGCGAGTGTCTCTGTAGATCTTAGAAAACTATTTCTTGATTTAAGGCGTTGACGTGCTGGCTGATACACAAACAAGGGATGAGCTGGAGATGTCTCTGCCTTGGTCCTTTTACTATTGGCTGCTACTTCCCGGTGGATGTCAGGTGGTGCAATACCAGCTAAACAGTGTAATTTCTCCAGTGGTGTAGGGCACAGACACCCCGTGATAATGCGGCATGTCTCATTAAGAGCTACATCCACTGTTTTAGTGTGGTGTTCCACACTGGGCATACATACTCAGCAGCAGAGTAGCATAGTGCAAGGGCAGATGTCTTCACTGTGTCTGGTTGTGATCCCCAGGTTGTGCCAGTCAGCTTTCGTATGATATTGTTTCTAGCAGCCACTTTTTGCTTGATGTTCAGGCAGTGCTTCTTGTAGGTCAGAGCACGGTCCAGAGTGACTCCCAGGTATTTGGGTGCGCTGCAATGCACCAGTGGGATTCCTTCCCAGGTGATCCTCAGAGCTCAGGATGCTTGTCTGTTCTTGAGATGAAAAGCACATGTCTGTGTTTCAGATGGGTTGGGGATCAGCTGGTTTTCCTTGTAATAGTCAATAAGCTCCTCAAAGACCCAGATTCTCATATCCTTAAATATGGCTCTTGAACGTTTGAAAAATGCAGTGTTTCTGCCATGTCCCCACAGGGAGGGCAAAACAACACCAACTGATCCCACAAATGATGCCATGTAACTTCAGATCATGTTTATCAGGCCAGTGCACCCCAATATATTCCACTGATTAGACTGAAATAAAAAAATCAAAATATTATTTGGGTTGCTGTGAGTTTTCCAGCTGTATGGCCAAGTCCCAGAAGCATTCTCTCCTTAAGTGTGAAATTGCAGTTGAACACCTTGATTAGCACTGAATAGCCTTTCAGCTTCAAAGCCTGGCTGCTTCCTGCCTGGGGGATCCTTTGTTGGGAGGTGTTCTATGGCCATGTTCCATAAGCCTTTTCTGTCGGCAAATCCGGCCTCAGAGCAACACAGGATAAAGTAAAGTACGCAGCCTTTGTCAATTTCAAAGCCTTGAAGTGGCACGTTTATTTAGTTACTTTCCAAAAGCTACAAAAACAATAAACATAACTTATGTACAGAAGAAGTCCCACATGCGTCTTGCTTCTTCTCTGGCATGGTTGGAAGAGAACGCCCGGCAGTTCGTTATCTCAAATCCACGTCATTGGAATTTGTGACGTACTGACATTCTCTTCTGACATTTCGCCCACATCTATGGCAGGCATCCTCAGAGATTGTGAGGTCTAATGGAAACTTGGCAAGTGGGGTTTATATATCTGTGGAATGTCCAGGATGGGAGAAAGAACTCTTGTCTGTTTGAGGCAAGTGTGAACATTACGATTGATCACCTTGATTAGCATTGAATAGTCTTGCAACTTCAATCAACTTTTGAGGATGCCTGCCATAGATGCGGGCAAAACGTCAGGAGAGAATGCTTCTGGAACATGGTCAGACAGCCTGAAAATATTTATTTATTTATTTGCTGTATTTGTATACCACTCCTCTCAGTCTGGAGGTGACTCAAGGCGGTTTAGTTGGGGCTAACTTCATGCACTGTGGCGCAGTTGGCAGGGAGTCAGCTGCATTAAGATCACCACTGACCAAAAGGCCATGAGTTCGAAGCCAGCCCGGGTCGGAATGAGCTCCTGACCAATTTGTGTAGCTTGCTGTCGACCTTTGCAGTCTGAAATTCAGATGCATCTGTCAAGTAGAAAATTTAGGTACTGATTATGCTGGGAAGCTAATTTACAATGCCATAAAAATCTCCAGCAAGCATGCAAAGAATGAGGAAGTACTTCATCAGTGTCACAAATGGTCGATGAAGCGACAGCTCCCCTGGTGGCCAGAATGCTCTTATGAAAGCTGGAATGTTAAGTAGCCTCTGTGTGTCTGTCTATATATGTTGTGTGTCTATGGCATTGAATGTTTGCCATGTATATATGTACATGAGTCTCCTGCGGGGTGAGAAGAGCGGAATAGAAATACTGTAAATAAATAAATAAATAAATAAATAGATAAATAATTTTGGTAAGCACCTATACTGTAGAATGGATGTTGTTTGACGCCACTTGTTGAGGATTTCTTTGGACGAAAAGACCCTATCAAACAACAACTTCCCTCCGTGGAGGCTTCCCTGCCATGTTTTCTGCACTTGCGAGAATGAACCAGCCATAGAAAAAGACTCACCTTTGTGCTTCGATCACAGGGGTGCAGGTGTACTCGGGCGGGTAGTACGGCGGAGGCGGAATCGGCGGAATGAATTCGTCAAAATCCAGGGTCTGGTGCAGGATTGTCCCGTGCGGGGTCATGCAGTCCGGATTGGCAGAATGAGATCTCTGGGGCAGAAACTGTACCATAGGGACAAGAGAGGTGAAGAGGACATTAGGAAGGGTAAGGTTCATGTACACTGAGAGATGAGTGCCATTTGATTCCACTTTGCTAAAACCAAGGTTACAACAACATCTGTTATAGAACTCCAATATGCTGATGACAACGTCATCTGTGCACAATCAGAAGAAGCCACTCTAAACACCTTCGCAGAAGCATATGAGAAGCTCGGCGTGTCATTGAACATCGAGAAAACCAAAGTGCTGTTCCAGCAGTCACCAACCAACCCATCTGGGAGTTTCCTTATTCTGGGAAGGCTTGTGTGGGGGCTTGTCTAATGTCTCTGAGGAGTGAGTTCCAGAAACTCTATCCTGGTTCATATTTCATCTGTTCATGCTCAGCATTATCTTTACATTTTAATTATTACATTTGGCCCAGCCATAGGTTTTAAACTCATAACAAAAATAAGCAATAAACATTAACAGTAGTTAATGTTTATTGCTTATTTTTGTTATGAGTTTTATTTTATGGTTTTGTATTATTTGTTGTCATTGCTTTATTATTGATGTATTGTGGGCTCGGCCTCATGTAAGCCGCACCGAGTCCCTTGGGAGATGGTAGTGGGGTATAAATAAAGTTTTATTATTATTATTGTTATTATTATTATTATTATCTCCCAGCGCAAAAGCTGAGGTCCAAAGAAGGACAAGAGAACTCAAGAACATCTGGTGGACAAAGAAGGCCGAAGAAATCCAACACCTGGCAGATACCCATAATGCTCAGGGATTTTTCGAAGCCACAAAGGTCATCTACGGACCAAGAAACCATGGCATACAGCCTCTACGCTCATCAGATGGAACCAAACTCCTGAAGGACCAAAACGCAATTGCACTACGTTGGAAAGAACACTACCAAAGCCTCCTGAACCGCAGCTCCAACGTGGCCGAAGAGGTCCTCTCACAAATCCCACAACAACAAACCAGGGATGAGCTTGCAGCACTGCCCAGTTTGGAAGAAGTCAGCAATGCCATCAGCCAACAGAAGAATAACAAAGCCAGTGGACCAGATGGGATCCCTGCTGAAATCTTTAAAGAGGGAGGACCTGAGCTAACACACCAACTCCACCAGCTCATAGAAAAAGTGTGGGTGACCGAGAAAATCCCAGCATATTTCAAGGACGCCACCATCATCACCCTCTTCAAAAAAGGGGAAAGAACAGACTGCGGAAACTATCGAGGTATCTCCCTTCTAACCTCCGCTGGGAAAATCCTCGCAAGAATCCTTGCAAACCGCCTTCTGCCCCTCTCAGAAGACACCCTCCCAGAATCTCAGAATGGCTTCCGCCCCTCCAGAGGAACAGTGGACATGATCTTCACTGCACGACAGCTCCAAGAAAAATGCAGGGAACAAAACCAACCTCTGTACATGGCATTCATCGACCTTGCAAAGGCATTCGACACAGTGAATCGCAGCGCTCTCTGGACCATCCTCCACAAAATCGGGTGCCCTAACAAATTTGTGAACATCCTGCGGCTCCTCCATGATGACATGATGGCAACAGTCTTGGACAGCAGTGGCTCCCAAAGTGACCCATTTAAGGTGGAATCGGGTGTCAAACAGGGATGTGTTATCGCCCCAACTCTATTCTCCATCTTCATCGCTATGATACTTCACCTTGTTGACGGGAAGCTTCCCACCGGAGTGGAAATAATCTATCGGACAGATGGCAAGCTATTCAACCTCAGCAGACTGAAAGCCAAAACCAAGGTTACAACAACATCTGTTATAGAACTCCAGTATGCTGATGACAATGTCGTCTGTGCGCATTCAGAAGAAGATCTACAAGCCACTCTAAACACCTTCACAGAAGCATACGAGAAGCTCGGCCTGTCACTGAACATTGAGAAAACCAAGGTGCTGTTCCAGCAGTCACCAGCCAATCCCTCTCCAATGCCAGTAATACAGCTTAATGGTGTAACATTAGAAAATGTGGACCATTTCCGCTACCTTGGCAGCCACCTCTCCACCAAAGTCAACAACGACGCCGAAATACAACACCGCCTGAGCTCTGCAAGTGCAGCATTTTCCAGAATGAAGCAGAGAGTGTTTGAGGACCGGGACATCCGTAGGGATACCAAGGTGCTTGTCTGTAAAGCTATTGTCCTCCCAACCCTGCTCTATGCCTGTGAGACATGGACTGTCTACAGACGTCACATGCAGCTCCTGGAACGATTCCATCAGCACTGCCTCCGGAAAATCCTGCAAATCTCCTGGGAGGACAAGCGGACAAACGTCAGTGTGCTGGAAGAAGCAAAGACCACCAGCATTGAAGCGATGGTCCTCCAACATCAACTCCGCTGGGCCGGCCACGTTGTCCGGATGCCTGACAACCATCTCCCAAAGCAGTTGCTCTACTCCGAACTTAAGAACGGAAAACAAAACGTTGGTGGACAGGAAAAGAGATTTAAAGATGGGCTCAAAGCCAACCTTAAAAACTCTGGCATAGACACTGAGAACTGGGAAGCCCTGGCCCTTGAGCGCTCCAGCTGGAGGACAGCTGTGACCAGCAGTGCTGCAGAATTTGAGGCACGAGTGGAGGGTGAAAGAGAGAAACGTGCCAAGAGGAAGGCGCGTCAAGCCAACCCTGACCGGGACCGCCTCCCACCTGGAAACCAATGTCCTCACTGCGGAAGAAGATGCAGAGCAAGAATAGGGCTCCACAGCCACATACGAACCCACAGAGAAATCCATAACGGAAGACTATCTTACTCGTCCAACGAGGGATCGCCTAAGTAAGTAAGTAAGTATTATCTCCCAGATCCCATAGCATGGAGCCACAACAGTTAAAGCGCTGTCAAACTGCATGCATTCGGCAGTCTAGATGCGCCTCTTTGCTTCCCTGAAATAATTGGACTTCTAACTTTCTTTCTTGAGATGGTATTTTGCATTCAGGACATATATTTTCAGCAAAGATCCAGAGCCTCCTGGTGCACAGAATTTATAATTCTCCTAATGCCTTGATGGGGATTTAATTTCACAGTCCTCAAAGCGGGAGGGAAATCGGAGGGTGCGGATGGCAGTTGCTCCTGCTGCTTCCTCCTTAATCTCATGAAATACTTTCCCCCTTTTAATAACCAGCCATATTTTTTCTTCCTCAAGGAAGGTGAGAGCGACCTCATGCAACCCATTTTTCCTTTGCTTTAATCATACAGCGCTTTTCGCCTCGGAATAATCTGGGAATTCTCATAGAGTCTCAACCAAATCAAGCCAGTTTGTGGCAGCCATATAAGCAAAGTTTCTGGAGTAGAACAATTGCTTTCAAAGTAAGGAGCACACAAGGAAACAACACTTTCAAACCAGGAACAGATATAGGTCAGCAGTTTGAATCTGCGGAACGGGGTGAGCTCCTGCTGTTAGCCTAGGTCCTGCAAACCTGTTATTAATTATTTATTTATTTACAGTATTTGTATACCGCTTTTCTCACCTAGCAGTTCAAAAACAGAAATAAAGAAATAAAGTGTTGTTGTTGTTGTTGTTGTTTTCATGTCTCCAGTCAACCAATTCTTCTCCTGCACAACTGACTTATACTGACCTATATCACATATTGCATTTGGTAACTTTACATATATGGAGAAATGCAAACAAAGCCTGTTGTGACTCGAGAAGATATCCATGACGGGGATTTGGACTAGCTGTCCCTTGTAGTGTCTTCCAACTCTATGAGTCTTGAGATATACATTGAACACTTCTGATAGGCGTAAGGTGCTTCCACTGTGCTCCAGGACTTCCTAGCTGGTCATTAGATATGCAAAGAAAAGCACCTCAAGGGACTTTGGTACATCCATTACTCCAGTGCACAACCGATGCCCAGCTATTTATTTGTCGTGTCAGGGCAACCAGTCAATTATATTACATTTCTAACAGAATAAAGCAAACAAACAGACAAAATACAAAATTTGTGAGTTTGGTAGTTGATTAAATGTCCTTTGACCACTATCTGGCCACTTGGAGTGCCTCTGGAGTTACTATAAGAAGGTCCTCCATTGTGCATGTGGCAGGGCTCAGGTTGCATTGCAGCAGGTGGTCAGTGGTTTGCTCTCCTCCGCACTCGCATGTCGTGGATTCCACTTTGTGGCCCCATTTCTGAAGGTTGGCTCTGCATCTCGAGGTCCCAGAGCGCAGTCTGTTCAGCGCCTTCCAAGTCGCCCAGGGGGAAGTCTCTCATTTGGTATCAGCCATTGGTTGAGGTTCTGGGTTTGAGCCTGCCACTTTTGGACTCTCGCTTGCTGAGGTGTTCCAACGAATGTCTCTGTAGATCTTAGAAAACTATTTCTTTATTTAAGTCGTTGACGTGCTGGCTGATACCCAAACAGAGGATGGGCCGGAGATGTCACTGCCTTGGTCTGCACTATTGGCTGCTACTTCCCAGCGGATGTCAGGTGGTGCAATACCGGCTAAGCAGTGTAATTTCTCCAGTGGTGTAGAGTGCAGACACCCCGTGATAATGCGGCATGTCTCATTAAGAGCCACATCCACTGTTTTAGCGTGGTGAGATGTGTTCCACACTGGGCATGCATACGCAGCAGCAGAGTAGCATAGCGCAAGGGCAGATGTCTTCACTGTGTCTGGTTGTGATCCCCAGGTTGTGCCAGTCAGCTTTCGTATGATATTGTTTCTAGCACCCACTTTTTGCTTGATGTTCAGGCAGTGCTTCTTGTAGGTCAGAGCACGGTCCAGAGTGACTCCCAGGTATTTGTGTGCGCTGCAATGCTCCAGTGGGATTCCTTCCCAGGTGATCTTCACAGCTCGGGATGCTTGTCTGTTCTTGAGATGAAAGGCACATGTCTGTGTTTTGGATGGGTTGGGGATCAGCTGGCTTTCCCTGTAATAGGCAGTAAGAGCACCTAGAGCTTCGGAGAGCACCCAGCTGAACATGAATGTTGAAAACCTGCTTGGTTTTGCACACAGAGAAAGGCCTTTACGCAGTCAAAGCCTTTGTCTCTTTCCTATGTACAGAACATACGCTCCTACTCCCTTTGGCGGTGTTCCCCTCCCAGCAAGGAAAGAAGAGCATGAAGGTATTGCATTTCTAGGGCTGCCCCCAAAGAGATGAAGCTTCAAGCTCGGGGCTCAGAAACACAGCCGTGACGATAATTAGCTCTGAAGCAGCAAACGTGTCCTTATTAAACTTGATAGACAAGGCAAATGAAGAAGGGAAAACACTCCCGATGAGGGAATCCCCTTGGAATTTGGGACTTCTCTTGTATGGAGCGGTTCTTTTTGTGTAGCTGTCATTGAGACACGTTTCATTGTTAACAAAGCCATCAGTCTTCTGCCATCTCCCTGCCGCTGTTCAGAGAAGGAAAGGCTCAAATCAGAGACAACGGAGGAGGAATTAAAAGGAAAGTCCCTCTCCATTCCCTACCGAGGGGAAGATGGAGGCCAATGAAGATTATTTCCAGCTGAACCAAAAGAGAGAAGACTCAAGAAGGAGAGAAAGGGGAAAGTCCCGTCTGTGGATACGTGTCCCTTGAACCCCGTATTGCAATGTTTTGTTAATATTCAACCCTTCAACTGGAATCATTCTTTCAGACCAATGTCTGCAACCCCAAAGGGCCTAGAAATGTGACCTTTTAGGCTTCAGCAACCCAGCAACCCAAAACAGGCAACAAGGGGAACTAATTAAATAATAATAATAATAATAATAATAATAATAATAATAATGTGGTCCCCTGCCATGCGTTGCTGTGGCCCAGTTTGGTGATCTGGAAAATAAAGTAATGAGAAAGTGTTGGTTTCTAATATATGTAATTTTTATGCATGTGGGTAAACAGTATTTCTTGCTGTTTCTTTGTCAGCGTTGTGATATGGAGATTGTCTGGTTCGCCTACATGCAACATATCATTGTCCTTCTTTAGGGGCCCCTTTCAAATCTTTGATACTGCATCTGTCATATACATATGTGTGCGTGTGAATGGCTGGATGGCCCTTTGTCAGGAGGGCCTTGATTATCTTTTCTTGCCCTGGTGAAGAGAGTTGGACTGGATGGCCTTAAGGCTGCATTTCTCAACCTGGGAAGTCATAAAGTCAGAAAGGTCACCAAAGACCACCAGAAAACACAGTATTTTCTGCTGGTCATGAGGGTTCTGTGTGGGAAGTTTGCCCAAATTCTGTCATTGGTGCGGTTCAGAATGCTCCCTGATTATAGGGGAACTATACATCCCAGTAATTGCAACTTCCAAATGTCTATTTCCCCTAAACTCCATCTGTGTTTATATTTGGGCATATTGAGTATTTGTGCCAAGTTTGGTCCAGATCCATCATTGTTTGAGTCCACAGCGCTCTCTAGATGTAGGTGAATTACAACTCCAAAACTCAAAGTCAATGCCCACCAAACCCTTCTAGTGTTTTCTGATAGTCAAGGGAGTCTTGTGTGGCAAGTTTGGTTCAATTCTATCGTTGCTGGAGTTCAGAATGCTCTTTGATTATAGGCGGACTATAAATCCCAGCAACTACAACTCCCAAATGACAAAATCATAATTTTTTGAGTGATGGTCCCTCCTTGTGTTGTGAGACGTTTTGTTGCCAAATTTGGTGTGATTTCATTCATTGGTTCTTTTGTTTTTAATGTACTCATTACGCACAGAGCATTTATTTATATATATGTATAATAATAATACCCCGCCGCCATCTCCTCAACGGGGACTCAGGGTGGCTTACATGAGGCCAAGCCCAACAATACATTACAGTAAAATAAAACCAAGACAACAATATGCAAAATACAATTAAATCAATAAAAACATAAGGATACAATAAAACAACACAAACTAAATGTGTTTGAGGACTGGGACATCCGTAGGGAAACCAAGGTGTCTGTTTATAATGCTATTGTCTATTTATAAAGCGAAACGTCAGGAGAGAATGCCTCTAGGACATGGCCATATAGCCTGAAAAAACCTACAACAACCCAGTGATTCCGGCCATGAAAACCTTCGACAATACATTCAACAAATATAAACTTATTAGTATTTCAATGGGAAGAATCAGCTTTTGGCTGATAAGAAAATATTTTTGTTGTTGCGGTTGTGTACTTTCAAATAGTTTCAGACTTAGGTTGACCCTGAGCGAGGGCTGGGTAAATGGCCTTGAAGGGCCGTATCCAGACCCTTGGCCTTAGTTTGAGGACCCCTGCTCTAGTGTAATCGAAACCATCCAAATCCCAAATCATACCCAACATCCACAGCAAAATAATAATAAAGACAGCACCAAACGTTAGACAATGACAAAACTAAGTTATGGAGATAATATATGAGGGGTATTTTTTAAGTAAGGTCCGTTTTGTTGTAGACACTAGTAGTTCGCGCGCATACCGCAACGAGTGCGTGCGTCGTGTACTGGCATGCCTCTGGAACAACTGTGCTCAGTTTCCGCTCTGTAGCTAACCTGTACGGTTCTGTTCTGTGCTTTAAAAATGTTTAAGACTATCAACTCACCCTCCGCATGTGAGGTTCGCTCAGTGATACGGTCTTTGTCAGCAAGGAACCCGCCTGCTGCAGAAATTCATTGACAGATTTATGAAGTGTACAGTGATACTGTTATGAGTAAAAGCAAAGTGCGTAAGTGGGTACGACAATTCAAAGATGGCCGTGACAACGTCCATGATGGGGACCACTCCGGTCGCCCTTCTTTGATTACAGACGATTTGATTTGATCGCACACTCAAATCTTTGGTTTTTGTGGTCCTCTGTTAGGAGTTTCGGGACCCAAGGGGAGCACAGTTTCCTAAACTTTAGGTGTTCAGAAGAAATGTTGTAAAGCACTGATCTCAACACGTCAGGAAATTCGTTTGAGAGACCTGTTATTGTGAAGCGCCTGTTCTCACAAATCCTCACTTCAACTGAAGCCACCAAATCGTCTGTAATCAAAGAAGGGTGACCAAAGCGGTCCTCATCATGGACATTGTCACGGCCATCTTTGAATTGTCGTACCCACTTACGCACTTTGCTTTCTCTCATAACAGTATCACCGTACACTTCACAAATCTGTCGATGAATTTCTGCAGCAGGCGGGTTCCTTGCTGACAAAAACCGTATCACTGAACGAACCTCACATGCGGCAGGTGAGTTGATACGTCTTAAACATTTTTAAAGCACAGAACAGAACCGTACAGGTGAGCTACACAGCGGAAACTGAGCACAGTTGTTCCCAAGGCATGCCAGTACACAACACACGCGCTCGTTGCGGTATGCGCGCAAACTACTAGTGTCTACAACAAAACAGACCTTACTTAAAAAATACCCCTCGTATGCAAAATATGTCCTTATTATCCCATATGTTTGCTCAGGATACACACCCTCCTGATATGGATCCCTCCCAAAAGACATCAATGGCAATATTTTGAAATCAAGGACATTAAAAGAGCAATAACATTGTTTGTTCAATGTCAACCATTCTTAATGTTTAGGTCAATTTCCTATTTTTGGGAGGAACACCCTAATTTTATTTCACTCTCATAGCTACCTGAAGGCACGGCAACAACAACCTGAGGACATTTCCAAAGGAAAATAGGAGCATCTCAGGTTCATTTACAGCTATCTGGAAAAGAGCTATCCAAGGTGCTGAATCTTGTATCGGGATGGATTTCAGCACCTTGGACAGCTCCATTAACGTGTAAGACTTGGATCAGATTTACAACCCTACTGACAAAATAACTGCAAAGATGAATACCTCCCAAGCTCTCCAAAAATGACACTTTGCCACAAGCGCATGGATACAGCGAGGCGCAAGACGATGGTATACAATTAGACACCCTCTCATTGGGATTTGCTCACCATTTGCAGGACGTCAGAAGAGACCATCTGCATGCAGCACATGGCGGTTGCCAAAGCGCAGACAATGGTCGAGATGATATTGAGAGCGCAGACGCTGAACAACAGGTCCTGCGGGAAGAGAGAGAGAAAGGGAACGGGGAGGGAAAGCGGGGCAAAATGTCACTCCTTATCACAGTAAGACAGGCGACTGGAAACATTTGGAGCAGATTGAATAATAAACGCAGTCAATGGCTATCTCCCTGGTGTGGGTCTTGATTAGGTTTGTCCCATATTTACCTGAACAGCTCTAGCCCTTTCTTGGCGCTGGGGTGGAACACCCAACCAAAAAAACTAACAATGTTGTTGTTGCTGCTGCTGCTGTTGTTGTGTAACTTCAAAGCATTTCAGACCTATGGCAACCTATGTTTTAATGATAGTTTTATTGCTTGTGGATGTATTGTTTTTAACTTGATTTATGTCTAATTGTAGTGTATAATTGTAATTGTTTGTACTGGCATTGAATTTTGCCATTACTTATGTGTAAACCACTTTGAGTCCCCCTCGGGGTAACTGTAAATAATAATAATAAATAACCCTAAGTTCTTTCGTTGGGATCCAAGAGGGATCTCAAGAAAGAGAGAGAGTAAGGAGGCATAATAGAAAGAGAGGGACGAAGGGAAAGGAGCAATTTTGGATGGAAAGTGAGTTAGCAGAGCAACAAATAACAAGAAGAAATTGCTGTTTCGAACTTACATGGATCTGGCCATGCCGTGTCTGAAATATATGTTGGTATGAGCCCCCAATGACACAGTAAGTTAAACCACTGAGATGCTAACTTGCTGAATGAAAGGTCACAGGTTCAAATCTGGGGAGCGGTGTGAGCAACCGCTGTTAGCCCCAGCTTCTGCCAACCTAGCAGTTCGAAAACATGCAAATGTGAGTAGATCAATAGATACCGCTCCGGTGGGAAGGTAATGGCGCTCCATACAGTCATGCTGGCCACATGACCTTGGAGGTTTCTACGGACAACGCCGGATCTTTTAATTCTCACCAGTTAATAATCTGGTTGCCACCCGTTGGACCAATTGGAATTTCCAGCCCGTCTTCAAGGGCAGCCCACATAGAGTGCATTGCAATAGTCCAATCTAGAGGTAACTAAGGCGTGGACCACGTGGCCAAATCCGACTTCACGAGGTACGGTCGCAGCTGCCGCACGAGCTTCAATTGTGCGAAGGCCCTCTCAGCCACTGCCAACGCCTGAGCTTCAAGTGCTTTGAGGATATTTAGGCCCATTTGCAAGACAATCCAATGGTTTTCATCAGATTTCTTAGCCAAGGAATAGTCCGCCATTTCCTCCTCTAGCTTCACTGGTCGTCTCCCTTCCAAGTATTTTCCTTTACTTGAAAGGCCGCACACCAAAGGAGACGTTCAATGAGATGAAAGAGGTTGATGGTGATGATTCCCCATCATATTATGGAGTCAAGGACTAGCATCGTCCATTCAAAGATGGCCAGACTTCGGTGGAAACAGCTCCAATTCCAGGGTGACCCCACTCTGCTATTGAGGAACACACCAACCAGCAAGTGGAGGTCGCCATCCAAGGACTAACCCTTCTTAGCTTTCAATATCAAGACAAGAACTGGAGCAATTGGGGTATTTCTCCTCACCTGAAATCCAGCCCAGACACTTTTTGTGCTCCGGAAACAAAGAAGGCGGGCTGCTGCTCTTTCTTTCTTCTCCTCCCGTCCCTCCATCAGCCTCCTTCTTATTGCTGGATCTACACCAGACGTCGCAGAAGGCAATGTTCAGGTGCGGCACTTAATCCCGGGGTCAATTGCTGCTTCCCAAAAAGAGGTCAGCATCACACTGTGGCAGATTTACACTCTTAGGGAAGATCAGGCCCTGAAATCTGAGGGGCTTTGGAAGAGCCGAGAACAAGCATAATTCTTCCCGTGAGGAGGAAATCCCAGGGCAAAGACATCGATCAGACCCGTGACTCCTCATAAATCCAGCTTTTAAGAATAAATAAATCAAGGGGGGCTGGAGGAGAAGAAAGCCTGGGGAGAAGGGCTTTCAGCAAAGGGAAGCCAGCTCAGCGGTGACATACAGCCCCAGCTTGGCCATAACTCTCCCCTCTTCCTGCCTTCACTTCTCGAGACCCCCCCCTCCCTAAATATGGCTTCTTTTCTAATAGAAACTAAGAGCTAAACAGTGCCCATTTGGTGTTTTCGAACCGAGAGATATTTCGAGGACACCCAAAAAAAAAAATTCTTCTGCATCGATTTCATGTCTAAGGACATTATCGCACAAGGGAGGCAACCCAGGTATCAGGATCCTTTGGTTAGGACCGTGGTTCTCAACCTTCCTAATGCCGCGACCCCTTAATACAGCGCCTCATGTTGTGGTGACCCCCAACCATAAGATAATTATCGTTGCTACTTCCTAACGGTAATTGTGTTACTGTTATGAATCATAATGAAGATATCTGAAATGCAAGATGAATTTTCATTCACTAGACCAAATTTGGAACAAATACCCAATAACGGAGCTCCATGCAGTCATGTCGGCCTTGGAGGTGTCGATGGACAACACCAGCTCTTCGGCCTAGAAACTGAGCACCAACCCCCACTCTTGGACATGACTGGACTTAATGTCAGGGGAAAACTTTTACCTTACCTTACCGAATATGCCAAATTTCAATACTGGTGGGGTTGGAGGGAGAATTGATTTTGTCATTTGGGAGTTGTAGTTACTGGGATTTATAGTTCACCTACAATCAAAGAGCATTCTGAACCCCACCAATGATGGAATTGAACAAAACTTGGCACACAGAACTCCCATGACCAACAGAAAATACTATAAGGGTTTGGTGGGCAGTATCCTTTGGGTTTGGAGT
Source organism: Anolis sagrei (assembly GCF_037176765.1). NCBI lineage: Eukaryota > Metazoa > Chordata > Lepidosauria > Squamata > Anolidae > Anolis > Anolis sagrei. The sequence goes on from NC_090029.1 coordinate 5,935,490, forward strand.
TGTAGTTCACCTACACCAGAGATCACTGTGGACTCAAACAATGATAGATCTGGATCAAACTTGGCATGGATACTCAATATGCCCAAATGTGAACACTGGTGGAATTTAGGGGAAATAGACTTTGACATTTGAGAGTTGTTGTGATGGAATTGAGACACAGAACTCCCGTGACTAACAGAAAATACTGGAAGGGTTTGGTGGGCATTGATCTAGAATTTGGGAGTTGTAGTTCACATACATCCAGAAAGTACTGTGGACCCAAACTTGGCACAAATACTCAATATGCCCAAATGTAAACACTGGCGTAATTTGGGGAGGGGGAGAATAGACCTTGACATTGGGAGTTGCTAGTTGCTGGGAGTTATAGTTGACTTACAATGAAAGAGCATTCTGAATCCCGTCAACGATAGAATTCGGCCAATCTTCCCACATAGAACCCCATGACCAACAGAAAATATTGTGTTTTTGATGGTCTTTGGTGACCCCTGTGACACCCCCTTGTGACCCCCTCAGAGGTCCCGACCCCCAGGTTGAGAAACACTGGGTTAGGACCTACCAAGTTTGAAATGATGATGCATTCATGTTGCAATGCTCAACAAAACACTGATATTCCAGCTGCACAATGAGGGAGATTTATATATATATACAGGGGCGGCTCAACCCATTACGCAAAGTAAGCATTTGCAGTATAGTTGATTTTGCCCAGGGGCGCTCTTGAGGCACTCTTGGGGGGAAAATGGACCTTGACATATGCGAGTTGTAGTTACTGGGATGTTCACCTACAATCAAAGAGCGTTCTGAACTCCACCAATGATGGAATTGAACCAAATATGGCACACAGAACTCCCACGACAAACAGAAAATATATATCAGTGATTAGTTGGGGGTGGGGGGGGGTGGGGGGGTGCCAAAATACTGTTTGCTTACTGTTGAAAATTACCTAGGGCCACCTCTGTGTGTGTGTGTGTGTGTATAAGTGCTGAGAGTGCCTTGGACTGCGAGAAGATCCAACCAGTCCATCCTCCAGGAAATAAAGCCCGACTGCTCACTGGAGGGAAAGATACTAGAGACAAAGTTGAAGTACTTTGGCCACATCATGAGGAGACAGGAAAGCCTAGAGAAGACAATTATGCTGGGGAAAGTGGAAGGCAAAAGGAAGAGGGGCCGACCAAGGGCAAGATGGATGGATGGCATCCTTGAAGTGACTAGACTGACCTTGAGGGAGCTGGGGGTGGTAACGGCTGACAGGGAGCTCTGGCGTGGGCTGGTCCATGAGGTCACGAAGAGTCGGAGACGACTGAACGAATGAACAACAACATATACATATATATAATACGGGGGGGGGGGGGAAGCATTTAGTCAGATACCAATTGTACAAGTTCTCCCACTTTAAAAGATGAGAGAGGCCTGTAATTGACATCCTAGGCAGACCTCAACTATGAGAGACAACATGAGAAAACACATCCAGAAAATCACATTGTCTGGTTTTTAACAAATTTATTTGCAAGTTGTGGTGACTCCGGGAAGTTAAATGTCTCTGAAGAAAGTCTTTGCTGTGCAGTGATTTGAATAATAATAATAATAATAATAATAACAATAATAATTCTTTGTGGTCAGCAAAGAATATATCCAAAGAGTCAGAAAGGTTTTGAAGAGCAAATTAAATGGCGCAAATACGATCATGGCTCTCAACCCCTGGGCCATTCCCATCATTAGATACACTGGTAGGATTGTGAACTGGACACAAGCAGAGCTGATGATCTGGACAGAAAAACAAGAAAACTGATGACAATCCACTCCTCATGACACCCGCGTAGTGATGTCGACAGACTTGACCTGCCCAGAAAATCAGGAGGCAGAGAGAAGAGGGCTTCTGCAAGGGAAACAAACGGTAGAAGAAGAGAAACACGCACTGGCAGATGATGTGAAAGGCAGCCAAGAACCAAAAATGAGGGAAGTCAAGAGTAGTAAACTACTTCAAGTACAAAGAGAGAATTCCGTAAAAACACAATCCAGAGCAGAAGAGAAAACTGGCAAAAGAAGGCTCTCCGTGGACAGTTCCTGGGAAAAATTGAGAGCCAATTGACAAAGAAAAACATGGCTGTGGCTCACAAATGGAACTCGGAAAAAGGAGACAAAGGAGAGCCTGATTCTGGAAGCCCAAGAACAAGGCATTAGAACCAAGGCCATCAAAGTCAGAATTGAAAAGTCGACAACAGATCCCAAATGTAGACTCTGCAAGGAAGCAGATGAAACAATAGATCCCATCCTCAGCTGCTGCAAGAAGATCGCGCAGACAGACTATAAGCAAAGGCACAACACCGTTGGTCAGATGATTCATTGGAACTTGTGTCACAAACACCATCTTTCTACAACCAAGAACTGGTGGGATGACAAGCCGGAAAAGGTTACCGAGAATGAACATGTCAAGATACTCTGGGACTTCTGAATACAGACAGACAGAGTTTTGGAGCACAATACTCCTGACTTCACGATCGTGTTAAAAAACAAATTATGGATTGTAAATGTTGCAATCCCAAGTGACAGCAGAATTGAAGAGAAACAACTGAAAAAGATGACACGATATGAGGATTTAAAGATCGAACTGCAAAGACTCTGGCACAGTCAAGGTGGTCTCAGTGGTGATCGGCACAGTGGGTGCAGTGCCTAAAGACCTTGGCCTGCACTTAAACACAATCGGCACTGACAAAACTATCATCTGCCAGGTGCAAAAAGCCACCTTACTGGGGTCTGCACACATTATTTGCCAATACATCACACAGTCCTAGACACTTGGGAAGTGTCCGACGTGTGATCCAATTCAACAGCCAGCAGAGTGTCTGTTGTGGATTCACCTTGTGGTGTTTCAAATAATGATAATAATAATAATCATCATCATCATCATCATCATCTGGAAAAGAAGACACAATATGAGGATTTAAAGATCAAACTGCAAAGACTCTGGCACAAGCCAGTCAAGGTGGTCCCAGTGGTGATCGGCACACTGGGTGGAGTGCCTAAAGACCTTGGCCTGCACTTAAAGACAATCGGCACTGACAAAGTTACTATCTGCCAGCTGCAGAAGGCTACCTTACTGGGATCTGCATGCATCATTTGCCTATACATCACACAGTCCTAGACACTTGAGAAGGGTCTCATATGTGATCCAATACAACAGCCAGCAGAGTGTCTGCTGTGGACTCATCTTGTGGTGTTTCAAATAATAATAATAATAATCATCATCATCATCATCATCATCATCTGGAAAAGATGGAACCCCCGGTGGCGCAGTGGGTTAAACCCCTGTGCCGGCAGGACTGAAGACCGACAGGTCGCAGGTTCGAATCCGGGGAGAGGCGGATGAGCTCCCTCTATCAGCTCCAGCTCCTCATGCGGAGACATGAGAGAAGCCTCCCACAAGGATGATAAAAAAAATCAAATCATCCAGGCGTCCCCTGGGCAACGTCCTTGCAGACGGCCAATTCTCTCACACCAGGTTGCTCCTGACATGACCAAAAAAAAAAAAAATCTGGAAAAGATGACACAATATGAGGATTTAAAGATCGAACTGAAAAGACTCTCACACAAGCCAGTAAAGATGGTCCCAGTGGTGATCGGCACACTGGGTGCAGTGCCTAAAGACCTTGGCCTGCAATTGGCACTGACAAAATTACCATCTGGCAGCTGCAGAAGGCCACCTTACTGGGATCTACACGCATTATTCACCGATACATCACACAGTCCTAGACACTTGGGAAGTGTCTGACATGGGACCCAATACAACAGCCAGCAGAGTGTTGGCTGTGGACTCATCTTGTTGTGTTTCAAATAATAATAATAATCCCCTAAATGTATTTTGGAGTCTTGGACATTTCAGCACAGAGAGGCCTCCGGTTTTCCCACCTGGTTGTGTTCCATCAAGTGCTGCGCGCACTTAATCCAAATTCAATTGCAGAATAACAACTTCTCTGCAGAAAAATAAAAGAAACGCCAAACAATCGACAGCTCGATGCGGAGTGTGCCGTTCTTTCACGGTTCTTAAACCTGGACTGGTTTATAAGACAGAGGCGAACATGCCCGTCGTGCCAGCTTCCCGAGGCATCACGCACCGCTCAAAACATGTTTACTTCTCTTCAAAGCGATTCCTTTTAAGACTCCGTGGGAGAAGAGCCCCTATAATCTTGGGAAATTATAGTCATTTGCAGACTTCCTTATTCATCTGACAACGTTGGCTTGATAAGGAGGGGGAATCGGAATAAAAATGCCACAAGATAATTCCGCAGGAAGCATATTTAGAGCCGAAGGCCAGCCGATAGATTAAAAACCATGGCTCCCTAATTTCAGGTGGTGAATGTGAAATAGACAAACATGTCATAATTTAGATGTTGTTGTTTTTTTGTTTTGTTTCACGGCTATAAATAAATATGATTTTTCAGTAAACAAATGCTGTGATTCGGATATTTCTCTGCAAACGTTGCAACTGACAGTGGTACTTTGTCTGTTTGTATTTTGAGAACTCACTTGCAAAACAAGGCAAGTGGTATGTGAGGGTGTGCATTTGAGGAGTGCACACTAGGAGGGTTGAATGAGGGCAAGTGAGTGTGCTGTCTCCACAGCACTCAAACTACCACAGCTCCATCCCACGGTATCCTGGGATAATTAGTTTAGGATGGGGTACGTAAAATCCTCAGCTGGAGAGCTCTATTACCCCACCAAATATCTAGCCAAGGATGTAGTCGTGGTGGTTAATGTGGCACCGTAGTGCTAGATTTGCCTAGTGTGAAAGGGATCTGGGTCTTGGCACGATCGAGCTGCATCTCCTCCTTTTTCTCTCCTTCTGAGACCAGGGCTGTGGCAGTTGGGATGGAGGAGGGGCTATAAAGCTATTGTCCTCCCAACCCTGCTTTTTTGCCTGCAAAACGTGGACTGTCTACAGACGTCACATGCAAGTCCTGGAACGATTCCATCAGCGCTGCCTCCGGAAAATCCTGCAAATCTCTTGGGAAGACAAGTGGACAAACGTCAGCGTGCTGGAAGAAGCAAAGACCACCATCATTGAAGCGATGGTCCTCCGCCATCAATTCCGCTGGACCGGCCACGTTGTCTGGATGCCTGACCACTGTCTCCTAAAGCAGTTGCTCTACTCTGAACTTAAGAATGGAAAGCGGAATGTTGGTGGGCAGGAAAAGAGATTTAAAGATGGGCTCAAAGCCAACCTTAAAAACTCTGGTATAGACACTGAGAACTGGGAAGCCCTGGCCCTTGAGTGCTCCAGTTAGAGGTCAGCTGTGACCAGCACTGCTGTAGAATTTGAAGAGGCATGAATGGAAGGCAAAAGAGAGAAATGTGCCAAGAGGAAGGCGTGTCAAGCCAACCCTGACCGGGAATATCTTCCACCTGGAAACCAATGCCCTCACTGTGGGAAAAGATGCAGATCAAGAATAGGGCTCGACAGTCACCTATGGACCCACCAGAATACTGATCCTGGAAGACTATCCTACTCAGCCAACGAGGGATCGCCTAAGCCTAAAAAAAGGAGGAGGGGCCTTTCATCTCCTCATAAAAGCATGGTGGAGCTGTGCCTGCCTCTTCTCCTCTCTTTAAAAGGTCAGGGCAGTAGCAGTTGGGATGGACGAAACATCTCCTTCTAGGCCTAGGCATGATGGACTTCTGTCTGTATCTTCTTCTTTCCCTCTAAGACTACGACAGTGGTCATTGGGGTGAAGGGAGGGCAGTGCCAGTTGGGATCGAGGAAGAATGTTTCATCTCCTTCTGGTTTAGGCATGGTGAAGCTGGGTCTGCCTCTTCTTCTGTCTTTCTGATGTGAAGCCTGTGACAGTTGGGGTGGTAGCGTGGGTTATTGGTATAATATTGGTATAATTAATGGGATATATTTCAACAATTAAAATAAAGAGAAATTTAAATATACAGCCGTTTCAGCAACCATACTGAATGGCAGCAGATCACAGGAGCTGTCTTCATAGACCTGTCAGCAGCTTATGATACTGTGAACCACCGCCTCCTCCTGAGAAAAATGTATAGTATCACAAAGGACTACCACCTCACCTGCCTCATAGGAAACCTGCTACAAAACAGGAGCTTTTTTGTTGATTTCCAGGGCCAGAGAAGCAGATGGCGGAAACAGAAGAACGGCCTGCCTCAGGGGAGCGTGCTTGCTCCATCCATGTTCAACATCTACACAAATGACCAGCCACTGCCAGAAGGGACAGAGAGTTTCATCTATGCTGATGATCGTGCTATTACTGCTCAAGCAGGGAGCTTTGAGATGGTTGAAAAGAAGCTCTCCAAAGCTCTAGGTGCTCTTATTGCCTATTACAGGGAAAACCAGCTGATCCCTAATCCATCTAAAACACAGACATGTGCCTTTCACCTTAAGAACAGACAAGCATCCGAGCTCTGAGGATTACCTGGGAAGGAATCCTACTGGAGCATTGCAGCGCATCCAAATACCTGGGAGTTACTCTGGACCGTGCTCTGACCTACAAGAAGCACTGCCTGAATATCAAGCAAAAAGTGGGTGCTAGAAACAATATCATACAAAAGCTGACTGGCACAACCTTGGGATCACAAGCAGACACAGTGAAGACATCTGCCCTTGCATATGCTACTCTGCTGCTGAGTATGCATGCCCAGTGTGGAACACATCTCACCATGCTAAAACAGTAGACATGGCTCTTAATGAGACATGCCACATTATCACGTGGTGTCTGCGCCCTACACCACTGGGGAAATTGCACTGTTTAGCCGGTATTGCACCACCTGACATCCTCTGGGAAGGAGCAGCCAATAGTGAAAGGACCAAGGCAGTGACATCTCCATCCCATCCCCTGTTTGTGTATCAGCCAGCACATCAATGACTTAAATCTAGAAATAGTTTTCTAAGATCTACAGAAACACTCGCTGGGACACCCCAGCAAGCGAGAGTCCAAAAGTGGCAGGCTCAAACCCAAAACCTCAATTAATGGCTGATACCAAATGAGAGACTCCCTCCTGGGCACACAGAGGACTGGGCGACTTGGAAGGCGCTGAACAGACTGCACTCTGGCACCATGAGATGCAGAGCCAACCTTCAGAAATGGGGCTACAGGGTGGAATCCACGACATGCGAGTGGGGAGAAGAGCAAACCACTGACCACCTGCTGCAATGCAATCTGTGCCCTGCCACATGCACAATGGAGGACCTTCTTGCGACAACACCAGAGGCACTCCAAGTGGCCAGATACTGGTCAAAGGACATTTAATCAACTTGCAAACTTTGTGTTTTGTTTGTTTGTTTTGTTAAAAAATACAATGCAACTGTTTGGTCTGCCCCTGACACGATAAATAAATAAATAAATAAATAAGCAACCATACTTCATCTTCCTTTTGATGGCTTTATAATTTTGGTGAGCATGCATTCATATTTTAGGTGGTGCCTGTATGTTATAGAGGGCCTCTCACGTGCTTCCATCCTGGAGCCTCTTCTTCCCTCCCTCTGTGTCCAGGGCAGTTCAGTTATGACCGAGGAGGGTTACCCATAAGAGCAATGGCTTTGTGATGTTACTGGTCTAGCTCTGCAAACAAGCCCTGCTGTAAAGACAATGTCTTTTCCCCTTGATTGCCTCCAATTACAAGGCTTCACTGCTTATAGACCCACAATCACCTGGAAAGGGATAATGAGCAGTCAAGGTCTTTCACCCATGAAATTGCTCTCTCTGTACTACTCCTTTTATATTGGGAAACCAAGGACAGGCTGGCTGTAATACTATTGTTTTAAATGACTAATAACCATGAGCTGCACCGAAAAAGCCAGAGTAGCTGGCTTGAAGGACCCCAACATGGGAGTGGGGAACTTGGGAGTAGCAAGAATTATCTTATGACAGACTCCGAAAACCCATCCTCTGAGCTTCACACAAGAAATGGGGAACCTCTAGAGCAGTGGTACTCTACCTTCCTAATGCCGCGATCCCTTAATACAGTTCCTAATGTTGTGTTGACCCTCAACCATAAAATTATTTTTGTTGCTACTTCATAACTGCAATTTTGCTACTTTTATGAACCTCACAACCTCTGAGGATGCTTGCCATAGATGCAGGTGGAACGTCAGGAGAGAATGCCCCTAGAACATGGCCATATAGCCCAAAAAACCTACAACAACCCAGTGATTCCGGCCATGAAAGCCTTCGACAATACATAGTAATGTAAATATCTGATATGCAGGATGTATTTTCATTCACTGGACCAAAAGTGGCACAAATACCCGATACACCCACATTTCAATACTGGTCGAGTTGGGGACAGATTGATCTTGTCATTTCGGAGTTGTAGTTGCTGGAATTTATAGTTCACCAACAATCAAAGAGCATTCCACCAACTCCACCAACGATGGAATTGAACCAACCTTGGCACCCAGAACTCCCATAACCAACAAAAAATACTGGAAGGTTTTGGTGGGCATTGACCTTGCGTTTTGGAGTTGTAGTTCACCTACATTCAGAGAGCATTGTGGACTCAAACAATGATAGATCTGGACAAAATTTGCCACTAATACTCACTATGCACCGGGATTGTGGCGCAGCTGGCTGAGTGTCAGCTGCATTAAAGATAACTTCATGAATTCGAAGCCAGCCCGGGTTGGAGTGGGTTTCCAACCAATTGTGTGTAGCCTGTTGTTGACCTTTGCAACCCGAAAGACAGTTGCATCTGTCAAGTAGGAAAATTAGGTACCACCTTAAAGTGTGGGGAGGCTAAATTAACTAGTTTATGAGGCCATAAAGAAGACTCCAGCAAAGCATTCCAGTGGGGAAGCATGCGGGGAATGCGGAAGTGCTTCATCAGTGTCTCAGATGGACGATGAAAGCAACAGCTCCCCTGGCGGCCAGAAAAAAGTTAAATAGCCTCTGTGTATGTCTGTATATGTTTGTATGTCAAAAATTGGCACTGAATGTTTGCCATATATGTGTACACTGTAATCCACCCTGAGTCCCCTGCGGGGTGAGAAGGGCAGAATAGAAAAGCTGTAAATAAATAAATAAATAAATAAATAAATAAATGTGCCCAAATGTGAACACTGTTGGAGTTTGGGGAAAATAGACCTTGACATTTGGGAGTAGTACTTGCTGGGATTTATAGTTCACCTACAATGAACTATAAATCCCACACTAACTCCACCAATGATGGAATCGAACCAGTCTTGGCACACAGAACTCCCATGACCAACACAAAATATTGGAAGGGTCTGGCGGGCATTGACCTTGAATTTTAGAGTTGTAGTTCACTTTTATCCAGAAAATACTGTGGACTCAAACAATTATAGATCTGGACCAAACTTGGCACGAAAACTCAATGTGCCCAAATGTGAGCACTGGTGGAGTTTGGGGAAAATAGACCTTGACATTTGGGAGTTGCAGTTCTGGGATTTATAGTTCACCTATAATCAAAGAGCATTCTGAACCCCACCAACAATAGAATTGGGCCAAACTTCCCACACAGAACCCCCATGACCAACAGAAAATACTGTGTTTTCTGATGGTCTTTGGTGACCCCTTTGATACCCCCTCGTGACCTCACCAGGGATACCGATACCCAGGTTGAGAAACACTGCTCCAGAGGTCTACAACCCAATTCCTGCCCCCAAACCTAGTCATGGTCTGCTTCCTCCCAAAAAATAGCTGAAAGGTCATTTCTATTCAATACTAGCTTGTCAAAGGGTTGATAAGGCCACTCCAGGTTTGAGTTCATAGAATCATAGAATCTTAGAATCAAAGAGTTGGAAGAGACCTCATGGGCCATCCAGTCCAACCCCATTCTGCCAAGAAGCAGGAATATTGCATTCAAATCACCCCTGACAAATGGCCATCCAGCCTCTGCTTAAAAGCTTCCAAAGAAGGAGCCTCCACCACACTCCGGGACAGAGAGTTCCACTGCTGAACGGCTCTCACAGTCAGGAAGTTCTTCCTAATGTTCAGAGTTGTTTGAACCTTTATTATAGGTTCAGTACATTGAAATTGGTTCAGTACATTAAAACACGGGAGTCCCCGGTGATGCAGTGGGTTAAACCTCTGAGCCAAAAGGTCGCAGGTTCGAATCCGGGAAGCGGCGTGAGCTTCCGCTGTTAGCCCCAGCTTCTGCCAGCCTAGCAGTTCAAAAACATGCAAATGTGAGTAGATCTATAGGTACTGCTCCGGCGGAAAGGTAACAGCGCTCCATGCTGTCATGCTGGCCACATGACCTTGGAGGTGTCTAAGGACAATGTTGGCTCTTCGACTTAGAAATGCAGATGAGCACCACACCCCAGAGTCGGACACGACTGGACTTAATGTCAGGGGGAAACCTTTACTTTTACCTTTACCTACACTAAAATTCAGGCCAAAATCTGGAGTAGATCCACTGTCCCATTGAAAAGCTTCCCACAGTTGCCATTTCCAGTTTCGTAAATATTGGTATCGGAGATGGTAATACCACCCATTGGCTATATTGACAAAGGGACAGAATCTGCCTTTCTGAATGAAGCCACTTATTTTGATTCATCCGTAGGAGGTTACAGAGTCCTCTCATCATCAAATCTTTTTTGCTTTTGTCGTTCCTCGAGGGAACACTTTGCTTTCAATAAAACAGTTTGAACGGGAAGAACTTTTTAAAAACATACACACACCTATACTCTTTTAGTTCCAGCCTTAATGATGCTACAAGACTCTCTTAGGAACGGACAAAGTCAACACGTATGTTGGCTTTCTTCAAGGCTTTAAGGCAATGAGCACATGTCGATTGCAATTCTAAAACAAATGTCAGCGCTGACGGGAACACATTTATCATATCCTTTTGAGCTTTACTCAAAAAAGGGAAAACATAAAGGGCACATCTTTATCTTTATGGTTTCTCCCAAGATCTGGAGCCTGGTTCTTGCGGAAACTAGATCTACGTCTTCCTTGGTGGGCTTCCATTGCTACGTCAAGACCTTTTGATCCCAAACTGACTGGCTTGCAAGCAAAAGGCCCATAAAAGCATATTGTACTATCTTTTGCCTCTTAATGGATAGGTTTTTAATGGTTTGGACTATTGTAGATAGCTTAATTGCATTTAAAAATAACCAAAATAGAAGGAGAGGAATCTAGGAGTACCTTCAAGACCAAGTGATTGGTCTTGAAGCTTTAGATCCTTGCTCTGAGTGTGAGCTTTTGTGGATTTTAATCCAGTTCCTCTGATGGAGTACAAAAGCCATGGGTATAAACAAAGGTATAAACATGGAGGTGAGCTATAACTGTAACCAGATACAGAAAAATGCAGGTTGTGACCCTTCAAAGGATGTAGGAGGTGATACACCAGGATTCTTGGAAATCAAGCTTTAGATCCTTGCTCTGTAGCCAAAACCTGTTGGAGGATCTTGGGCACATCCTAAATTCTCCGCCTCAGAGGAAGGCCATGGCAAACAGCCTCTGAACAAATATGACCAAGAATGATCCTTGATGGGTCACTATAAGTCAATAACAACTTGAAGGCACACAAGGTGTGTTTTAGGGGCCAAAAGGCAGTCCAAAATTGGGTCTTCAAGGTGTATCCTTATATTGTTTGTGGGTTCCCCACATTCTTCACTTTTGGACTAGATGGTCAACAAAGTTGCCTCTATAGATGTCGTACAGAAAGGAGACTGAGCACAAGTTTACACTCACAGAGCTACACAATGAATAGCCGCTAGTGATGAGTGTGCAAGACAATGTGGATTGGTCAAAAATGTCCAATTGTTGCTGTGAGGAATTTATACCAACTGGATGCTCACTTTGGACATTTGGTCTCACTGAGGAACATCTAGAGAGATATTGACAACCTGGAATGTGTCCAGAGGAGGGTGACTAAAATGATCAAGGGTCTGGAGAACAAGCCCTATGAGGAGCGGCTTAAGGAGTTGGGCATGTTTAGCCTGAAGAAGAGAAGGCTGAGAGGAGATATGATAGCCATGTATAAATATGTGAGAGGAAGCCACAGGGAGGAGGGAGCAAGCTTGTTTTCTGCTTCCCTGGAGACTAGGACGCGGAACAATGGCTTCAAACTACAAGAGAGGAGATTCCATCTGAACATGAGGAAGAACTTCCTGACTGTGAGAGCCGTTCAGCAGTGGAACTCTCTGCCTCGGAGTGTGGTGGAGGCTCCTTCTTTGGAGGCTTTTAAACAGAGGCTGGATGGCCATCTGTCAGGGGTGATTTGAATGCAATATTCCTGCTTCTTGGTAGGGGGTTGGACTGGATGGCCCATGAGGTCTCTTCCAACTCTTGATTCTATGATTCTATGAACTCAGCAAGATTGAGGACTATTGAGTAAGTGAAGCTGTGGGTGCCTTCAGCCTTACCTTGAGAGTCAGCCGGACCCTGTTGCATTCCTGCAGGGGGTTCAGCTTCAGCATCTCCCCAAGGCTGCAGCCCGAGTTCTGGTGCTGCAATTCACAGCAGACGCAGACGCTGTCGCTGTCGAACTTAATCTGTAGGAAAAGAGGAAGAAAAGCATAAAATTCAACAACAAAAACACCAATGACACTTTATTTATATTCGGATCTATCTCTCCGAGGGGACTCAGAGTGGATTACAACATAGGCAAACATTCAATGCCTTCAATACAGTGAAATAACAACAACACATTTCTATTTACACAGAACAAAGGTAAAGGCTTCCCCTTTCATCTCCACCTTCTGGAAACAGTGCTCAACTCTGGCCATGGGAAGTGGTGCTCTTTTTCCCTTTCCAAGCCGAGGAGGCTGTTGTCCATAGACACCTCATGGTCGCTTTGCCAGCATGGCTGCATGGGTGCCTTTATTACCTTCCCGCTTTTTTTTTTTTGTCATGTCAGGAGTGACTCCTGGTGTGAGAGAATTGGCCGTCTGCAAGAACGTTGCCCAGGGGACACCTGGATGATTTTGATGTTTTTATCATCCTTGTGGGAGGCTTCCCTCATGTCCCCGCATGAGGAGCTGGAGCTGATAGAGGGAGCTCATCTGCCTCTCCCCAAATTCGAACCTGCGACCTGTCGGTCTTCAGTCCTGCTGGCACAGGGGTTTAACCCACGGTGCCACCGGGGGCTCCTACCTTCCCGCTGAAGTGATACCTATTGATCGACTCACATTTACATGCTTTCAAACTGCTAGGTTTGCAGGAGCTAGGGCTAATAGCGGGAACTCATCCCGACTTGCGGCTTTGAACTGCCAACCTTCAAGTCAGCAGATTCAGCAGCACAAGGGTTTAACCCATTATGCCAACCACAGCCCAAGGGGACTCCAAAGGCCACCCAGTCCAGCCCCCTTGTGATGGATGGATTGAATGTGATTGTATGATTGTGGTCTGGCTGGGGCCTATTAAGGTCTGGCAAGGCTGAAGATGAACATCATCTCAAAATTGAAACTTGAAAACGGCATTATGGAGGAAGGGAAGAATTCATTAACCATGGCATGAAAAGTGCTAACGAAAAATCCAGATAACTGACCTTGGTGTAAACAACACTTTTTTTATTTATACTGTTTCTTGTATTTTATTGTATTTTATTTTTTATATTTTATTGTTGTATTCTTATATTGTACATTTGCATTGTTGTATTGCTGGGCTTGGTCTCATGTAAACCACCCCAAGTCCCCTTGGGCAGATGGAGTATAAATAAAGATTATTATTATTATTATTATTATTATTATTATTATTATTATCATCATCATCTATATAAATAAAAATGTAATGTTCGTTTGTGGGATTAACATAACTCAAAAACCACTAGGCGAACTGACACCAAATTTGGGCACAATACACCTATCAGGCCAACAAGTGACCATCACTCATAAAAACACTGGAAAACACAGCAGAATGGACTTAAAAGCCAAAAAACCAAAAAATACATTACAACTCATGCACAAAACCACATATATACACAAACACACAGATACACACATGTACACAAATATATTCACACACATAACACATATACACAGAAAGGGGGAAGGAAGGAAGGAAGGAAGGAAGGAAGGAAGGAAGGAAGGAAGGAAGGAAGGAAGGAAGGAGGGAGGGAGGGAGAGATGGAGGAAGAGAAAGAGGGAAAGAAGGAGGAAAGGAGAGAAGGAAAGAAAGAAAGGTAGAGAAGGAAGGAAGGAGAGAAGGAAATATAAAAGTGAAATAGGGAAGGAAGGAGAGAAGGAACGAAAGAGAGAAAGAGGGAGGGAAGGAAGGAAAGAGACAAGGAAGGATGGAACCAAAGAGCAAAGGAAGTGAGAAAAGAAACAGGAAGAAATAAGAAGGGAAAGAAAAAGAGGAAAGAAAGGAAAGAGGGAGGGAAGGAAAGAGGAAGAGAGGGAGGGAGGGAGGGAGGGAGGGAGGGAGGGAAGGAAGGAAGGAGAGATGGAGGAAGAGAAAGAGGGAAAGAAGGAGGGAAGGAGAGAAGGAAAGAAAGAAAGGTAGAGAAGGAAGGAGGGAAGGAAATATAAAAGTGAAATAGGAAAGGAAGGAGAGAAGGAACAAAAGAGAGAAAGAGGGAGGGGAGGAAGGAAGGAAAGAGACAAGGAAGGATGGAACCAAAGAGCAAAGGAAGGGAGCAAAGAAACAGGAAGAAATAAGAAGGGAAAGAAAAAGAAGGAAGGAAGGAAAGAGGGAGGGAGGGAAAAGTAAGGAGACATAAGGAGACCTTCAATGTATTGTCGAAGGCTTTCATGGCTTTCATGGCTGGAATCACTAGGTTCTTGTGGGTTTTTTCAGGTTATAGGGCCATGTTCTAGAGGCATTTCTCCTGACGTTTCACCTGCATCTATGGCAAGCATAAGGAGACCCTTTTCCTTTTTTGACTGTGTGGCAGATCTATGCGGGATGCAGCATTGACCACAGAAGGGATGGTGAGTATGAATGTCGAACGTAATAATAGAGAGCCAAATTGACAAAGAAAAAACATGGCTGTGGTTCACAAATGGAACTCAGAAAAAGGAGACGGAGGGCCTGATTCGGATGACCCCCAACCATAAAATTATTTTCGTTGCTCCTTTATAACTGTAATTTTGCCAGCCGGCAAGAGCGCCTCCATTTTGAGGAGGCGGAGGGGGCAGGGCCAACCGAGGCGCCTTCGCAAACCCCAGAAAATGGCCCAGCGACCCCCCCTGGGGGTTGCGACCCCCACGTTGAGAACCATTGGTTTAAGAGGAGACATTTTCCAGATTATGTTTGGCCTCTTTCTGGCCATTCTCTGGGTTTGAAGGAATGGCTCTTACTCTTTCCAAAATCCTTGTTGCTTTTTAATTTCCCATAAAGACTGGAGTGCTGCAGGGTTCCGTCCTGGGCCCAGTCCTGTTCAACATCTTTATTAATGACTTAGATGAAGGGCCAGAAGGCATGATCATCAAGTTTGCAGATGACACCACATTGGGAGGGATAGCCAATAGTCCAGAGGACAGGAGCAGAATTCAAAACGATCTTGACAGGTTAGAGAGATGATGGGCCAAAACTAACAAAATGAAGTTCAACAGTGACAAATGCAAGAGACTCCACTTTGGCAGAAAAAAATGAAATGCAAAGATACAGAATGGGGGACGCCTGGCTTGAGAGCAGTACGTGTGAAAAAGATCTTGGAGTCCTCGTGGACAACAAGTTAAACATAAGCCAACAATGTGATGTGGAGGCAAAAAAAAGCCAATGGGATTTTGGCCTGCATCAATAGGAGCATAGTGTCTAGATCTAGGGAAGTCATGCTACCCCTCTATTCTGCTTTGCTTAGACCACATCTGGAATATTGTGTCCAATTCTGGGCACCACAATTCAAGAGAGATATTGACAAGCTGGAATATGTCCAGAGGAGGGCGACTAAAATGATCAAAGGTCTGGAGAACAAGCCCTATGAGGAGCGGCTTAGGGAACTGGGCATGTTTAGCCTGAAGAAGCGAAGGCTGAAAGGAGATATGATAGCCATGTATAAATATGTGAGAGGAAGCCACAGGGAGGAGGGAGCAAGCTTGTTTTCTGCTTCCCTGGAGACTAGGACTCAATGGAACAATGGCTTCAAACTACAAGAGAGGAGATTCCATCTGAACATTAGGAAGAACTTTCTGACTGTGAGAGCCGTTCAGCAGTGGAACTCTCTGCCCCGGAGTGTGGTGGAGGCTCCTTCTTTGGAAGCTTTTAAGCAGAGGCTGGATGGCCATTTGTCAGGGGTGATTTGAATGCAACATTCCTGCTTCTTGGCAGGGGGTTGGACTGGATGGCCCAGGAGGTCTCTTCCAACTCTTTGATTCTATGATTCTATGATTCTATGACTCTCCTTATCGCAAAGCCGCCCTGGGTGTTTTCGAGGAGAGATGCCGCTGTGAAGGCTTTCGGAATGTGTTGTTTTTGTTTTGCAGTTATAAAATAAAAGCGAGATCCCGGCACTTGCAGAAATGAATAAACCTGACAGAAACCTGTCAAGTCGAGAGGAGCGATGATTCGATTTGTGCATTGAGACCCCTGCTCTTGCCAGCCTTTATGAACAGCAAAATGAGATTGGGCTTATTGCCTCGCTTTGTTTGGTTTCCGCAGCTTCTATTTAAAGGAGGAGGAGGAGGAGGAGGGGGACCTGAAAACCGCTTTATCAGATTCTGGCACTTGGCAGTTTTTGAAAAGCTTAATCCAAGCGCAGAGAGAAAGTGTCCGCATGTGGCCTTATTACTTCTATTGTTGGAGAGGCATTGGCACAGGAAATGCACTCCTGGTTTCAGATTCAAATTGTGCAAAAGCTCCCAAAAGACACAACTAAAACCCTCCTGACAGACAGCCATCTAACCCTCGTTTAAAAGCCTCCAAAGAAGGAGAGTCCAGAACCTGCAAAAGAAGTCCATAATCCAGTATTAGAATTGGAAGGGGACCCCAAAGGGTAATCTAGTTCAACCCACTTCTTCCATACAGGAAGACAATGCTAAAGCATTCCTGGCAGATGGCCATCCAACCTCCTTTTTAAAGGCTTCCAAAGTGGAAAAGTCTGTTACGTTGTAAAGAAGTCAATAATAATAATAATAATAATAATAATAATGGTAATAATAATAGTAGTAATAATAATAATAATAATAATAATAATAATAATAATAATAATTGAGAGCCAAATTGACAAAGAAAAAAACATAGAATCATAGAATCATAGAATCAAAGAGTTGGAAGAGACCTCATGGGCCATCCAGTCCAACCCCATTCTGCCAAGAAGCAGGAATATTGCATTCAAATCACCCCTGACAGATGGCCATCCAGCCTCTCTTTGTGGCTCACATGGTTGTGGCTCACAAATGGAACTCGGAAAAAGGAGACGGAGGGCCTGATTCTGTCAGCCCAAGAACAAGCCACTAGAACCAATGCCATCCAAGCCAGAATTGAAAAGTCAGCGTCAGATCCCAAATGTAGACTCTGCAAGGAAGCAGATAAAACAATAGATCCCATCCTCAGCTTCTGCGCAGACAGGCTACAAGCAGAGGCACAACACCGTTGCGCAGATTATTCATTATGCTACAAATACCATCTGCCTGTGACAAAGAACTAGTGGGATCACAAGCTGGAAAAAATTACAGAGAATGAACACGTCAAGCTACTCTGGGACTTCCAGATTCAGACAGACAGAGTTTTGGAGCATAATACTCCTGACCTTACAATCATGTTAAAAAACAAAGTATGGATCGTCAATGTTGCAATCCCAGGTGACAGCAGGATTGAAGAGAAACAACTGGAAAAGCTGCCACAATACGAGGATTTAAAGATTGAACTGCAAAGACTCTGGCACAAGCCAGTCAATGGGGTCCCAATGGTGATCGGCACACTGGGTGCAGTGCCTCAAGACCTTGGCCGGCACTTAAACACAATTGGCGCTGACAAAATTACCATCTGCCAGCTGCAAAAGGCCACCTCACTGGGATCTGCACGCATTAGGCTTGGGTAACCATGGAAAAAATTGGTTCTAAACTCGTTTTGTTTTTAGGGGGCCCTTGCGTTTCGTTTTTTTTAATAATTCCAAAATTTTCCTTTTAAAAATTTCGAAATATACGAAATTTCGTATAATTACGAATCGATTCGTTAATGGCAGACGCAATTGCGCAATATGCTAAAAAACCCTCCAAATGAGACAGGGGAAACTTCTGAAGCTTCCCTCTCCCTCTGTTGTTGACTGTTGGTGTGATAAAACAAACAACAACTATAAAACTTGCACCAGACATGCCAAAATAATTACGAAATAATTACAAAATAATTACAAAATAATTACGAAATAACTACAAAATAATTACGAAATAAATTGAAAAAATTGTTTCGAATCTAATTTACTCCTCACACTATTCCTGCATGGCTCAATATTGGATCGTAAGCTAATTTAAATACGAATTAATAACGAATTACGAAATTAACGAACGAAACCGCCCAAGCCTAGCACGCATTATTCGCCGATACATCACACAGTCCTAGACACTTGGGAAGTGTCTGATGTGTGATCCAATTCAACAGCCAGCAGAGTGTCTGCTGTGGACTCATCTTGTTGTGTTTCTAATAATAATAATAATAATAATAATAATAATATAAAACTTATTCCCTATCTCCCCTAGGGAACTCTGGGCGGTTTCCACATATGCAAAATAATACAAAAACATACAATATAAAACAAAAACATGGGCATAAACTGTTAACACAGCATATACATTAAAATCAATTTAAAATCATTAGAATCAGAAGGGAACCCCAAAGCTTATCTAGACCAGTGTTTCTCAACCTGGGGGTAGGGACCCGGGGGGGGGGTCGCAAGTGGGTTTCAGAGGGGCCGCCATAGACCATCAGAAAACATATATTTCTGATGGTCTTGGGAACCCCTTTGGTAGAGAAGGCTAAAGATCGCTCTGCCTGTCCTTCTCTTCCTTTTTGGAAACTGACAGCAAATCCTCCCACCAAAAGGCCGTCTCTGCTGTGATTGGCTGGCATCTCAGTCAAGAGAAGGGCTGTTACTGAGACTTCAAGCAGGGAGGGGAGAGCAGGCGTGCTTGGCGCAAGGAAGCGTGGAGCGCATGTGTGAACGAGGGAGAGTGTGCAAGGCTGGAGAGAGGCTCGCACCAGTGAGTGCCTTCAAGGCATGGGGGTTCTGTGTTGAATGATGCTCCAATTCTACCATTGGTGGGATTCAGAATGCTCTTTGATTGGAGGTGAACTATAAATCTCAAAAACTACAACTCCCAAATGTCAAGGTCTATTTTCCCCAAACTCCACCAGTGTTCCCATTTGGGCATATTGAGTATTTATAGTTCACCTACAATCAAGGAACAACCTGAACTCCAGCAACAATGGAAAGGGACCAAACTTGGCACACAGAACTCCCATGATCACCAGAAAAAACTGGAAGATTGTATTGGGCATTGACCTTGAGTTTTGGAGTTGTAGTCCACCTACATCCAGAGAGCATTGTGGACTCTGGCAATGATAGATCTGGACCAAAATCGGGAGAAATACTCAATATGCCTACTGATGGAGTTTCGGGAAAATAGACCTTGACATCTGGGAGTTGTAGCTGCTGGGATGTATAGTTCACCTACAATCAAAGAGAATTCTGAACCCCACCAATTATAGAATTGGGCCAAACTTCCCACACTGAGACCTCCATGCTTTAAAGGGACTTGCTGGTACAAATACCCGACACACCCAAATTTGAATACTACTGGGGTTGAGGAGATTGGTTTTGTCATTTGGGAGTTGTAGTTGTTGGGATTTATAGTTAAACTACAATCAAAGAGCATTCTGAACTCCACCAACGATGGTTGAACCAAACTTGGCACACACAACTCCCATGACCGACAGAAAATACTGGAAGGGTTTGGTGGGCATTGACCTTGAATTTTGGAGTTGTAGTTCAACTACATCCATCTATAACTGTGGACTCAAACAATTACAGATCTGAACCAAACTTGGCATGAATACTCAATATGTCCTAATGTGAACACTGGTTGAGTTTGGGGGAAATAGACCTTGACATTTGGGAGTTGTTGGGATTTATAGTTCACCTACAATCAAAGAGTATTCTGAACTTCACCAAGGAGAGAATTGGGGCAAACTTCCTACACAGAAACTTAGATCTTGACCAACCTTATTCTGTCAAACTAACAAAATGAAGTTCAACAGCGACAAATACAAGATACTCCACTTTGGCAGGAAAAACGAAATGCAAAGATACAGAATGGGGGACATGCCTGGCTTGAGAGCAGTATATGTGAAAAAGATCTTAGAGTCCTCGTGGACAACAAGTTAAACATGAGCCAACAATGTGATGTGGCGGCAAAAAAAGCCAATGGGATTTTGGCCTGCATCAATAGGAGCCGAGTGTCTATGTCCAGGGAAGTAATGCTACCCCTCTATTCTGCCTTGGTCAGACCACACCTGGAATATTGTGTCCAATTTTGGGCACCACAATTTAAGAGAGATATTGACAAGCTGGAATGTGTCCAGAGGAGGGTGAATAAAATGATCAAGGGTCTGGAGAACAAGCCCTATGAGGAGCGGCTTAAAGAGCTGGGCATGTTTAGCCTGAAGAAGAGAAGGCTGAGAGGGGATATGATAGCCATGTATAAATATGTGAGAGGAAGCCACAGGGAGGAGGGAGCAAGCTTGTTTTCTGCTTCCTTGGAGACTAGGACGTGGAACAATGGCTTCAAATTACAAGAGAGGAGATTCCATCTGAACATGAGGAAGAACTTCCTGACTGTGAGAGCCGTTCAACAGTGGAACTCTCTGCCCTGGAGTGTGGTACAGGCTCCTTCTTTGGAAGCTTTTAAACAGGCTGGATGGCCATCTGTCAGGGGTGATTTGAATGCAATATTCCTGCTTCTTGACAGGCGGTTGGACTGGATGGCCCAGGAGGTCTCTTCCAACTCTTGGATTCTATGATTCTGTGTAGGGAGACATTAATAAAGCTCTCTTGATAGATGGCCATCCAACCTCTACTTTACATACACCAAAGGAGACTCTTATCAAGGAGTCCATAACACATTAGAATTGGAAGGGAGCCCTAAAGGTCATCTAGTCGTGCCCAGGTCCACTTAAGGTCCTTTTAAACATGCCATCTCATTGTGTGCAACTAAATTACATTCACCAAAATGTGTTCGATGAAGCGGGACCTTTTCAAACGTATTTTTTTACATTGATGTTTGTGAATTTAAAAGGCTGTAGAATCCAAAGGCATAAAGAAGAGATATTAAAGAAAGGGGGAAATGTCTTTCATATTTGGAGTTCTTTGATGACAGCAGGATACCTGGCAATGCAAAAGGAACCCTCCTGCAACACATGCATCAAAAATAAATGCGAACGAACCAGCCATAACAGGATTACTATTAAACTATTTCCCATCAAAGAAGACATTGTCTGAAAGCGGCACATCCTGGCAATAGAATAAGAAAAGGAGAGAGAATATCACATGGGCATTATTCATTAGTGTGGCCGCCTTATCTCCAAAGCTGAAAGGTGATTGCCAACACCTTTCATGCCTCCGTTGCAAAGGGATAAATAATACGGTCTGTCAGAGGGATCGGAACTGCCTCAGAATGTCCTCGTAAAAGAGAGAAAAGGAGGAAAGAAAAATTAATTTGAAGATTAAATCAGAAAGTAAACCAGAGCTCATTTGCAATTTTGTGTGTGTGTGTGAGGAACGGCTTGAGAAACTGCAAGTCGCTTCTGGTGTGAAAGAATTGGCCGTCTGCAAGGATGTTGCCCAGGGGACATTGCTCTGATTTGTTACCGTCCTTTCATGCTCCCGCATGGGAAGCTGGAGCTGACAGAGAGGAGCTCACACCACAACCCAGATGTAAATCACAAACCTTTCAGTCAGCAGTCCTGTCGGCACAAGAGCTACACTCATTGCACCACTGGGGGCTGCATTTGCAAATTAATTTGGCCAATATGGTCCTACCTTGTGATTGAGCTTCACTGGTGGTTAACATGGAAGAGAGAGAGAGAAATAGGGAGGGGAAGGAAGGAAGAAAAAGGAAGGAAGGAAAGAAAAGGAAAAGAAGGAGGGACGGAGGGAAGAAAAATGAAGGAAGGAAGGAAGGAAGGCGGAGGGAGGGAGGGAGGAAGCAAGGAAGAGGAAGGAGGGAGAGAAGGAGGGAAGGAAGGAAGAAAAGGAGAAGAAGGAGGGAGGTAAAGAAGTAAAACGCAGGAAGGAAAATGAAGGAAGGAAAGAAGGAAGGAAGAAAAAGGAAGGAAGGAAGGAAGGAAGGAAGGAAGGAAGGAAGGAAGAAAAGGAAAAGGAGGGAAGAAAAGAAGGAAAAGGAAGGAAGGAAGGAAGGAAGGAAGGAAGGAAGGAAGGAAGGAAGGAAGGAGGAAGGAGGGAAAGAAGGAAGGGGAAGGAAGAAAAATGAAGGAAGGAAAGAAGGAAGAGGAAGGAAGGAGGGAGGGAAGGAAGGAAAGAAGGAAAGAAAAGAAATGAAGGAGGGAAAAAGGAAGGAAGGAAGGAAGGAAGGAAGGAAGGAAGGAAGGAAGGAAGGAAGGAAGGAAAAGAAAGGAAGGAGGGAAAAGGAAGGAAGGAAGGAAAAAAGAAAGGTAGGAAGGAAGGGGGAAGGAAGAAAAAATGAAGGAAAGAAGGAAGGAGGGAGGGAGGGAAGGAAGGAAGGAAAAGAAAGGAAGGAAGGAAGGAGGGAAAAGGAAGGAAGGAAAGAGGGAGGGAGGGAAGAAAAAAAAGGAAGGAAGGGGGAAGGAAGAAAAAATGAAGGAAGGAAAGAAGGAAGAGGAAGGAGGGAGGGAGGGAGGGAGGGAGGGAAGGAAGGAAGGAAGGAAGGAAGGAAAAGAAAGGAAGGAGGGAAAAGGAAGGAAGGAAAGAGGGAGGGAGGAAAGGAAGGAAGGAAGGAAGGAAGGAAGGAAAAGAAAGGAAGGAGGGAAAAGGAAGGAAGGAAAGAGGGAGGGAGGGAGGAAAGGAAGGAAGGAAAGAAGGAAGGAAGGAAGGAAGGAAGGAAGGAAGGAAGGAAGGGAGAAAATAATGCCAGACCAAAAAGGAGGTAAGCCAATCAAGTCTAGGCAGGCAATAATAATAATAATAATAATAATAAGCAAAATTTATTACCCAAAGTTTTCACATTCTACTCAACTGTCTACTTCTTTTTAGGAACCAACAAATTAGGAACAAACATCTAAAATCCGAGAACAAACCTAGATAAAAAATCCAGTTATTTCCGAATGCAGGGACCTTCAGACATGTGAAAATTCGCATAGTTTCTCAAAACCACAATATTTCTGCACCTTGCAATCTCACATTTTTTGCTTTGTAGCAATTGCTTGTGCATTTACAGGGAAGGGCATCAAGCCTCCTGATTGATGTGGAAGCTCCCGGGATAAAGGTACTGTCTGGATGGGCACCCTAGATGCCTGCTCTCGGCTCCCAAATTCACACTCAACAGAGAGGCTGGAGAAATAGATTCGTAATATTCTCTGACAACATTAAGATATTATTCCTTCCAAGGCGTTCACCTGCTCTCAACAGCTTTAATGTGCTTAGGCCTCCATGACCGTGGTGATGGCGCTCCGTGATACGGCTTTGGGTTTATCTCCCGGCGCCATACGCACTTCCCCACCTTCTCCCTTTGTGATCTGTTTACACGGAGACAGCATTTGTATAAATAGCCGCCCATAAAAGCTATCTCAATCCCCACCTTATCCATTTTAATGAAAACGACCTTTATCTATGCTAATTTCTTAGTGTATTTTTTCTCTCTCGAAAATGTGACAATGGTTCAGAAGGTGATGAGGTTGACTCATCTGTGACTCTGTTCCGGCTGTCTTCTTGTTGGCTGGAGAATGTCACCAAAATAGGTCTCAATTTCCATTATTATTATTATTATTATTATTATTATTATTATTATGTGGACTAATCTTGTTGCGTTTCAAATAATAATAATAATAATAATAATGCCCTCCTCTCAGTTAATGACCATGGATATGGTCACCAGTTATTGGAATCCTCTTTCAACCTGTTGATCTCTCTTCTATTCATTAATTCGCTCTAAGCCTTTTAAAATTGTTTTATTATTTATTTATTTATTTATTTGCTTTATTTCTATACCGCTTTTCTCAGCCCTTAGGCGTCTCAAAGCGGTTTACATAATACAAATTATCACAGACAGTATCATAGGCAATTAAAACAAATTATACATAACAGTCAATATCAAAAAACAATCATTATCATAACGCCTCAACAACAAATCAGAATCCAATGTATTGTCGAAGGCTTTCATGGCTGGAATCACTAGGTTCTTGTGGGTTTTTTCGGGCTATAGAGCCATGTTCCAGAGGCATTTCTCCTGACGTTTCGCCTGCATCTATGGCAAGCATCCTCAGAGGTAGAGGTCTGTTGGAATTAGGACAATGGGTTTATATATATCTGTGGAATGGCTGGGGTGGGGCAAGGAGCTCTTGCCCCACCCCAGAATCCGTTCTCATAATCCTTTGTACCATTTTCCTATGTTCGATTGTATCGTCTTCCTGTATTCAGTTGCACTGTTTAGCCAAACGCTTGTTCGCAAAGCCAAGTCTTCACCTTCCTCCGGAACACCAACAGCGAAGGGGCCTGTCTGATGTCTACAGGTAGGGCATTCCACAGCCGAGGGACCACCACCGAGAAGGCCCTGTCCCTCGTCCCCGCCAGATGCACCTGTGATGCAGGCGGGATCAAGAGCAGGGCCTCCCCAGATGATCTTAATGTCCTAGTCGGTTCGTAGGTGGAGATGCGTTCGGAGAGGTAAGTAGGGCCGGAACCGTTTAGGTCCAGCACTTTGAATTGTGCCAGGTAGCAGATTGACAGCCAGTAGAGCTGGTGCAACAGAGGAGTGGTATGCTCCCTGAGAGCCGCTCCTGTTAGCAACCTGGCTGCCGAGCGCTGGACCATTTGAAGCTTCCGAGCAGTCTTCAAGGGCAACCCCACGTAGAGAGCGTTGCAGTAGTCTAAACGGGGTGTAATTATTTATCCTATTTTAAATTTGACACTTTTTATTACTTTTTAGTATTAATACCTTGAGATATTCAGGTAAAAGGCAGGGAGAGGAGATTAATACAATTATTATTGTTGTTGTTATTGTTATTGTCATTATTTGAAACATCACAAGATGTTGTATTGGATCACACATCGGACCTTTCCCAAGTGTCTAGGACTGTGTGATGTGTTGGCGAATAATGCGTGCAGATCTTAGTAAGGTGGCCTTTTGCAGCTGGCAGATGGTAATTTTGTCAGCACCGATTGTATTTAAGTGCAGGCCAAGGTCTTTAGGCACTGCACCGTGTGCCAGTCACCACTGGGACCACTTTTACTGGCTTGTGCCAGAGTCTTTGCAGTTTGATCTTTAAATCCTCATATTGTGTCAAAATTATTATTATTATTATTATTATTATTATTATTATTAGCCGTCCCCTGCCACGCGTTGCTGTGGCTCACATGGGGGTTCTGTGTGGGAAGTTTGGCCCAATTCTATCGTTGGTGGGGTTCAGAATGCTCTGTGATTGTAGGTGAACTATAAATCCCAGCAAATACAACTCCCAAATGTCAAGATTCTATTTTCCCCAAACTCTACCAGTGTTCACGTTTGGGCATATTGATTATTCATGTAGAGTTTGGTCCAGATCCATCATTGTTTGAATCCACAGTGATCTCTGGATGTAGCTGAACTATAACTCCAAAACCAAAGGACACTGCCCACCAAACCCTTCCAGTATTTTCCGTTGGTCATGGGAGAACTGTGTGCCAAGTTTGGTTCAATTCCATCGTTGGTGGGATTCAGAATTCTCTTTGATTGTAGGTGAACTATAAATCCCAGCAACTACAACTCGCAAATGACAAAATCAATTTTTTTGAGTCAAGGACATACATTGGGTTGTTAGTGTCTTGTGTCCAAATGTGGTGTCAATTCATCCAGTGGTTTTTGAGTTCTGTTAATCCCACAAACAAATATTACATTTTATTTATATAGATTATTATTATTATTATTATTATTATTATTATTTAGAAATGGTAAAGTATCAGCAGTGGGACATTGGATCCGTTCCAGGTATTTGTCCAAACTTTAGGGGAGCTATTCAGCGTCGGTCATGCTGGCCTCCAGAAATGCAACTTTTCCAAACTATGAGTGCAAATATACATGTAGGGCCATGATGGTGAACCTATGACACGTGTGTCAGTACTGACACACATGGCTATTTTTGATGAAACGCAGCCACATGCAGCCGCATACAGAGTACACCTTATAAGAGCCAATCTAGTTCCATCCTTAAATTTGTAAAAGGCTCTACAAATTTAACATCTGCACATTTGAGCATTGTTCACTCCATAACTCAGCATGGAATATTCATTTTTCGTATTTAAGCTATAAATATTGCAAAATTACGTTTATTTTTTTCTCAAAGTTGACACCCCACCCAAGTTATGCTCAGGTTTTTGGCAAATTTTGACACACCAAGCTCAAAAGTTTGCCCATCACTGGTGTAGGGTAACACTATGACTGGATGTGAAGGAAATGGTAAGCAAATAGTACAGCAACCACTATTCATTGTTTCATAAACAAAGCCAAAATTGGACATATTTCTTCACCAGAGAGGCTTATGATAGGTCTAGCTTAACATAGGATAGACCTATTGATGGATGGGGAGAGCTGCTTCCCTTCCACCACTTTTTCTTCTCCAAATACCTGTATACCTATGTTACGAGGGGCACTCATGAAAGATTTCCCCTGACCCACTTCCTGTGGATGGAGAGCAATGAAACTTGATCCAGTTCTGAGTCCTTCTCTCCATGGGTGCCACCTCGGGACACACACTTCTCCCAACTTTTCATGCAACTGTCAATATCTCGCTTGTAGAAGTTGACAAGTTGCTCCAAAAGCCACGTTGTGACTTTGGAAATCAGAGTCTCATCACCTGAGAAAAGCTTGCCCTTCAAAAATAACTTCCTTGTTGGAAGGAGGTGGAAGTCTGATGGTATGAGAGGTCCAGTGAATAAGGAGGATATTTATTTATTTATTTATTTGCTATACTTGTATACCGCCGTTTCTCAGCCTAGCCGGCGACTCAACGCGGTTTACAACAACTTATAACAAACAACAGTATACAGTTTAAAAGCATAAAAACACAATCCACAATACATATATCAATAAACAATCCAATTCATCTCTTGACTAAAATCGCGATCCAGTTTCGTCGTCCAAATTGCCAGTCCTTCAATCATTACACTTATTGCACTGAGTTAACCGAACGCCTGCTCGAACATCCACGTTTTTAGTCTTTTCCGAAATACCATCAATGAGGGGGCTGATCTTACCTCCATGGGGAGGGCGTTCCATAGCCGCGGGGCCACCACAGAAAAGGCCCTGTCTCTCGTCCCCGCCAGCCGCACCTGTGAAGCAGGCGGGATAGAGAGCAGCCCCCCCCCCCCAAAGATCTTAGGGTCCTGGTGTGCTGATAGGCCGAGATACGTTCGGATAGGTAAGTTGGGCCAGAACCGTTTAGGGCTTTAAAGGCCAACGCCAGCACTTTGAATTGAGCCCGGTAGCAGATCGGCAGCCAGTGGAGCTGGTGCAGCAGAGGGGTTGTATGCTCCCTGCGCTCCGATCCAGTTAGTATCATGGCTGCCGAGCGTTGGACTAATTGGAGCTTCCGGGCCGTCTTCAAAGGCAACCCCACATAGAGAGCGTTGCAGTAGTCTAAACGATATGGGTGAATGTCAGAGCCACAGGAGCATGCTTCTTCCATTTGGGCAACAGGTGAGTTGTGAACCTGCTGCACTGTCTTGCAGACAGTGGACACCTTTGGTGAGCATGCCACATTGTCTCTTGGTTTTGATGGCCTCCTGCAATGTCTGCAGCAGTGAAGCCTAGTCTGCCCCAGGGATCATGGTCCCCTTTGCTAGGAAATTCATCAATCCCGTTCCGTGCTGGTCCCAAAATACAAAATACTTAAAAACTCTGGCATAGACACTGAGAACTGGGAAGCCCTGGCCCTTGAGCGCTCCGGCTGGAGATCAGCTGTGACCAGCAATGCTGCAGAATTTGAAGAGGCACAAATGGAGGGCGAAAGAGAGAAACGTGCCAAGAGGAAGGTGGGTCAAGCCAACCCTGACCAAGACCGCCTTCCACCTGGAAACCAATGCCCTCACTGTGGGAGAAGATGCAGATCAAGAATAGGGTTGCACAGTCACCTATGGACCCACCAGAACACGGATCCTCGAAGACTATCTTACTCAGCCAACAAGGGATCGCCTAAATAATAAGGTCCCAAAATACTGTGAGCATGACCTTGCCTGCCGAGAGTTGGGCATATGCCTTCTTTGGAGACGGTGAGTCAGGATGTTTCCATTGCATCGACTGGATTTTAGTCTCAGGACCATCGTGATGGACCTAGCTTTCCTCCTGTGTGATCGTCAGTCTGTTGACAAAGTCCTCCTGGTTTCCATGGCACATCATTGTCAAGAGAGCCTGAGAGCATTCGACTTGTTCCTGCTTTTGGAAAGGTGTGAGTCTGTGGATCCAGTGAGTGGATAGCTTATGCAGGTGAAGATGGTCTTGGGTGATTTTTCCCACAGACTCCACACTCATCTTGACATTTTTGGCTAGGTGGAGAATGGTTACCCAATGATTTTCCAAAATGGCAACCTCCACTTGTTCATCAGTAGCAGAGTGGGGTCGCCCTGGAATTGGAGCTGTTTCCACCAAAGTCCGATCACATTGGAATGGATGAGGCCAGTTCTTGACTCCATCATATGATGGGGAATCCTCACCATAAACTACTTCCATCTCATTGAACGTCTTCTTTGGTGTGCGGCCTTTCAAGGAAAGGAACTTGAGGATTGCTCTGTCTTCCACTGGGTCCATTCTCAAACCTCACTCCACTTCAGCACCTGTACAATCAAGACTGTTGTGCTCCCACAGAAGTTGAGGAAGCAAGAAGCCATTTTGTTCCCTTTTGCTTCAGGTAAGCCTTGTCTTAGGGGACACTAGGAATCTGAGTGTGTTTTTAAAATTAGCTGCTGAGGAGCGGCTTAAGGAGCTGGGCATGTTTAGCCTGAAGAAGAGAAGGCTGAGAGGAGATATGATAGCCATGTATAAATATGTGGGAGGAAGCCACAGGGAGGAGGGAACAAGCTTGTTTTCTGCTTCCCCGGAGACTAGGACGCAATGGAACAATGGCTTCAAACTACAAGAGAGGAGATTCCATCTGAACATGAGGAAGAACTTCCTGACTGTGAGAGCCGTTCAGCAGTGGAACTCTCTGCCCCAGAGTGTGGTGGAGGCTCCTTCTTTGGAAGCTTTTAAACAGAGGCTGGATGGCCATCTGTCAGGGGTGATTTGAATGCAATATTCCTGCTTCTTGGCAGGGGGTTGGACTGGATGGCCCATGAGGTCTCTTCCAACTCTTTGATTCTATGATTGATTCCATGACCATTCTCAGTTCTGGGTTGTAAATTGGTACGTAACCTATAGAGACTTACCGTATATACCCGAGTATAAGCCGACCTGAATATAAGCCGAGGAACAAAAAACTGGGAAAACATATTGACTCAAGTATAAGTCGAGGGTGGGAAATGCAGCCATTACTGGTAAATTTCAAAATAAAAATAGATACCAATAAAATTACATTAATTGAGGCATCAGGAGGTGAAATGTTTTTGAATATTTACCTAAAACTGTAATTTGAGATAAGATTTCCCAACTCTGATTAAATCATTATTCTAACCTTCTTCAATGTAAATGTACTTACATATCCTTCCAACAATAATAGAGTAAAATAATAAATGTAATAATAATAATAATAAAGTAAAATAATGGAATTGCAATAATAATAAATGTAATAATAGTGTAAAATAATAAATGTAATAAGAGAGTAAAATAATAAATGCAATAATAAAGTAAAATAATAAATGTAATAATAATCATAAATAGTGTAAAATAATAAATGTAATAATAATAATAATAATAGGATAACATACTGTAAATGTAATAATAATAAAGAGAGTAAAATAATACATAAAATAAAATTAATATACTAATAATAATACTAATAACAGAGTAAAATAATAAATAACCTTGACTCGAGTATAAGCCGAGGGGAGCTTTTTCAGCCTAAAAGGGGGGCTGAAAAATTAGGCTTATACTTGAGTATATACAGTATATCATTACACATGTGCATCCTGTGATAATAGAAGTGGATCAGGGGAAATCTTTCATGAATGCCCCTCATATATAACTGTACTATTTTGATAGCACTTTATTGTCTCCATCAGTCTACAGCCTTCTATTTGTAGCAATATCTCCTATTACATCAAATCCAGACTCATCTCACCTTGGAGAGGAACCTGTATTTTTCTTCCATCCTTCTACTTTTTTGGGGTGAAATCTTAAGTGAAATTTCATTTTGGTTGTTAGAAGGAGGAAACAGGGTGAAAGAATATCGCTTTTCAAGTCCCTGGCCATCTGCCTGGGTGGCGAGGAAGGAGCGGGTGGTGACAGCAGCGAAGAGGAGAAGCTGAAACATGAAGTTATTTCTGTCACCAGGAGCATAAGGAAGGCTTGTCTCTGAACGTAAGTGGGACTCTTCG
This sequence comes from Anolis sagrei, assembly GCF_037176765.1. Taxonomy (NCBI): domain Eukaryota; kingdom Metazoa; phylum Chordata; class Lepidosauria; order Squamata; family Anolidae; genus Anolis; species Anolis sagrei. The sequence goes on from NC_090029.1 coordinate 5,966,042, forward strand.
GCTAAGATGAGATATTTAAGTGTGAAGACAGAACTAACCAGGATGCGGAGCCTTCGGAAAACAGAGGGAAAGCCAGATGTGTTGGTCGTGGGCCAGGAAAAGGAGAGAGCCTTGCAGGGTCTGCAGAAGGACTTCCACTTTGGTGGGGTTTAGGGGTTCATGATACCAATAAACATGGGGGAATGCAAATTAAGAAATATTGCTTTGCCTGAAATGACATTCCTCTAGTAATTTCTATGTGCGACTTTCCTCCTCCTCTTCTTCTTCTTCCCTTTCCTCTTGTTCTACTTCCATCTCCTTATCTTCTTCCTCTTCTTCTGTTCTTTCTCTTCCTTCTTTTCCTCTTCCTTTTCTTCTTCCTCTTCCTTCTCGTCCTCTTTTTCCATCACCTCCTCTATCTCTTCTTCCTCCTCTTCCTCTACCTTTTTCTCTTCTTCTTCTTCCATCTCCTTATCTTCTTCCTGTTCTTCTGTTCTTTCTCTTCCTTCTTTTCCTGTTCCTTTTCTTCTTCCTCTTCCTTCTAGTCCTCTTTTTCCATCACCTCCTCTATCTCTTCTTCCTCTTCCTCCTCTTTCTTTTCCTCTTCTTCTTTTTCCATCTCCTTATCTTCCTCTTCTTCTGTTCTTTCTCTTCTTTCTTTTCCTCTTCCTTTACTTCTTCCTCTTCCTTCTCGTCCTTTTTCCATCACCTCCTCTATCTCTTCTTCCTCTTCCTCCTCTTCTTCCTCTTCCTTTTCCTCTTCTTCCATCTCCTTATCTTCTTCCTCTTCTTCTGTTCTTTCTCTTCTTCCTTTTCCTTTTCTTCTTCCTCTTCCTTCTCATCCTCTTTTTGCATCTCCACCTCTGTCTCTTCTTCCTCTTCCTCTTCTTCCTCTTCTCATTTTTCTTCTTCCTCTTCCTCTTTTTCTCTTCCTCCTCCTCCTCCTCCACTTCATCCATCTCCTCCTCTTTCTCCACCTCCTCTGGTGGAAGTCTTGTCGGGATTGATCTTCAGCTTGTTCGTCCTCATCCAGACATCCACAGCAGCCAAGCACTCGTCCAGCACTCAAGGGGCTTCCTTGGAGTTAGGTGGAAATGAGTAATAGAGTTGTGTGTCATCTGCGTAGAGATGGCACCTAACTCCAGAACTCCGGATGACCTCTCCCAGCGGTTTCATGTAGATGTTAAAAAGCATGGGAGATAAAATAGAGCCTTGCGGGACCCCACAGGTCAAAGGCCAGGGATCCGAGCAGGCATCTCCCAGCTTCACCATCTGGGATCGGCCCTCCAGGAAGGACCGGAGCCAGGACAAAACCGTGCCCCCGAGACTTTTCCTTTTTGTTGCTCAAATCTCTTTTCTGTTTCAGTTTCAAAGTAAGGTTTTCTAATTAGGAGGGGAAAGTGACCTATTTATTATTCCAATGGCAAGTGAGACCTGCAGTCATGGATGGAAACCGGCAAACGAAGAAACTCAAAGAGATGTAACCCACACGATTACAGTTTAATCAGGGCTCAGTCGGTCTTTAAATTTAATGAGATGCATAAATTGGGAGGACGGTGGGTTTGGAAACGCAAACCCAAGACGGGAAAGAAACAGCAAGCAAATTGCAAAATAAATCAAGCTGATTGCATTAAGGGCTCCCGTTCTGGACCCAAAGTGGTAAAAATGAGCTTCGGAGGGCCGTTTTATTGATTCAGGCTGAAGAATGCCAACTCTAAATATAATTAATACCTCCTTACAGTCACCAATGAGGAATTAAGACTATTACGCCCGAGGAAATGGTTGTTCCTCCTGTGCTTACCAAATCAAGTTAAACCCTTTTTCCTGTATTCCTTCCGTTTATAATTGTAATTAGAAGCTGATGCTCTTCCAGCATTTTCCTGTATTCCATTTGTCTGTTTACCCCTTTTAATGGCATATTCTGTTTTCCTCGAAAGCGAATTCCCTGCCTCTCATTGGGATGCATGGCATTCATGGATGGCAGTCAGGTGTGCATCTGTTCGAAGCCTCCTAATAGACTGTGTGTCTCCGGTGAAGATCTCATAATATGGAGACAGAAGCTTGGGCGTAATCACCTCTCTGTATTTTGCATTTTAATGAAACCGCAACTCTTTCTGTGTGCGGCTTTTCAGAAATGAATGGAAAATACAAGTCTAGGTCTTTCATGGGAGTAACTTTGCAAGCAGGAAAAACCCATCCACGAACATCTAAACAGAGAGAAACCTGGCTAAGCCATCTTTGAGGATTCCCTTATGGTAGTCATGGAGGTTGCCATAAGTCCACAGATGACTTGAAAGCATCTATACACACATCTATACACACAAGTGGAAGGCATGGAGGTTGTCCACAGGTGACTTGAAGGCATCTATACACACATCTATATGCACAAGTGGAAGTCATAGAGATTGTCATAAGTCCACCGGTGATTTGAAAGCATCTATACACATGTCTATACACACAAGTGGAAGTCATAGAGATTGTCATAAGTCCACAGGTGACTTGAAAGCATCTATACACACATCTATACACACAAGTGGCAGATATGGAGGTTGTCCACAGGTGACTTGAAGGCATCTATACACACATCTATATGCACAAGTGGAAGTCATGGAGGTTGCCCTAAGTCCACGGGTGACTTGGAAGCATCTATACGCACATCTATACACTCAAGTGGAAGATGTGGAGGTTGTCATAAGTCCACAGACTACTTGAAAGCATCTATACACACATCTATAAACACAAGTGGAAGGCATGGAGGTTGTCCACAGGTGACTTGAAGGCAACTATACACACATCTATATGCACAGGTGGAAGTCATGGAGGTTGCCATAAGTCCACAGGTGACTTGAAACATCTATACACACATCTATACACACAAGTGGAAGATATGGAGGTTGTCATAAGTCCACAGATGACTTGAAAGCATCTATACACACATCTATACACACAAGTGGAAGTCATAGAGGTTGTCCTAAGTCCATAGATGACTTGAAAGCATCTATACACACATCTATACACACAAGTGGAAGATATGGAGGTTGTCATAAGTCCACAGGTGACTTGGAAGCATCTATACGCACATCTATACACACAAGTGGAAGATATGGAGGTTGTCATAAGTCCACGGGTGACTTGAAAGCATCTATACACTCATCTATACACACAAGTGGAAGTTATAGAGGTTGTCCTAAGACCATAGATGACTTGAAAGCATGTATACACATGCAGATTTGCCACTCCCAAATACACCATCTCTCTCCTTCCCATGGAGCAGAGCCTGGCGGGTGAACAACACGGCTGTTTTGAAATTTTAGAAGGTCTCTTATTGAGCAATATTTTTTTCCAAAGTTGTAAATGAATGATAGATGTTTTTTCCAGCCTGAAACATCCTGGCTTCATCTCCATTCCTGGAGCCCCTGGTGGCGTAGTGGATCAAACTCTCTTGCCGGTATGACTGCTGACCAACAGATCAGTAGTTCGAATCTGGGGAGAGTGGGTTGAGCTCCCTCTGTTAGCTCCAGCTCCCCATGCAGGAACATGAGAGAAGCCTGCCACAAGGATGGTCAATATCAAACATCCAAGGGTCTCCTGAGCAACATCCTTGCAGACGGCCAATTCTCTCACACCAGAAGTGACTTGCAGTTTCTCAAATTACTCCTAACATGGAAAAAAAAATCTCAGTTCCCTTCTGGCAGATGTTGTTACTTCTTAATTGGTGTCGGTAAACGTAAGGAGCCTTGCAAACATTTCCTTAAATTCCTTAAATTAAAGAGCCGCTGTCTCTGATAATGTAAACATATTGTTTCCCCCCAAAAGTTCAACAATTACTAATTGACACAGTTGTCATCAGCAATTTTTAATTACAGTCCATGAATTCTTCACCTCCTTCTTGTAGTTTTCCAGGCCTCATTCCTTAGATTATTATATTCAGCCCAATTAGGCCCCATTCATACACTTCTTCTATACAATTCCATTCAAACATACATACATCTATATAAATAAAAATGTACTGTTCATTTGTGCTACCATCAGAACTCAAAAACCACTGGGAGAATTGACACCAAATTTGGACACAAGACACCTAACAACCCAATGTATGTCCTCCACTCAAAAAAATTGATTTTGTCATTTGGGAATTGTCGTTGCTGGGATTTAGAGTTTACCTACAATCAAAGAGCATTCTGAACTCCACCAATGATGGAATTGGGCCAAACCTAGCACACAGTGCTCCCATGACCAACAGAAAAAAACTGGAAGGGTTTGGTGGACATTGACCTTGAGTTTGGGAATTGTAGTTCACCCACATCCAGAGAGCACTGTGGACTCAAACAATGATGGATCTGGACCAAACTTGGCACGAATATTCCATATGCCCAAATATGAACACAGATGGAGTTTAAGGGAAATAGACCTTGACATTTGGAAGTTGTAGTTGCTGGGATTTATAGTTCACCTACAATCAAAGAGCATTCTGAAGTCCACCAATGATGGAATTGAACCAAACATGGCATACAGGACTTCCATGACCAACAGAACACACTGGAATGGTTTGGTGGGCATTGACCTTGAGTTTGGGAGTTGTAGTTCACCTACATCCAGAGAGCACTGTGGACTCAAACAATGACGGATCTGGACCAAACTTGACACAAAAAATCCATATGCCTAAATATGAACACAGATGGAGTTTGGAGGAAATAGACCTTGACGTTTGGGATTTGTGGTTACTGGGATTTATAGTTCACTACAATTAAAGAGCATTCTGAAACCCACAAATGACAGAAATGGGGCAAACTTTCCACACAGAACCCCCATGACCAACAGAAAATACTTAAAGCCATCCAGTCCAACTCTCTTCACCAGGACAAGAAAATGTAATCAGAGCCCTCCTGACAAAGAGCCATCCAGTCATAAATATAGATAGATAGATATGATTCTCACACACATACACAGATATAGTATCACAGATTTGAAAGAGACCCTTAAAGAAGGACTATGATATGTTGCATATTCCAGAGTAGGCAAACCAGACACTTTCCACATCAACACTGACAAAGAAACAATAAGAAATACTGTTTACCCACAAGCAGAAAGGAATTACGTATATTAGAAACCAACACTTTCTCATTACTTTATTTTCCAGATCACCAGACTGGGCCACAGCAATGCGTGGCAGGGGACAGCTAGTTATATATATTTATGCATCACACAACTGCCAGCATTTGACCCTATCTACACGCTGTATAATAAACTCACGGATTCAGGTTCTCATCCAAATATCCGGAGGCTTTAATCTTCACAGGTGTAATATATATAAATATACAGGCAGGATACACAGATCCACTTTCCTTGTCCTTGCAAACAATCAGAATAATCAGATAGTCACATACAACATAGGCAGATACTCACACTGAGTCACGCAGGAGAGAGAAAGATGGATTCTTTTATTTTCCTGATAGGTCATCGGTAAGGGACATTGGCTGGTACAACCACTTTGCAATAACCCTTACATGATTATGACCACATTCCCTTAGGTTTTGCATCATGACATTCTCATCTGTGTTCATATTTAGGCATCAATATACCACATGTTCATAAAAAATGATCTGGACCTTAAGGAAGGCTGAGCGAAGGAAGAAAGACTCTTTTGAACTGTGATGCTGGAGGAAAATCCTGAGAGTGCTTGGACCACAAGAAGATCCAACCAGTTATCCTTCAGGAAATAAAGCCTTACTGCTCATTGGAGGGAAGGATATTAGAGGCAAAGAGGAAATACTTTGGCCACATCATGAGAAGACAGGAAAGCTTAGAGAAGATGATGATGCTGGGGGAAATGGAAGGAAAAAGGAAGAGGGGCCGCCCAAGGGCAAGATGGATGGATGGTATCTTGGAAGTGCCTGGCTTGACTCTGAAGGAGCTGGGGGTGGCCACCGCCGACAGGAAGCTCTAGCCTGAGATGGTCCAGGAAGTCACAAAGACTCAGAAGCAACTGAACAAATAAACAACAACAACAAATAGGTACAATGTCACTTCAGTATGGATGCAGTTTGACGTCACTTGAACTACTGCGGCTCAATGCTATGGAATGATGGGAGTTGTCATCTGGTGACACATACTTCCATTACTATTACTATTATTATTATTATTATTATTATTATTATTATTCTGTCATTATTACTACTGCAACTCCAATATGCTGATGACAACATAGTCTGTGTGCATTCAGAAGCAGACGGACAAGCCACTCTAAACACCTTCGCAGAAACATACAAGAAGCTCAGCCTGTCATTGCACATCGAGAAAACCAAAGGGCTCTTCCAGCAGGCTCAAATCAATCCCTCTGCAATGACAGAAATACAGCTTAATGGTGTAACATTAGAAAATGTTGACCATTTCCGCTCTCTTGGCAGCCACCTCTCCACAAAAGTCAACATTGACAATTAAATACAACACCGCCTGAGCTCTGCAAGTGCAGCATTTTTCCGAATGAAGCAGAGAGTGTTTGAGGACCAGGATATCCATAGGGATACCAAGATGCTTGTTTATAAAGCTATTGTCCTCCCAACCCTGCGAGACGTGGACTGTCTACAGACGTCACATGCAACTCCTGGAACGATTCCATCAGTGCTGCCTCTGAAAAATCCTGCAAATCTCTTGGGAAGACAAGCGGACAAACATCAGTGTGAGAGAAGAAGCAAAGACCACCAACATTGAAGAGATGGTCCTCCATCATCAACTCCGCTGGACCGGCCACATTGTCCGGATGCCCAACCACCATCTCCCAAAGCAGTTGCTCTATTCCGAACTCAAGAACGGAAAATGGAATGTTGGTGGGCAGGAAAAGAGATTTAAAGATGGGCTCAAAGCCAACCTTAAAAACTCTGGCATAGACACTGAGAACTGGGAAGCCCTGGCCCTTGAGTGCTCCAGCTGGAGGTCAGCTGTGTCCAGCAGTGCTGTAGAATTTGAAGAGGCATGAATGGAGGGCAAAAGAGAGAAATATGCCAAGAGGAAGGCACGTCAAGCCACCTGGAAACTAGTGCCCTCACTGTGGGAGAACATGCATGTCAAGAATAGGGCTCCACAGTCACCTACAGACCCACCAATCTTGGAAGGCAATCCCACTCAGACAACGATGGATCGCCTAAGTAAGTGAAGAAAAATTACTACTGCAATTATTATTCTGCGGTTGCTACTCACCAGTTGGCACCCCTCCAGCGAGTTCACCAGCTGCGCATTCTGGCAGGAAAGGATGGAGCCGGCCAAGTTGAGCATCACACAGACAGCCGACAAGAGCATGAAAAAGGTGATCTGGGGAAGACGAGAGGATAAGACAGAGAGAGTCATTCCCTGCAAAACACAGCAAGCGTTGAGGACAAGCCTCCATTGCCACATATATATCTGCATCCAATATCCGATACAAACACTGAAAGGTGACAAAGTGGTTCTCAACCTTTCGAATGCCGTGACCCCTAAATACAGTTCCTCATGTTGTGGTGACCCCCAACCATATTTTTGTTGCTACGTCATAACTGCTACTGTTATGAGTTGTAATATAAATATCTGATATACAGGATGTATTTTCATTGTTACAAATTGAACATAATTAGAGCATAGTGATTAATGATAAAAACAATATGTTTGTGGGAGTATGGAAAATGGATGAAGGGATTTGAAGTACCTTCAACCGATTCAGCTCTGACTTCCACAGCCCAATGAGACCCCCACAAATTACAGACTTGGACCAAACTTGGCACATACAACCCCCATGACGAAGAGAAAATACTGGCAGGGTTTGGGGAAAGTGGATTTATAGTTCACCAGACATCAAAGAACATTCTGAGCCCCACCAATAATAGAATTGAACCAAACTTGGCATACATCTGGGGACCAACTGGTTGGGAACCACTGTAATCTACATCCTTGAAGCTTCTAAAACTTTGAACTCAAAGCAGGTCAAGAATAGGGCTCCACAGCATTATTCAAAAAGGTCCATGAGTCCCCCCTCAGGGGTTGAGAAAGGCAGGGTAGAAGTGCGAGAAATAAATAAATAAAATAAATTTAAGCATGCATAAGAAACCAATGTGATTTGTATTCTGCAGTAGAGTGGGAAGCCAACTGGTGAGGGTCCCGAAGGGTGTCGGAGGGGTCACCAAAGACCATCAGAAAACACAGTATTTTCTGTTGGTCATTTATTTATTTATTTATTTGGAAGTTTTCTATACCGGCCTTCTCACTTCAACCGAGGGACTCAGGTCGGTTTACAGCATATATGCAATTACAAAATATACAAATACAACTGAGTGCAACATCATTAAAGATTAAAACAAAACAATAAAATACAATAAAACATCATCATTACAATTACCCAGGCCAGAACGTCAATAAAATCGCAGTCGTAGTCGTAGTCACAGTTCATCAAAGATTCAGTCCCCAAAAGCCACATTCCAGAGCCAGGTCTTTAGTAATTTCCTGAAAGTCAGGAGGGAGGGGGCAGATCGGATCTCTAGTGGAAGGGAGTTCCAGAGCCGGGGAGCCACCACCGAGAAGGCCCTGTCTCTCATCCCCACCAAGCGCGACTGCGAGGGTGTTGGGACCGAGAGCAGGGCCTCTCAGAAGATCTTAATAACCTTGATGGTTCATAGGGGAGAATCCGTTCGGACAGGTAGACTGGGCCGGAGTTGTTTAGGGCTTTATAGGTCAAAACCAGCACTTTGAATTGCACTCGGAAGCTAATCGGCAGCCAGTGGAGCTGGCGTAAGAGAGGGGTCGTATGGTCTCTGTACCCTGCTCCTGTTAGCAATCTGGCTGCCGCTCGTTGGACTAATTGAAGTTTCCGGGCAGTCTTCAGAGCAACCCCACGTAGAGAGCATTGCAGTAGTCTAAACTGGATGTAACCAGAGCGTGGACTACCGTGGCCAAGTCAGGCTTCCCAAGGTACGGGCGCAGAACCCCTGTCATGGGGGTTCTGTGTGGGAAGTTTGGCCCATTTCCATCATTGTTCAGAATGCTCTTTGATTGTAGGTGAACTATAAATCCCAGCAACTACAACTCCCAATGTCAATGTCTATTTCCCTCAAGCTCCACCAATGTTCACATTTGAGTATATTGAGTATTACTGTCAGGTTTGGTGCAAATCCATCATTGTTTGAGTCTACAGTGCTCTCTGGATGTTGGTGAACTACAACTCCAAAACTCAAGGTCAACACCCACCAAACCCTTTCAGTATTTTCTGTTGATCATGGGACTTCTGTGTGCCAAGTTTGGTTCAATTCCATCGTTGGTGGAGTTCAGAATGCTCTGTGCTGGTAGGTGAACTATAAATCCCAGCAACTAATTTATGAGGCCATAAAGAAAGAAGACTCCGGGGAATGTGGAATGCGGAAGAACTTCATCGGTGTCGTTAATGGACGATGAAAAGCAGCAGCTCCCCTGGCGGCCAGAAAAAAAAAAGAAGTTAAATAGCCTTTGTCTGTTAAATGTTGTTTGTCAACTGGCATTGAATGTTTGCCATATATGTGTTTACTGTAATCCGCCCTGAGTCCCCTGCGGGGTGAGAAGGGCGGAATATAAGAACTGTAAATAAAATAAATAAATAAATAAATAAATAAATAAAACTACAACTCCCAAATGTCAAGCTCTGGTTTCCCCAAACTCCACCAGTATTCACATTTGGGCATATAGAGTATTTGTGCCAAGTTTGGTCCAGATCCATCATTGTTTGAGTGAACTACACCTCCAAAACTCAAGGTTAACGCCCACCAAACCCTTTCAGTATTTTCTGCTGACCATGGGAGTTCTCCATGCAAGTTTGGTTCAATTCCATCGTTGGTGCAGTACAGAATGCTCTTTGGTGGTAGGTGAACTATAAATTCCAGCAACTACAACTCCCAAATGACAACATCAGTCCTGCCCTTCAAACCCCACCAGTATTCAAATTTGAGCGTATCAGGTATTTGTGCCAGTAAATGAAAATACATCCTGCATATCATATATTTACGTTACGATTCATAACAGCAGCAAAATTAAAGTCATGAAGTAGCAACGAAAATAATGTTATAGTTGGGGGTCACCACAACATGAGGAACTGTATTAAGGTGTCGCAGCATTAGGAAGGTTGAGAAACTGATCCAGAGAGAGGCAACAAAGATCGTGAAATCTGGAAGCCCAAGCTGACAAGGGACATCTGAAGGAGCTGAGCGTGTTTAGCTTGGAGAGAAAAAGATGGAGAGCGGATAGGATCAATAGAACACGTGTAAGATCTTCCTAACATCTCACCATTTCGCGTCTAATATTCTCCCGGCGATGGTTTTGAATGTACGCCTTTCCCCGGCTCATCTGATAATATTGTACTAAACTCCTGTTCCTGTATCTGTTTCATCTCCATCATCTCACCAGGGCGAATGCTCATCTGGATTTTGCAAAGCTTTGATAACAGCCTTTTTTGGGAGTCTGCTTGCCTCGATCCCCTTTCAAAAGCGCTTTGACTGGGGCAGTGCGCTAAAGCGTGCCCATTATAAAGCAGCAAATCGTAATAAACTAGGCAACACAAGGTACCTTTGTGCAAAGTTCTTTCAGACTACAATTCCTCAAATACCTCAGCCAGGAAGCAGACCCAAAAGGAACTTGACATCCCAACGTCAACATCCCATACTGCAGTGTTTCTCAACCTTCCTAATGCCATTTGTGTAGCTTACTGTCGACCTTTGCAGCCTGAAAGACAGTTGCATCTGTTGTTGTTGTTGTTCATTTGTTCAGTCATCTCCGACTCTTCGTGACCTCATGGACCAGCCCACGCCAGAGCTCCCTGTCGGCCGTCACCACCCCCAGCTCCTTCAAGATCAGTCCAGTCACTTCAAGGATGCCATCCATCCATCTTGCCCTTGGTCGGCCCCTCTTCCTTTTGCCTTCCACTTTCCCCAGCATAATTGTCTTCTCTAGGCTTTGCTGTCTCCTCATGATGTGGCCAAAGTACTTCAACTTTGTCTCTAGTCTCCTTCCCTCCACTGAGCAGTCGGGCTTTATTTCCTGGAGGATGGACTGGTTGGATCTTCTCGCAGTCCAAGGCACTCTCAGCACTTTCCTCCAACACCACAGCTCAAAAGCATCTCTCTTCCTTCGCTCAGCCTTCCCTAAGGTCCAGCTCTCACATCCGTAGGTGACTACAGGGAATACCATGGCTTTGACTATGCGGATCTTTGTTGCCAGTGTGATGTCTCTACTCTTTACTATTTTATCGAGATTGGACATTGCTCTCCTCCCAAGAAGGAAGCGTCTGATTTCCTGGCCACAGTCTGCATCTGCAGTAATCTTTGCACCTAGATATACAAAGTCTCCACATTTTCTCCCTCTATTTTCCAGTTGTCAATCTATCAAGTAGGAAATTTAGGTTCTGATTATCCGGGAGGCTAATTTACGAGGCCATAAAAATCTCCAGGAAGCATGCAAAGAATGAGCAAGTACTTCATCACTGACACTTCATCACATTACATGCTTCCTGGAGATGAAACAACAGCTCCCCTGGTGGCCAGAATACCCTCATGAAAAAGCTGGAATGTTAAATAGCTTCTGTGTGTCTGTCTATATATGTTGTGTGTCTATGACGTTGGATGTTTGCCATGTGTTGGATGTTTGCCCTGAGTCTCTGTGGGGTGAGAAGAGCGGAATATAAATACTGTAAATAAATATATAAATATATAAATTAGGCCAACTCTTTTGGGATCCAAACATTTCCTGTCTTTCCTTCACTTTCCGTTTCCAAAAGAGAAGAGGAAGGGGAGGAAAGGGCAGGGAGGGGGCTTGGGGAGAACATACCCACCCCACTCTGGCCCACCATGCGGCCCAAAAGATAGGTGCATCTGTCAAGTAGGAAATTTAGGTACCGCTTATGCGGAGAGGCAAATTAAACTAATTTACGAGGCCATAAAAATCTCCAGGAAGCATGCAAAGAATGAGGAAGTACTTCATCAGTGTCACAAATGGTCGGTGAATGAACAGCTCCCCTGGTGGCCAACATACCCTCAAGAAAAGCTGGAATGTTAAATTGCCTCTGTGTCTGTCTATATATGTTGTGTATCTATGGTGTTGAATGTTTGCCATGTATATGTAAATAAATCCTTTGTCTCTTCTCTAAATCCCTCTTTCTGGAGACAACCAGCCTTCGCGCTACACAAGTGATGAATGAGAGGAATGCGGCTCTTTTGTGTTTTGGCAACTAAGGACCTTCCATAAGGAACGCGAAGGGTAATGAGAAGCCAAGAGAAAACTGGCCACCTTCCAAGGCTCGGCTCAGGCATTGGCCCAACTTTATGCATTTATTTATTGAGTGCGCATTGGCCGAATCCCATGTGTCCACCTGCATGCGTTTGGGGGAGAAAGCAGGCATCTGCTTGTACAACCGCAGCTGTTTCCACTGGTGGAGGATCCCTTCCACGCTGCCAAGGAGAAGACGACAGATGCCACTTCTTTGTCCAAAGGCCCCCAAATCAAGGAGGATGGCTCTCCATCTGTCCAGTGGGTCTGCCAAGAAAGAAATCTAAAAACGAATATTCCTCAACACAGGCGGACCCACTGAACTACTCCCATTTGATCTTCATATGCCAACTGGGCATCTGAGCACAATTTTTAGGAATTCTAGTTTTCCTTATTGAAGGGAAACTATAGAAGCCAACTTTCAACATTATGGTTGGGTCACATTTCCAAAACTGGAGCTTCCAGTGACCAAGACAAAAAATGCAGGAAGGTTTTAGTGGGCATTGAACTTGAGTTTTGGAGTTGTAGTTCACCTACATCCAGAGAGCACCGTGGACTCAAACAATGATGGATCTGGAGCAAACTTGGCACAAATACTCGATATGCCCAAATGTGACCACTCATGGAGTTTGGAGAAAATAGGCCTTGGCATTTCGGATTTGTAATTGCTGGGATTTATAGTTCATCTATAATTGTGTTGGTACGGCTTGACCAGGAGCTCCAACTTTATTTGCTTTGTATTAAATGTTTGCTTGCAGTCCAAGGTTTCAGGGATTCTGCAGAAAAGTGGCTTCCTTTGGTTGCAGTCATAGGGCAAGTCATCATTGTTAAGTTTTGGTTCCGCCCCTTGGTCAGGGCAATTGGGAAGGGAAGGGAGCCATTTTTACTTAGTCTCAGTAAGGAAAGCTAATTTAGAGGACGTGTACAAGCTTCTTCTGTACAAAAGCTTCAACCCTTAAGACTTTCTGGGGGAGAACAGTCTTAAGAGCATCCAAAGATTTCAAAAGATTTCCAGCCCCTAAAGCTTTGAGGAATTTCGGAGGGTAAGCAGTTTGGAAGACCAAAGAACTCCAGCTGGTACATGGAACTCCCATGACCAACAGAAAATACAGGAAGGTTTTGGTGGGCATTGACCTTGATTTTTGGAGTTATAGTTCACCTACATCCAGAGAGCGCTGTTGACTCAAACAATGATGGATCTGGAGCAAATTTAGCAGAAATACTCACTATACCCAAATGTGAACACTGGTGGAATTTGGGGAAGATGGACCTTGACATTAGGGAATTGTAGTTGCTGTGATTTATAGTTCACCTACAATCAAAGAGTATTCTGAACCTCACCAATTATAGAATTGGGTCAGATTTCCTACACATAACCCCCCTGACCAACAGAAAATGCTGTGTTTTCTGATGGTCTTTGACGACCCCTCTAACACCCCACTTATGACCCCCCAGGTGTCTTGATCACCAGGTTGAGAAATGCTCATCTAATGGAATTCAAATAGTTCCTCCATCTGATAGTCCTTCATTTACAACCACTGACGTTTCATAATCCCATTCATTCATTGTTATTGCTTAACATTTTGATTTGCATAAAATGTTATGTGTATTGTTATGTTGTTGTTTTATGGAAGCCTTGGCCTTTGTAAGCCGCATCGAGTCCTGCGGGAGATGTTAGCAGGGTACAAATAAAGTTAATAATAATAATAGTAATAGTAATAGTAATTCAACCCAGTTTCTGGATGATCGCACTTTCCTGCTAAAACATTCCCATTTTTGTGTTGTTGTAGGTTTTTCAGGCTATATGGATGGCCATATAGCCCCAATTCTATAATTGGTGGGGTTCAGAATACTCTTTGATTGTAGGTGAACTATAAATCCCAGCAACGACAACTCCCAAATGTCAAGGTTAATTGTCCCCAAATTCTACATTTGGGCATATTGAGTATTTGTGCCAAGTTTGCTCCAGCTCCATCATTGTTTGAGTCCACAGAGCCCTCTGGATGCAAGTGAACTACAACTCCCAAATGCAAGGTCATAGCCCACCAAACCCTGCTACCTTTTTTGTTGGATTTGGATGTCCTGTGTGCCATGTTTGGTTCAATTCCATCGTTAGTGAAGTTCAGAATGTTCTTTGATTGTAGGTGAACTATAATCCCAGCAACTACAACTCCCAAATGACAAAGTTATTTTTTTAGTGATGCTCACTTATTGACCTGATAAGTGTCTTGTGTCCAAATTTGGTGTCAATTCGTCCAGTGGTTTTTGAGTTATGTTAATCCCAGTATTTTCTGTTGGTCTTGGGAGTTCTCTGAGGCATTCTCTCCTGACTTTTCACCTTCATCAATGGCAAGCATCCTCATAGATTGTGCGGTCCCCTGATCCAAATTTTATTGCTAGCCCCGAAATTAAGTAAACTGGACACAACAGAGAATCATAGAATCATAGAATCAAAGAGTTGGAAGAGACCTCATGGGCCATCCAGTCCAACCCCCTGCCAAGAAGCAGGAATATTGCATTCAAATCACCCCTGACAGATGGCCATCCAGCCTCTGTTTAAAAGCTTCCAAAGAAGGAGCCTCCACCACACTCCAGGGCAGAGAGTTCCACTGCTGAATGGCTCTCACAGTCAGGAAGTTCTTCCTCATGTTCAGATGGAATCTCCTCTCTTGTAGTTTGAAGCCATTGTTCCGCGTCCTAGTCTCCAGGGAAGCAGAAAACAAGCTTGCTCCCTCCTCCCTGTGGCTTCCTCTCACATATTTATACATGGCTATCATATCCCCTCTCAGCCTTCTCTTCTTCAGGCTAAACATGCCCAGTTCCCTAAGCCGCTCCTCATAGGGCTTGTTCTCCAGACCTTTTATCATTTTAGTCGCCCTCCTCTGGACACATTCCAGCTTATCAATATCTCTCTTGAATTGTGGTGCCCAGAACTGGACACAATATTCCAGATGTGGTCTAACCAAAGCGGAATAGAGGGGTAGCATGACTTCCCTAGATCTAGACACTATGCTCCTCTTGATGCAGGCCAAAATCCCATTGGCTTTTTTTGCCGCCACAGAAGACCATGCTCAAGCAAATGTAGGATGCGCCACAAGAAAAAAATCCCGTTTCCGTTTCCCGGTGTCTCTCCTCTTTGCTTTCGGCAGCCTGGAAGTGCCAAAAGCGGAGTGGGAAGCACATTGCTGCGCAAGCTTCCCCCCACCATTCCTCCGCCCATGAGACGGGTTTAATTTGAAGCTAGGCTTCTAATCAGAGAAAAGCAATCACAACATTTGCTTAAGTTTCTGCAGCGCTAATATAGCAACCTAGGGAATATTCGGAAAGGCAAGGCGGCTCTTTCCGCAGTTCTCTGCAATCCCTTCACTGAGCAAAGGGCAGAGTTGGATGACCAGGTTTCTGCCATTAGCAAACTTATTTTTTATTATTTATTTCTTTAAAAATTTTATATTCCGATCTTCTCACCTCCGTAGAGGGACTCAGAGCGGCTTACAGCAAGGATTCAATGCTACGAATACAAGTTAAAACATAATTGTCAGGTTTTACAATGTACTAACTGTGCCCTGCCACGCGTTGCTGTGGCCTATAGTAAAACTTATCAAAATTGAGGTAGATATCTGGACTATTATGTGTGTGCAGCGGCAGGGGGAATGATGGAGCCTGGGGTTGCGTGTGTGTGTGCGGCAGCGGGGGGAGTGATGGAGCGTGGGGTTGCGTGTGTGTGTGTGCAGCAGCGGGGGGAGTGATGAAGCATGGGGTTGTGTGTGTGTGTGTGCAGTGGCGGGGGGAGTGGGGTTGTGTGTGTGTGGCGGCGGAGGGAGTGATGGAGCGTGCAGTTGCGTGTGTGTGTGCGGCGGCGGGGGGAGTGATGGAGCGTGGGGTTGCGTGTGTGTGTGTGGCGGCGGGGGAAGTGATGGAGCGTGGGGTTGCGTGTGTGTGAGCGGCAGCGGGGGGAATGATGGAGCCTGGGGTTGCGTGTGTGTGTGCGGCGGCGGGGGGAGTGATGGAGCGTGGGGTTGCGTGTGTGTGTGCGGTGGCGGGGGAAGTGATGGAGCGTGGGGTTGTGTGTGTGCGTGCGGCAGGGTGTGTGTGTGTGCGGGAAGCGGCGCGGTGGGGCTTGGAGTGGGCATGGCTTCTGCAGAGGGAACGTTGGCCGGAAGGCTGTGTGCACGCGCCAGGGAACTTGCGGCTGGGCACCAATGCGCATGCTCAGTTGTTTTGCCGTTTTGTGAGTGTGTTGTTGTGTTGTTTTTCATTTTGAGTAGATATGTTTGTACCTTGTGGGTTGTGTTATGGGCATGGGAACTTTGGTTAAGTTTCGTCGGGGGGTTTGTGAGTTTTGTTGTTTTGCCGTTTTGTGAGTGTGTTGTTGTGTTGTTTTTCATTTTGGGTAGATATGTTTGTACCTTGTGGGTTGTGTTATGGGCATGGGAATTTTGATTAAGTTTCGTTGGGGGGTTGTGGAGTTTTGCTGTCCGGTTGAACCAACCTAACAGATTTATATATATAGATTGCAATGTAATATAGCTGAGTCATGCACTGCTAATGGGCTTCTATTGGGAATGCTGAGTCATGCTTTAACTGTATATAGAACTTCATTTGGGGAATGTGTTCTGGCCTAGTCCAGGTGATTGTGAATGATGTAATCCGGGGTCTGGGTTAAGTTAATGAATTGGGAACCAATCAGTGATTGCTATGTGTAAATGAATTGTATATAAGGAAGTCGTGTACAGTGTATATTTCTCCTTGTGCTGTGATGTTCGTCATAGGCTATATGTAATTAAAAGAACCTGTCTGCTAAGACAAGATATAACTGTATGCTGTGGTAAGTCTGTAATGTCATCTAGACTGGGGGAAAGACAATGGTAAAACTGACAATGGCCGGGCATGTGCTCAAGTGTCTGTAAAAGGTTCCAGCGTGGCTGCAGGTTGTGGGAGCAGTTGACTGAAAATACTGTGCAGGAAGAAGCTACTGGAAAGCGCTGAAGTTGTGCAACTGATCTGCTGCTGAATTGTGAAGTTAATCTCAACAATCATACAACAATGCAAGATTAAAATACATATAGATAAAATACATATATACTAAATCGCCAAGGGAAAATCATGTTCAACTCAATCCGCATATGTGGTCACTCACTTTGGTCTGTAACCAGTCTCAGCCATTATTCTGGGAATGCTTCATTCCATAACCAGGATTTCACTAGCCTCCGGAAGGACAAGAGAGAGGGGGCAGGTCTAATCTCGCTCGGGAGAGAGTTCCATAGTCGAGGGGCCACCACAGAGAAGGCCCTGTCTCTCATTCCCACCAAACGTGCTTGTGAAGGTGGTGGGACCAAGAGCAGGGCCTCTCCAGAAGATTTTAACGTCCTTGGTGGTTCATAGGGGAGAATATGTTCAGACAGGTAGAATCATAGAATCATAGAATCAAAGAGTTGGAAGAGACCTCATGGGCCATCCAGTCCAACCCCATTCCGCCAAGAAGCAGGAATATTGCATTCAAATCACCCCTGACAGATGGCCATCCAGCCTCTGTTTAAAAGCTTCCAAAGAAGGAGCCTCCACCACACTCCGGGGCAGAGAGTTCCACTCCTGAACAGCTCTCACAGTCAGGAAGTTCTTCCCATGTTCAGATTGAATCTCCTTTCTTGTAGCCATTGTTCCGCGTCCTAGTCTCCAAGGAAGCAGAAAACAAGCTTGCTACCCTCTCCCAGTGGCTTCCTCTCACATATTTATGCATGGCTATCATATCTCCTCTCATCCTTCTCTTCTTCAGGCTAAACATGCCCAGCTCCTTAAGCTGCTCCTCATGGGGCTTGTTCTCCAGACCTTTGATCATTGTAGTCACCCTCCTCTAGACACATTCCAGCTTGTCAATATCTCTCTTGAATTGTGGTGCCCAGACTTGGACACAGTATTCCAGGTGTGGTCTAACCAAAGCGGAATAGAGGGGTAGCATTACTTTCCCTAGATCTAGACACTTGATGCAGGCCAAAATCCCATTGGCTTTTTTTGCCGCCACATCACATTCCTGGCTCATGTTTAACTTGTTGTCCACCAGGACTCCAAGATCTTTTTCACTTGTACTGCTCTCGGGCCAGGCTTCCCCCATTTTGTATCTTTGCATTTCGTTTTTCCTGCCAAAGTGGAGTATCTTGCATTTGTCACTGTTGAACTTCATTTTGTTAGTTTTGGCCCATCTCTCTAATCTGTCAAGATTGTTTTGAAAACTGGGTAAACTGGGCCGGAACCATATAGGACAGTGGTTCTCAACCTGTGGGTCCCCAGATGTTTTGGCCTTCAACTCCCAGAAATCCTAACAGTTGGTAAAGTGGCTGGAATTTCTGGGAGTTGTAGGCCAAAACACCTAGGGAACCACAGGTTGAGAACCACTGGTATAGGGCATCTCAGCCCTTTGAGACCAATGACACAACATACTCCAACTCCCATTGACAGAGGCCAATGTATCACATCACAAAAATAAATTAGCCCTTCCCACTGGGGTAGAAATCATCTATCGGATAGATGGCAAGCTATTTAACCTCAGTGGACTGAAAGCCAAAACCAAGGACACAACAATATCTGTTATGGAACACCAATATGCCAATGATAATATAGACTGTGCACATTCAGAAGAAGACCTACAAAACACCTTTGCAGAAGCATACAAGAAGCTCGGTCTTTCATTGAACATCGAGAAAACCGAAGTGCTCTTCCAGCATTCACCAGCCAAACCCTTTCCAATGCCAGAGATACAGCTTAATGGTGTAGCATTGGAAAATGTTGACCGTTTACGCTCCTTTGGCAACCACCTCTCCACAAAAGTCAACACTGACACTTAAATGCAACACTGCCTGAGCTCTGCGAGTGCAGCATTTATCCAAATGAAGCAGAGAGTGTTTGAGGACCGGGACATCCGTAGGGATACGAAGGTGCTTGTTTATAAAGCTATTGTTCTCCCAACCCTGCTATAGACTTGTGAGATGTGGATTGTCTACAGATGTCACACTCAACTCCTGGAACGATTCCATCAGCACTGCCTCCAACAAAGCCTGCAAATCTCTTGGGAAGACAGGCGGACAAATGTCAGCGTTCTGGAAGAAGCAAAGATCATGAGCATTGAATTGATGCTCCCCCGCCATCAACTCTGCTGGACCGGGCACGTTGTCCGAATGCCCAAGGATCAGCATCTCCCAAAGGAGTTACTCTCCTCCCAACTCAAGAATGGAAAACATAATGTTGGTGGACAGGAAGGAGATTTAAAGATGGGCTTAAAGCCAGCCTTAAAAACTGGCATACTTACTTACTTAGGCGATCTCTCGTTGGCTGAGTAGGATAGTCTTCCAGGATCAGTGTCCTGGCAGTGGGTCTGTATGTGACTGTGGAGCCCTATTCTTGACCTGCATCTTCTCCCGCAGAAAGGGCATCAGTTTCCAGCTGGGAGGCGATCCCGGTCGGGGTTGGCTTGACATGCCTTCCTCTTGGCACGTTTCTCTCTTTCGCCCTCCATTTGTGCCTCTTCAAATTCTGCAGCACTGCTGGTCACAGCTAACCTCCAACTGGAGCGCTCATGGGCCAGGGCTTTCCAGTTCTCAGTGTCTATGTCCACCAACATCGTTTTTCATTCTTTAGTTCTGAGTAGAGCAATTGCTTTGGGAGACGGTGGTCGGGCATCCGGACAACGTGGCCGGTCCAGTGGAGTTGATGGCGGAGGACCATTGCTTCAATGCTGGTGGTCTTTGCTTCTTCCCGCACGCTGACATTTGTCCAACTGTCTTCCCAAGAGATTTGCAGGATTTTCCGGAGGCAGCGCTGATGGAATCGTTCCAGGAGTTGCATGTGACGTCTGTAGACAGTCCACGGTTCGCAGACATATAGAAGGTTTGAGAGGACAATAGCTTTATAAACAAGCACCTTGGTATCCCTACGGATGTGCCAATCCTCAAGCACTCTCTGCTTCATTCAGAAAAATGCTGCACTCGCAGAGCTCAGGCGGTGTTTATTTCAGTGTCGATGTTGACTTTGGGGGAGAGGTGGCTGCCAAGGTAGCGGAAATGGTCAAATTTTCTAAAACTGGCATAGACACTGAGAACTGGGAAGCCCTGACCCTTGAGTGCTCTAACTGGAGGTCAACTGTGAGCAGCAGTGCTGCAGAATTTGAAGAAGCACGAATGGAGGGCAAAAGAGAGAAATGTGCCAAAAGGAAGGTGCATCTAGCTAACCCTGACTGGGACCTCCTTCCACCTGGAAACCAATGTCCTCACTGCAGGAGAACATGCGGATCAAGTATAGGGCTCCACGGCCACATATATATCCATTGACAAGACACTACACTTGGAAGGTCATCATCCTCAGGCTACGAGGGATCGCCTAAAGCAATACTCTTCACACGTTGTTCGAGACAACATCTCCGTGTTTCAAACAAACCAAGAGGAACAAACTCCCGGTCGAGTTCCCAGAAGTGGCATCATGACTTGATGTTTGGATCCAGAACGAACCCACCTCAAAGCACCTGTCATTCAAAGTAAATCCCCAAAGAACAGGGTGCCTGGTTTCGCCAGCTGTGCGGTGTTTCCGCTGCGTTCCTTCTTTCTTACAGGCTTAATTTGAACAAGGCAGGTAGACACCGACTCACAATTCCCTTCAGGCAACAACGCTCGGTTCCCTTCCATTCACTGGAGGTGTGTTTGCAAACAGTTCACACAAATGGAAATCAGGTCCTACGAGGAGCAGAGCAGCGAGTGAAAGAGTTGGGCAACTTCAGAGTGAAGATGAAAGGGAAACATGATAGATGCCTTTGAGAACACGAATGAGAAACAGGCCCCCGTCTTATATATCGTGGGGTACGGAAGGGGATTTCCACTGGAGCTGGTTGTCACACAAGCAATTCCATCGTCAACACAATCATTAAAGAGACAAGACCCCATCTCTTCATCGGGGATGGGGAAAAGCTGAAGATCAATCCCAACAAGACAGAGGTCCTCCAGGTCAGTCGTACACCTGACCGAGGTATTGGGTAGCAACCTGTTCTGGATGGAGACACACTCCCCCTGAAGGCGCAGTTCGCAGCTTGGGGGTCCTCCTGGACTCAGCGCTGATGCTTGATGTGCAGGTGTCGGTGGTGGCCAGGAGGGCTTTTGCACAATCAAAACTCGACCATACCTCACGAAGTCTGACTTGACCATGGTGGTCCACGCCTTAGTTACCTCTAGACTAGACTACTGGCTCATGTTTAACATGTTGTCCACAAGGACTCCAAGATCTTTTTCACACGTCCTGCTCTCGAGCCAGGCGTTGTCCCCCATTCTGTATCTTTGCATTTGATTTTTCCTGCCAAAGTGGAGTATCTTGCATTTGTCACTGTTGAACTTCATTTTGTTAGTTTTGGCCAATCATCTCTCTAATCTGTCAAGATCGTTTTGAATCCTGCTCCTGTCCTCTGGAGTATTGGCTTTCCCTCCCAATTTGGTGTCATCTGCAAACTTGATGATCATGCCTTCTAGCCCCTCATCTAAGTCATTAATAAAGATGTTAATAAAGATGTTCTTGGAGAACTGGAGGAGTCCCAGCATATTGGAGGAGGGCCAATGTGTTCCCTATCTCTCTTCAAGAAGGGAAAAAAAGACAACTCAAACAATGACAGTGTCTGGTCATCCTCACATCAATACCAGGTTTCACCTTGACATTAAGTCTAGTCATGTCTGACTGGTAGTTGGTGCTCATCTCCATTTGTAAGCCGAAGAGCCGGCATTGTCCATAGACACCTCCAAGGACGTGTGGCTTGTATGACTGCATGGAGCAGCCTTACATTCCCACTGAAGCGGGACCTATTGATCTACTCACATTTGCATGTCTTTGAACTGCTAGGTTGGCAGAAGCTGTGGCTAACATCGGGAGCTCACCCTGACCTATTGATTCAAACTGCCCACCTTCCGGTCAGCAAGTTCTGCAATATAGCAGTTTAAATATAGCCCCAAATCTTGCCTTAAGGTTTTCCCCTGACATGAAGTCCAGTTGTGTCTGACTCTGGGGTGTGGTGCTCATCTCCATTTCTAAGCCGAAGAGCCGGCGTTGTCTGTAGACACCTCCAAGGTGATGTGGCTGGCATGACTGCATGTAGTGCTGTTACCTTCCCGCCGGAGCGGTACCTATTGATCTACTCATATTTGCATGTTTTCGAACTGCTAGGTTGGCAGAAGCTGGGGCTGACAGCAGGAGTTCACGCCACTCCCTGGATTCGAACCTGCAATCTTTCGGTCAACAAGCTCAGCAGCTCAGTAGTTTAACCCACTGTGCCTTAAAAAAGGTAAAGGTAGTCCCCTGACATTAAGTCCAGTCATGTCTGACTCTGGGGTGTGGTGCTCATCTCCATTTCTAAGCCGAAGAGCCAGCGTTGTCCGTAGACACCTCCAAGGTCATGTGGCCGGCATGACTGCATGGAGCGCCGTTACCTTCCCGCCGGAGCGGACTGTGCCTTACCAAACTACAAATCCCAGGACTCCACAAAACTCCACAAAAATGGCTGTTAATGTGGCGTCAGACTACATTCATTCTACGGCACAGAAGTGTCTGTGGCACCGGCAGCATAGATAAATGCAAAAGAGGAAAGCAGAAAGGCAGAAAAGGAGGGGGGGGGGGATAAAAGAGGATTCTTCCGATTGGATTCCTGCCGCGTCGCCTTCCCTTCGAAGCACCTGATCTTTCACTTTCATCTCATGCTCCGCCAGTTGCTAAGTGACCCAGACAAAAGCAATGTCAGCCCTGTAACTGCTTAGCATTCCCTGCGCTGCCTTTGGACGCCCCTTTTGTGACTTCTACCCTTTTCCTTGGGCTGATGATTATCTGCTCCTGAGAGCAACAACCACAAGATCTGGGCTGCAGCGAGACCCAGATCCATCTCTTGGCCTGCAAGGGGTGCATGCAAGGAGGCAGAGAGATCCCTGGTACTGCTATCGCCTTATAATTGGACTTCTTGCCTTTCGATTCCATTCTTGTTTTGCAAATCCAATCCTATACAGAACGGGCCTTTCTAACAGTCCCCAAGCAGACCCCATTATTTCCACTGATGCTACAAAATTGAGAAGGTTCACAAGGTCTTTAGCCTTCTCTACCAAAGACTGTGGGTGCATTCATTCTATAGTGCATTAAGCCACAGCAGTTAAAGTGGGGCAAGTCTGCATTAATTCTTCCCAAGCCCCCTCCCTGCCCTTTCCTCCCCTTCCTCTTCTCCTTTGGAAGCAGAAAGTGAAGGAAAGACGGGAAAGGTTTGGATCCCAAAAGGGTTGGTCTTGGTCAGGAGCCCCCGGTGGCACAGTGGGTTAAAGCACTGAGCTGCTGAGCTTGTTGATCAAAAGGTCGCAGGTTCGATTCCGGGGAGCGGCGTGAGCTTCCGCTGTCAGCCCTAGCTTCTGCCAACCTAGCAGTTCAAAAACATGCAAATGTGAGTAGATCAATAGGTACCGCTCCGGCGGGAAGGTAACAGCGCTCCATGCAGTCATGCCGGCCACATGACCTTGGAGGTGTCTATGGACAACGCTGGCTCTTCGGCTTAGAAATGGAGATGAGCACCACACCCCAGAGTCAGACATGACTGGACCTAATGTCAGGGGACTACCTTTACCTTTACCTGGTCAGGATGAGATGGTGGACGGGAGAGAAAAAGTGTAGCCATAAGACACTGTATTGCCTATTCCTGATGTAGAATCCTAGAGCTGGAAGAGACCCCAAGGGCTATCCAGTCCAACCCCCTGCCATGCAAGAAGGCACAATCAAAGCACTCCTGATTGACAGCCTCTGCGGAAAAGCCTTCAGAGGAGACTCCACCACACTCTGAGGCAGCCTAGGCCACTCTCCAGGAAGTTCTTCCTAATCTTTTCAGTTGAATCTCTTTCCCTGCCATTTGAAACCATAACTCCCATGTGTCCTGGTCTCTAGAGCAGCAGAAAGTCAGTTTTCCCCATCCTCTTCCTCCTCAGGGGGTTCTCATATTCCCTCTCGACCTTCTCTTCTCCCAGGTAAACATCCCCAAGGAGGAAAGGAGGAAGGAAAAAGAGAAGGGAGGAAAGCAGGAAGAGGATAGATGGATGGATGGATGGATGGATGGATGGATGGGTGGGTGGGTGGGTGGGTGGAAGGAAGGAAGGAAGGAAGGAAGGGTGGAGGGAGAGAGGGATGGATGGATGGATGGATGGATGGAAGGGAGGGAGGGAGGGAGGGAGGGAAAGGAGGAAGGAAAGAAAGCCAGGGGAAGGAAGTAAGGGTGGAAGGAAGGAAGGAAGGAAGGAAGGAAGGGTGGAGGGAGAGAGGGATGGATGGATGGATGGATGGAAGGGAGGGAGGGAGGGAGGGAAAGGAGGAAGGAAAGAAAGCCAGGGGAAGGAAGGAAGGGTGGAAGGAAGGAAGGGTAGAAAGGAAAGGAGGGAGGGAAGAAAAACAAAAGGGAAGGAAGGAAGGAAGGAAGGAAGGAAGGAAGGAAGGAAGGAAGGAAGAAAGGAAGGAAGGAAGGAAAAAAGGAAGGAAGAAAGGAAGGAAGGAGGGAGGGAGGGATGGAAAGAAGGAAAACGCCAGGGGAAGAAAGGAAGGAAGGAGGAAGGGAGGGTGGAAAGGAAAGGAGGGAGGGAAGAAAAACAAAAGGGAAGGAAGGAAGGAAAAAAGGAAGGAAGAAAGGAAGGAAGGAGGGAGGGAGGGATGGAAAGAAGGAAAACTCCAGGGGAAGAAAGGAAGGGTGGAAGGAAGGAAAGGAGGGAGGGAGGGAGGAAGGAAGGAAGGAAAAGGAGGAAGGGTGGAAGGAAGGAAGGAAGGAAGGAAGGAAGGAAGGAAGGAGGGTGGAAAGGAAAGGAGGGAGGGAAGAAAAACAAAAGGGAAAAAAGGAAGGAAGGAAGGAAGGAAGGAAGGAAGGAAGGAAGGAAGGAAGGAGAAAGAGAGAGGGGGGAAGGACGGACAAAAGGGTGGAAGGGAAGGAAAGATGAAGGGAGAAAGTGGGAGGGAAGGAAGGAAAGGAGGAGGGAAGGAAAGAGAGAAGGAAGGAGAGAAGGAAGGATAGGATGGTGAAAGAGAGGAGGGCCAAGGGGCCACACGCACCCCCGGGCTTTGGCTTGGCCATACCTGGTCTACAGTGTGGATGCACCCCATAGACCTATTTACTTAATTCCACCTCAACTTGTCATACTAAAACTCAAATCCTATTAATGGGTAATGATGGGAAGCAAAGTGACATCAGGCAAAGTGACATCAGGCTGTGTTCATGCTATACTGTAGACCCCCCCCCCCCCCTTTCCCCCTTTATCTGGAGATACCACATCAGAGTAAAGCCTGCAACCTGATTATAAGAAGCACCCAGATAAATATCCTGGAGATATGAAGATATTTAGCCACCTGCGCTCCTTCTATTTTTATCAGTTTTATTCTAATTTATGCAATGCTTTAGATACAAAATAAAAATAAATAAATATTCCAGAGATGCCTTTGCCAACGGTGCCTGCCTAGATTCCTTCCCGAAGGCTTGCACCAGACAATTCCACCTCTTTCATGTTCTTTTTCAGGTGCGAACACCTCCCCGCTGTGATGCTTCTCCTCTCCGACAAACGCAGGCCCTCGAGGTAATAGCCCTTCCTGCAAAACAGATGTAGCCGAATGCCTTGAGGAGACGGGGAAAATGGAAAGCGTGTGAGTCTTTGCTCACCTGCGAGGATGTTGCGGATGACAAGGACAAGTGTCCCAGGGATGCCGAAGTAGACCGGCTCTCCCTCCGGACAACGGCAAACGCAAAGCATCCAAAGCCAGCATCTCTTTCTGCTGAATCCAATTTCCAATTAGCAAAGCCGCACTAATTTCTTCCCCATCTCCAGAGACAGGCCAAATCCTCAAAACGTTGGCATATTTCTCAAAAGATGATGCCTAGCATGATGCATGATGTGCAGAGCTTTGCAAGAGAAAGGATCGACATCACATAAGCTTTCTTGTTTCCTCCTGCAAGTTGCATTTCCCAGGAAATCTAATTAGTCTAAATGGCGCACGAGAAAGAAGGGGAGCCCAGCCACCTGTAAGCAGCATGTTTTGGGATGATTTCTCTTATATGCAAATCTTTATGGAGTTAGAATAACAAGGCCCTATAAATAAATCAGTGGAGGGAGAAATCAGAAAAACAAGAGCATGAATTCACTACATCTGGATTATTTATCGTATCAGAAGCAAACTGAGGGTACAGTTGCAATGTATTTAAAACTTGGCATTATACTAAATGTCCTTTGACCAGAAGCTGGCATTGTAGTATTATTTATTTATTTATTTATTTACTATGCTTCTATACTGCTATTGTGCTGGCACAGCTGTGCCAGAAGCTAAATTTTCTTTTTCTATGCATGGTTAGTTTGTACGTGTTTCTGTTAGCCAGACATTTTGCAGTTAAGCAGCTTTCCCCAGGCTGCAGTCATAGGCTAACAGCCTGCCTATCATCCTTTGGGCTTTTGGAACCGCCCTTTTCCCCAGGTTCAGTAGGGAAAAGGGGACAGTTTGTTCAGTCTTACAGTTTGAAGCCCAACTACAGGACGTGTGAGTTTTTCCCTCCTGTAGAAAAGCTTCGTTTCTTACAAGCTTGGTTGGGGAAGACAATTCTCACAGCTTTACTAAGAAATACAGCACAGCCCTTGTTGGGGTTAAAGAAATAGATCCACAGCATTCGTGGAAAAAATCCAAAGGACTCCAGCTGGAAAATCTTCAGTCTACTCGGGTACCCATAAAGCAAATTGGAACCGGGAGTAGGGCCCCATGCCAGCTAAGCCTAAAAGACAGATTGCCCAGGGAGGGCTCAAAAGGATTTCCCTCATAGAAGAAAGAAACAGTTCATGAAGCTAGTTGCCTGTCCACTGTGGACAAGTTAAGAAATTTAAGAAGAAGTTAAGAAGAATTTAAGACAAGTTAAGAAACCCTCACTACCTCTGAGGATGCTTGCCATAGATGCAGGCGAAACGTCAGGAGAAATGCCTCTAGAACATGGCCCTATAGCCCGAAAAAACCCACAAGAACCTAGTGATTCCAGCCATGAAAGCCTTCGACAATACAAGTTAAGAAATATTTGGTTGATTTGTTGAAGATCTAAGAAGTATTTGACTGATTTGTTGCATTAATAAAGAACTTTGTTAAACTTTCCAAGCTTCTAAAGGCTTTGTATAGGGAAATTCATAGGACCTCTCAGCCGAGGCACCCTGGCGTCCCGCTGGGCACATAAATAGCACATCGTGTTAATAGACAATTGCTACAGGCCCAGCGTGTGACAGCACAGCTATTCCCAGCCCGAGTCTCATCAGCCATATCGTTGTTCCAGTCACATTCCCTTAAAGTGCTGCTTGCATCTATTGTCCAAAAGCCTGGTCCCAAAACCGTGCCTTTAGTTTCTTTCAAAAAACTAGAGGGGAGGTGGCTGATCTTACCTCAGTTGAGAGCGTGTTCCATAGGCGGGGGGCCACCGCCGAGAAGGCCCTGTCTCTCGTCCCCACCAGGTGCATTTGTGTTTCTGATAGGAGGGAAAGCAGGCCTCCCCGGATGATCTTGGGTTTTTAGGTGGGACATAGGGGTGGATGCATTCAGACAAGTAAGCTGGGCCAGAACTGTATAGAGTTTATAGGTCAAAACCAGCACTTTGAATTGGGCTTGGAGGTGGACCGGAAGCCAGTGGAGCTGGCACAACAGGGGGGTGGTATACTCCCTGTATGTTGCCCCAGTTAGTAGTCTGGCCGCCGACCATCAAGGACTTTAAGATCTTCCGGAGAGGCCCTGCTCTCGGTCCCACTATCTTCAAAGTCACGTTTGGTGGGGATGAGAGACAGGGCCTTCTCTATGGTGGCCCCCTGGCTATGGAACTCTCTCCCCAGCAGGATTAGGTCTGCCCCCTCCCCTCCTGTCCTTCAGGAAGCAGCTAAAATCCTGGCTTTGGAATCAGGCATTTGCAGATTGATGGATGATCCAGTATATACTAAAAGTTATTTGACCACAATGTTTTGGACCGGGTTGGATGTTGTTTTAATGTGATGAATTGTCTTTTATATGTATTTTTAAAACCTATTTATTGTATATGTTGTTTATGATGCTATTTATTGTATAGTATTGAATTTTGCTGTTAGCCGTTCTGAGTCCCTCCACAGAGGTAGAGAAGAACGGGATAGAAAATCTCTAAATAAATAAATAAATAAGAGCCACATCCACTGTTTTAGCGTGGTGAGTTGTGTTCCATACTGGGCATGCATATTCAGCAGCAGAATAGCAAAGTGCAAGAGGAGATGTCTTCACTGTGTCTGGTTGTGATCCCCAGGTTATGCCAGACACCTTTCAAATGATATTCTTTCTAGCACCCACTTTTTGCTTGATAGTCAAGCAGTGCTTCTTATACGTCAGAGTAGGGCCCAGAGTGACTCCCAGGTATTTGGATGTGTTGCAATGCTCCAGTGGGATTCCTTCTCAGGTAATCCTTGAGATGCGTGTCTGCTCTTAAGATGAAAAGCATGTGTCTGTGTTTTAGATAGATTAGGAATCAGCTGGTTTTCCCTGTAATAGGCAATAAGAGCACCTAAAGCTTTGGAGAGCCTCTGTTCAACCATTTCATAACACGATCGTCAGCATAGATAAAAAATCTCTGTCCCTTTTGGCAGTGACTGGTCATTTGTGTAATAGGCAGTAAGAGCACCTAAAGCTTCAGAAAGCTTCTATTAAAACAGTTCAACACTACCATGTAGATTAATGAAACCACAAGCACTAGTTCTGTGGATATTGGGGGGGGGGGGTCATACTGTCAATACAAAATTCCATTTCAAGATAATGTTGTTGTCCTGAGATTCCTCCTCCTTAGCCTATTGGGAAATAAGAAGCAGATCCTGAGATCTGATAATTTTAGTGGTAATAGTATTACTAAAAGCTCCCTGCTTGAGCGGTGATGGCACGATCATCAGCATACATGAAACCCTCTGTCCCTTCTCGCAGTGGCTGGTCATTTGTGTAAATGTCAAATATTAATGGAATGAGCATGCTCCCCGAGGCAGGCCGTTCTTCTGTTTTCACCATCTGCTTCTTTTGGCCTGAAACTCAACAAAAAAGCTCCTGTTTTGTAATATATTTCCTATGGAGCGGGTGAGATGGTAGTCCTTTGTGATATAGTAAGTTTTTCTTGGGAAATGGTGATGATTTACAGTGTCATATTCTGTCTATGTCTATGATAGATCTACGACATCTGGATGCATCTATCCTGGAGAATTAATGTGGTTTGATTCCACTTTAAAATGCTTTATCTCAAGTTTGCAGACGACACCAAATTGGGAGGGATAGCCAATAGTCCAGAGGACAGGAGCAGAATTCAAAACGATCCTGACAGATTAGAGAGATGGGCCAAAACTAACAAAATGAAGTTCAACAGGGACAAATGCAAGATACTCCACTTTGGCAGGAAAAACGAAATGCAAAGATACAGAATGGGTGACGCCTGGCTCGAGAGCAGTACGTGTGAAAAAGATCTTGGAGTCCTCGTGGACAACAAGTTAAACATGAGTCAACAATGTGATGTGGCGGCAAAAAAAGCCAATGGGATTTTGGCCTGCATCAAGAGGAGCCTAGTGTCTAGATCTAAGGAAGTAATGCTACCCCTCTATTCTGCTTTGGTTAGACCACACCTGGAATATTGTGTCCAGTTCTAGGCACCACAATTCAAGAGAGATATTGACAAGCTAGAATGTGTCCAGAGGAGGGTGACTAAAATGATCAAGGGTCTGGAGAACAAGCCCTATGAGGAGCGGCTTAGGGAACTGGGCATGTTTAGCCTGAAGAAGAGAAGGCTGAGAGGAGATATGATAGCCATGTATAAATATGTGAGAGGAAGCCACAGGGAGGAGGGAGCAAGCTTGTTTTCTGCTTCCTTGCAGACTAGGACGCGGAACAATGGCTTCAAACTACAAGAGAGGAGATTCCATCTGAACATTAGGAAGAACTTCCTGACTGTGAGAGCCGTTCAGCAGTGGAACTCTCTGCCCCGGAGTGTGGTGGAGGCTCCTTCTTTGGAAGCTTTTAAGCAGAGGCTGGATGGCCATCTGTCAGGGGTGATTTGAATGCAATATTCCTGCTTCTTGGCAGGGGGTTGGACTGGATGGCCCATGAGGTCTCTTCCAACTCTTTGATTCTATGATTCTATGAATGTTATGGAAACTGAAAGGTATATTTTTCACTCTTTGGAAGAGGGAGAAAGGCCTTGTAAAACTATAACTCCTGTGATCCCATAGCAATTACCCATAGCTGCTCAAGCGGCATCAAATTGCATTCATTCTCCAGTGTAGATACACACCCTTTACGTGATGGGAATACACACACATTTGAGTAGATTGCCTTTTTGAACAAAAGGAAACCGAAGCACTATCTTTTGAGAAATAGTCCCTAATTTTATTAATTGCTTGTCAGGTCTTCTCCAAGCACTAAGTGTTTGTGTTTCTCCCATTCCAGAAGCAATTCAATTTAATTACGCTCCGGCAGCCCAAAACCACTTTGCCGTGTTTGTGTTGGAGGGCTTCTCTTCCGAGGCTCAAGATCTGACAGCAAGAAAATTGCATAATTTGATCATTGGGAAGTTACATAAATGCATTAGGAGAACTCTGGGATCATCGCGTCTTTAAATACATCCCTCTGCGCCAAGATGATAAGTTGGCACCTCCTTAAAATGCTATTTTGGGGGGTTGTGATACAAACCTGGGCTTCTGGTGGATTTGGGAGCCCTTGGGTGCATTTGCACTGTAGAATGGGTGCAGTTTGACAACACTTTAACTGCCATGGTGCAATTATGTTGTCAAACTCAGCAACCCCACCTCGATGATTTATAGTTCTCCAAGGGGATAGTTCCATCTTGTCTCCTGCATATGTCTTCAGTTGGGGACCCCTCCCCCCAGCACCAACTGCTGTTCTGGGCCAGAGTGAAGAGAGAGGGGGCCAGGGGACAGTTCCATCTTGTCTCCTAAATACGGCATCAGCTGGGGATCTCTCCCCTAGCACCAACTGCTGCTCTGGGCCAGAGTGAAGAGAGAGGGGACCAGGGGACAGTTCCATCTTGTCTCCTGCATATGTCAACAGTTGGGGACCCCTCCAACCAGCACCAACTGCTGCTCTGGACCAGAGTGAAGAGAGAGGGGACCAGGGGACAGTTCCATCTTGTCTCCTGCATATGTCAACAGTTGGGGATCTCTCCCCTAGAACCAACTGCTGTTCTGGGCCAGAGTGAAGAGAGAGGGGGCCAGGGGGCAGTTCCATCTTGTCTCCTGCATATGTCATCAGTTGGGGACCCCTCCCCCCCAGCACCAACTGCTGTTCTGGGCCAGAGTGAAGAGAGAGGGGACCAGGGGACAGTCCCACCTTGTCTCCTGCATATGTCAACAGTTGAGGACCCCTCCCCCCCAGCACCAACTGCTGTACTGGGCCAGAGTGAAGAGAGAGGGGGCCAGGGGACAGTCCCACCTTGTCTCCTGCATATGTCAACAGTTGGGGACCCCTCCAACCAGCACCAACTGCTGTACTGGGCCAGAGTGAAGAGAGAGGGGACCAGGGGACAGTCCCATCTTGTCTCCTGCATATGTCAACAGTTGGGGACCCCTCCAACCAGCACCAACTGCTGTTCTGGGCCAGAATGAAGAGAGAGGGGACCAGGGGACAGTCCCACCTTGTCTCCTGCATATGTCAACAGTTGAGGACCCCTCCCCCCCAGCACCAACTGCTGTACTGGGCCAGAGTGAAGAGAGAGGGAGCCAGGGGACAGTCCCACCTTGTCTCCTGCATATGTCAACAGTTGGGGACCCCTCCAACCAGCACCAACTGCTGTTCTGGGCCAGAGTGAAGAGAGAGGGGGCCAGGGGACAGTCCCATCTTGTCTCCTGCATATGTCATCAGTTGGGGACCCCTCCCCCCCAGCACCAACTGCTGTTCTGGGCCAGAGTGAAGAGAGAGGGGACCAGGGGACAGTCCCACCTTGTCTCCTGCATATGTCAACAGTTGAGGACCCCTCCCCCCCAGCACCAACTGCTGTACTGGGCCAGAGTGAAGAGAGAGGGGACCAGGGGACAGTCCCACCTTGTCTCCTGCATATGTCAACAGTTGGGGACCCCTCCAACCAGCACCAACTGCTGTACTGGGCCAGAGTGAAGAGAGAGGGGACCAGGGGACAGTCCCATCTTGTCTCCTGCATATGTCAACAGTTGGGGACCCCTCCAACCAGCACCAACTGCTGTACTGGGCCAGAGTGAAGAGAGAGGGGACCAGGGGACAGTCCCACCTTGTCTCCTGCATATGTCAACAGTTGAGGACCCCTCCCCCCCAGCACCAACTGCTGTACTGGGCCAGAGTGAAGAGAGAGGGAGCCAGGGGACAGTCCCACCTTGTCTCCTGCATATGTCAACAGTTGGGGACCCCTCCAACCAGCACCAACTGCTGTACTGGGCCAGAGTGAAGAGAGAGGGGACCAGGGGACAGTCCCATCTTGTCTCCTGCATATGTCAACAGTTGGGGACCCCTCCAACCAGCACCAACTGCTGTTCTGGGCCAGAGTGAAGAGAGAGGGGGTCAAGGGACAGTTCCATCTTGTCTCCTGCATATGTCAACAGTTGGGGACCCCTCCCCCCCAGCACCAACTGCTGTTCTGGGCCAGAGTGAAGAGAGTGGGGACCAGGGGACAGTCCCATCTTGTCTCCTGCATATGTCAACAGTTGGGGACCCCTCCAACCAGCACCAACTGCTGTTCTGGGCCAGAGTGAAGAGAGAGGGGGTCAAGGGACAGTTCCATCTTGTCTCCTGCATATGTCATCAGCTGAAGACCCCCCTCCCAGCACCAATTGCTGTTCTGGGCCAGAATGAAGAGAGAGGGGGCCAGGCAACAGTTCCAACTTATCTCCTGAATACGTCATCAGGACCCCTCCCCTAGCAGCAACTGCCACTCTGGGCCAGAATGAAGAGGGGGGGGGGGGCTAGGGGACACTTACATCTTGTCTCCTGTGTATGTCATCAGCTGAGGACCCCTCTCCCAGCACCAACTGCTGCTCTGTGCCAGAGTGAAGAGAGAGGGGGCCAGGGGACAGATGTTAACTCTAAGCTGAAATGTGTCCAGAGGAAGAGAATGACTCAAAGGATTGAGGGTCTGGAGAATAAGTCCTATGAGGAGTGGCTGAAAGAGCAGGGCATGTTTAGCCTTCAGAAGAGAAAGATGAGAGGAAACACAATAAGTGACATAGATAAAGATCTGAAGAGAAGTCATAGGAGCAAGCTTCTTTTCTGCTGCCCTGGAGACTAGGATGTGGAGCAATGGTTTCAAACTACAGGAAAGGAGATGCCACTAGAACATGAGGAAGAACTTAACTGTGATAGCTGTTCAGCAGTGGAACTCTCTGCCCTGGAGTGTGGTGGAGGCTCCTTATTTGGAGGTTTTGAAACAGAAACTGGATGGTCATCTGTCAAGCGTTATTTGAATGTGATTTTCTAGCTTCTTGGCAGAAAGGGGTTGGACTGGATGGCCCACGAGGTCTCTTCCAACTCTATGATTCCATGAAACGCTTGCTTTGTATGCCCTCAATTGTTTGTCCTCCATTTCCTTCTCCCAAGCTCTTGTCCCCAAAGTGATCCTTCCTGGGATATTATTTTCCCCCTTTATCTGTCTGCAACTGTGAATGTGATTGATGTGGCTCGCAAGGCAGGAGTCGGAGCCATTTGCATGTCTAATGACAAAGAAACAAAGCCGTTAAATTTTAATGAAGGGTTGATTCATAACCATGTCACACACCAAGGGCAAAGGGTGGGGAAGGGGATCAGTGGGTTTCTTGCAAGACTTATGGAGACGCAGTGTGTGTCAAGGGGGAAACAAGGAGGACCCATCCCTATCTGTGTGGGATGAAGGACATAATCAGTCATGGTTAGTGGTAGTCATTAGACTTGGTTGATAAAAAAAAATGGTTCAAAACTTGTTTCGGATGTAGGGTGCGCTGGTGGTTCGATTTGGAATTAAATTCTGAATTTTTCCAAAAAGAAAAAGGTTCAAAACTTGTTTCGGATGTAGGGTGCGCTGGTAGTTCGATTCGGAATTAAATTCTGATTTTTTCCAAGAAGAAAAAGGTTCAAAACCTGTTTGGGGTGTAAGGGGAGCTGGTGGTTTGATTCGGAATTAAATTCTGAATTTTTCCAAAAAGAAAAAGGTTCAAAACTTGTTTTGGATGTAGGGTGCGCTGGTGGTTCGATTTGGAATTAAATTCCGAATTTTTCTGAAAAGAATTTGGAACTTTCTGAAATTTCTGAATTGCTTTGTTAATGGCGGACGTAATTGTGCAATATGCGAAAAACAGCAAATGGTACTGGGCAAACTGGATTCTCTCCCTGATTTCAAAAGTTAGGGGAGTATAGGCATGAAATTATGGGATTTCTAGTGTCTTCTTAGGCAACTCACAGCAAACAAAGGAAATAACAAACAGCCCGGAGAGCTTTAGGGACCCTTTGAATTGATTTCACTGGTTAGGGTAGGCAGTAAAGTATGGGATTTCTAGTGTCTTCCTAGGCAACTCACAGCAATCAAAGAAAATAACAAACAGCCCGTTTTTGCCTTGGAAACTGATTTCACTACTTTGGGAAGGAGAGTTTGTGTTCAAAGAATGGCTTGAATTGATGGGAGATCTAGTTCTTTTGAGGCAATGTGCAACACAAACTAAAAAAACACTGAGGCCAGAGAGACCAGCTATAACATTGGCTTTTTAAAATGTTGGAGTGAGTGCTTTGTTTCTTCTGTGTTGCTCCTTCCACGCCACTCACCCACACACACACACTACCCTCGCGGTGCCCACCTGACCCAAACCCCAACAGCAACAACACACAAGCGGCAAAGCAGGCTGCCCACTTCCCAGCCAGGCAGGCAGTCAGGCACGTTTGACAACAGCCCTTCTCCCAGCCCTTCTTCCTTTCTGCTTGCTTGCTTGCCTGCCGTGCTCTTCTTCAAACCTCCCTTCAACACAACCTCCCTTTCCTTAGTCTTTGTCTTTCTCCTTCTCCCTTCTCCCTTCCCTTCCCGGCTCCGAATGAGCCTCTGAGCCTTACTTACATACTCTCGTTGAATGAGTAAGATGGTCTTCCTTGATGACTATTTGTGGATTCGTAGGTGGCTGTGGAGCCCTATTCTTGACCTGCATCTTCTCCCACAGTGAAGGCATTGGTTTCCAGGTGGAAGGCGATCCCGGTCGGGGTTGGCTTGACACGCCTTCCTCCTGGCACGTTTCTCTTTTTCACCCTCCACTCGTGCCTCCTCGAATTCTACAGCACTGCTGGTCACAGCTGACCTCCAGATGGAGAGGTCAAGGACTAGGGCTTCCCAGTTCTCAGTGTCTATGCCAGAGTTTTTAAGGTTGGCTTTGAGCCCATCTTTCAATCTCTTTTCCTGTCCACCAACATTCCGTTTTCCGTTCTTAAGTTCAGAGTAGAGCAACCGCTTTGGGAGACGGTGGTCGGGCATCCAGACAACATGGCCGGTCCAGCGGAGTTGATGGCAGAGGACCATCGCTTCAATGCTGGTGGTCTTTGCTTCTTCCAGCACGCTGACGTTTGTCCGCTTGTCTTCCCAAGAGATTTGCAGGATTTTCTGGAGGCAGCGCTGATGGAATCGTTCCAGGAGTTGCATGTGACGTCTGTAGACAGTCCACGTTTCGCAGGCATATAGCAGGGTTGGGAGGACAATAGCTTTATAGACAATAGGAATGGAACAATGGACGACGAACCTGGACTACGCTTGGGTGATGAGAAGATTGGGTACGGTTGTTTTTTGTAATAACTGTGCATTGTAATTGCTTATTGGTAATTTATGGATAATGTGTTAAGTAAATTGTTATATGTTGTATGGAACCACTGCTGTTTCTACTGTTTTTACTGTTTGTGAACCGCTGTGAGTCGCCTTCGGGCTTGAGATACAGCGGTATATAAGCAAAGTAAATAAATAAATAAATAAATAGACAAGCACCTTGGTATCCCTACGGATGTCCCGGTCCTCAAACACTCTCTGCTTCATTCAGGAAAATGCTGCACTTGCAGAGCTCAGGCGGTGTTGATGTTGACTTTGGTGGAGAGGTGGCTGCCAAGATAGTGGAAATGGTCAACATTTTCTAATGTTACACCATTAGAAAATGTATCTCTGGCATTGGGGAGGGGTTGGCTGGTGACTGCTGGAACAGCACTTTGGTTTTCTCGATGTTCAGTAACAGGCCAAGCTTCGTGTATGCTTCTGCGAAGGTGTTTAGAGTGGCTGGTAGATCCTCTGAGCCATGTGCTCCCCTTTATATACAGCAATGGCGGCCAGTGCCGAAACCCCTCCCCTCCTCAAAACTTCTCCCTTGATTGGCCGGGAGGAGAGGCAAGGAGCCTCCCATCAGGCTAGAGGGCTGAAAATACGCTGAATCATTTCCGAATCACTTCCTGAGTCGTAACAAAAATGGCAGAAAAAGCATTGGAAGGGCAAAAGGACTTCTGGTTTTTTAGAATACTTTGAAATCACTTCAAAAAGGGAACTTTAACGAAATTATTACAAGTAATGAGTAATACGACGCGGCTGTATCCATGCCTAGTAGTCATTGTCCTAGAATCATAGAATCATAGAATCAAAGAGTTGGAAGAGACCTCCTGGGCCATCCAGTCCAACCCCATTCTGCCAAGAAGCAGGAATATTGCATTCAAATCACCCCTGACAGATGGCCATCCAGCCTCTGCCTAAAAGCTTCCAAAGAAGGAGCCTCCACCACACTCCGGGGCAGAGAGTTCCACTGCTGAACGGCTCTCACAGTCAGGAAGTTCTTCCTCATGTTCAGATGGAATCTCCTCTCTTGTAGTTTGAAGCCATTGTTCCGCGTCCTAGTCTCCAAGGAAGCGGAAAACAAGCTTGCTCCCTCCTCCCTGTGGCTTCCTCTCACATATTTATACATGGCTATCATATCTCCTCTCAGCCTTCTCTTCTTCAGGCTAAACATGCCCAGTTCCCTAAGCCGCTCCTCATAGGGCTTGTTCTCCAGACCCTTGATCATTTGAGTCGCCCTCCTCTGGACACATTCCAGCTTGTCAATATCTCTCTTGAATTGTGGTGCCCAGAATTGGACACAATATTCCAGATGTGGTCTAACCAAAGCAGAATAGAGGGGTAGCATGACTTCCCTAGTTCTAGACACTAGGCTCCTATTGATGCAGGCCAAAATCCCATTGGCTTTTTTTGCCACCACATCACATTGTTGGCTCATGTTTAACTTGTTGTCCACGAGGACTCCAAGATCTTTTTCACACGTCTTGAAGTCAAAAAGATCCGCTGAGAGGCTTTTGGTGGCCTTAGGAAAGATGGTGGAGGAAAGGAGGCACCAAAATAGCCCAGACATCATGGGGGAATGATCCAAAGACTATAAGTATGAACTTCATTGAGGAAAGGAATGGTTGGAACACATTCTGGGAAGTGGATGGAAGTATGGTGCCTCCTGAAAGGTATCATAGAAGACCACCAACTATCTGTCAGTCTATATATAAATGTTATGTTAGTTTGTGGGAGAAACATAACTCAGAAACCACTGGATGAATTGACACAACATTTTGATGCAATACACCTAACAGTCCAACAAGTGTTCATCACCCCTAAAAACACACATGAGAAAACCAGTAGAACAGACTTAAAACTCCCCAAAATAAACCATATATACATATACACTCACATACATATTTATTTATTTATTTATTTATTTCCTATTATTATTACATATTTATTTATTTATTTCCTATATTTATACCCCTTCTCCCCTGATATATATACGCACGCACACAAACACACATGCACACATACATGCAGACACACACACATACATACACAAGCACACACAAATATGCACATACATATACACATGCACACATATACACATATACATATATATATACACACATATATGCATATACACAAACACACATACACATCATATACATATACACATATAAACACAGAAATATACGTATATTTACACATGTATATACACATGTATATATATGCACACACATATACACATGAGTATCTATACACACACACACATATATATGCACACATATATATACTCACAGGTATATATGTATATACACACACATATTTGAGCCCCCGGTGGCAGTGGGTTGCTTTCCATTACATAATTGGATTAGAACTGTTTAGAAACAGGGTTTGTGTGTGTGTGTGTATGTGTGTGTGTGTGTCATGGATAAGGTCCCTGGACAGTATGGACCATGGTCTATCTCCCATAAGGATATACAAGGCTGGATCCCACCTTCTACAAGTAAAAAGTTAAAGAACATGGTTTTTATTTATCGTATCTGAAGTGCACCAAGGGTACAGTACCCTTAAAAAACTTGGCATTAAACTAAATGTCTTTTGACCAGTAGCTGGCCACTTGGACTGCCTCTGGTGTCGCTCTGAGAAGGTCCTCCATTGTGCATGTGGAAGGTCTCAGAATGCATTGTAGTAGGTGGTCTGTAGTATCAGTCATGGGTTGAGGTTTTGGAATTTAGCAAGCCAGTTTTGGACTCTTGTTTGCTGAGGTGTTCCTGCAAGTATCTCTGTAGATCTTAGAAAACTATTTCTTGATTTAAGGCGTTGGTGTGCTGGCTGAAATCCAAACAGGGGATGGGCTGGAGATGTTGGGATTCTCGTGGACAACAAGTTAAACATGAGCCAACAATGTGATGCGGCGGCAAAAAAGCCAATGGGATTTTTGGCCTGCATCAATAGGCATCTAGTGTCTAGATTCAGGGAAGTCATGCTCCCCATGCTCTATTCTGCCTTAGTTAGACCACACCTGGAATATTGTGTCCAATTCTGGGCAGCACAATTGAAGAGAGACATTGACAAGCTGGAATGTGTCCAGAGGAGGGCGACTAAAATGAACAAGGGTCTGGAGAACAAGCCCTATGAGGAGCGGCTTAAAGAGCTGGGCATGTTTAACCTGAAGAAGAGAAGGCTGAGAGGAGATATGATAGCCACGTATAAATATGTGAGAGGAAGCCACAGGGAGGAGGGAGCAAGCTTGTTTTCTGCTTCCCTGGAGACTAGGACGCAGAACAATGGCTTCAAACTACAAGAAAGGAGATTCCATCTGAATATTAGGAAGAACTTCCTGACTGTGAGAGCTGTTCAGCAGTGGAACTCTCTGCCCTGGAGTTTGCTGGACTCTCCTTCTTTGGAGGCTTTTAAACAAAGGCTGGATGGCCATCTGTTGGGGGTGCTTTGAATGCAATTTTCCTTCTTCTTGGCAGAATGGGGTTGGACTGGATGGCCCACGAGGTCTCTTCCAACTCTATGATTCTATGATCTATTCTATGATTCTGTGTCACTGCCTTGGTTCTTGGTATTGGCTGCTACTTCCTGGCGGATGTCAGGTGGTGAAATACTGTAAATCATTGCCTTCTCCTGAGAAAAAACTTATAATATCACAAAGGACTACCAACTCACCTACTTCACAGGAAATCTGCTACAAAACAGGAGCTTTTTGTTGAATTCCAGGGCCAGAGAAGCAGCTGGCGAAGACAGAAGAACAGTCTGCCTCAGCGGAGTGTGCTTGCCCCATCAATATTTAAAAACACACGTCTGTGATTTACATGGATTAGGAATAAGCTGGTTTTTCCTGTAATGGGCAGTAAGAGCACCGTTTGGAGTGCTTCTGTTTAACCATTCCAAAGTTCCCTGCTTGAGCGGTGATGGCACGATCGTCAGCATAGATGAAACTCTCTGTCATTTGTGTAAATTTTAAACATTGATGGAGCAAGCACGCTCCCCTGAGGCAGGCTGTTCTGTTTTCACCATCTACTTCTCTGACACTGGCACCCAACAAAAAAGCTCCTGTTTTGTAGCAGATTTCCATTCTAATACATGGCCAACTGTCTAGACCGCTCAGCAAACCATAGTTTTAGATATCTTAGCTATGGCTTGGGTTCATGAGACTGCTCCAACACACAACCAAGTATCTTGACACTATTTATTTCATTCACTTATACCCCGCCCTTCTCACCCCGGGGGGGACTCAGGGCGGCTTACAGGGGAGGACATTCTAACACATTCAGTTGTTCAGATAGTAATGTAAACCATGGTTAAGCCTTCTTTGCAGTGGTTTATATGCAGAAGAAAACCTACAATCCACTCTAAACACCTTCGCAGAAGCATACGAGAAGCTTGGCCTGTTATTGAACATTGAGAAAACCAAAGTGCTCTTCCAGCAGTCACCAGCCAACCCCTCTCCAATGCCGGAAATATAGCTTCATGGTGTAGTGTTAGAAAACGTTGACCATTTCCTCTCCCTTGGCAGCCACCTCTCCACAAAAGTCAACATTGACACTCAAATACAACACCGCCTGAGCTCTGCGAGTGCAGCTTTTTTTCGAAAGAAGCAGAGAGTGTTTGAGGACCGGGACATCCATAGGGATACCAAGGTGCTTGTTTATAAAGCGACTGTCCTCCTAACCCTGCTTTATGCCTGCAAAACGTGGACTGTCTACAGACATCATATGCAATTCCTGGAACGATTCCATCAGCGTTGCCTCCAAAAAATCCTCCAAATGTCTTGGGAAGACAAGCAGACAAATGTCAGCGTGCTGGAAGAAGCAAAGACCACCAGCATTGAAGCAATGGTCCTCCACCATCAACTCCGCTGGACCGGACACGTTGTCCTAATGCCCAACCACCGTCTCCCAAAGCGGTTGCTCTATTCCGAACTCAATAACAGAAAACTGAATGTTGGTGGGCAGGAAAAAAAGGTTTAATGATGGGCTCAAAACCAACCTTAAAAACTCTGGCATAGACACCGAGAACTGGGAAGCCCTGGCCCTTGGGCGCTTTAGCTAGAGGTCAGTTGTGACCAGCAGTGCTGCAGAATTTTAAGAGGCACGAATGGAGGGTGAAAGAGAGAAACATGCCAAGAGGAAGGTGCATCAAGCCAACCCTGACCGGGACCGCCTCCCACCTAGAAACCAATGCCCTCACTGCGGGAGAACATGCAGATCAAGAATAGGGCTCCACAGTCACCTACGGACCCACCTCTGGTACACTGATCCTGGAAGACTATCCTACTCAGACAACGAGAGATCGCCTAAGTAAGCAGTGGTTTGGCCCAATCTCTGAATCGAATATCAAACCAAATTGGCAGTGAAGCTCTTTTGGGGGGAGGGGGGTCACTCCTGTATTTATGCAACTGCTTAGCCCCCAACAAAGGCGTTTATGATTACTTTGTTAACTTTGCATAACTTATTGCATGTCCAATAAAAATAGAATCCGGGAGGCAAACACATCTGTCTTCCTAACGACTTTGCAGGGCCTATTTAAAAGCAATAATGCCGCTAATAGATGCAATCGCTTATTTATTGTCAAGGAACAATGGCCGTCTAGTTCATCAAAGACACTCCCCCAAAGTCTGCTACAATTGCAAGAATCTGGGCATTGGTTTTGCCTTTAATGCTCCAGATTAGGTATGGGCAAACCCAAGCCCGGGAGTCAGATACGTCCTCATGGGCTCTTTTCCTCTCTCACCCCATCCTACCTTTCCTTCCTTCCCCCTTTCCTCCCTCCCTCTCTACCTTACCCCCTCCCTTACTCCTCTTTTTCTCCTTCTATCCTTCCTTCCCTTCCACCCTTTCATCCTTCCTTCTATCCTTCCTTTCTTCCTTCACTCCCTCCTTCCCTCTCTCCCTCTTTCTCCTCCCTCCCTCCCTCCCTTCTTTCACTTTAGTCTTTCCTTTCTTTTCTCTTTGAGATCACTACTGACCAAAAGGTCATGAGTTCGAAGCCAGCCCGGATCAGAGTGAGCTTCCGACCAATTTGTGTAGCTTGCTGTTGACCTTTGCAGCCTGAAAGACAGTTGCATTTGTCAAGTAGGAAGTTTAGGTTCTGCTTATGCGGGGAGGCTAATTTACGACACCATAAAAATCTTCAAACCAGTCCTTTGGCATCGAGAGGAAGACTTTGTGCCTTCAATATAGGTCATTGGACTGGGGTTGTGAATGTTTCGACTTCACAGCCATTGAGAAAGAAGGAACTTGGAAAGCTTCTCAGCTGGAAAACTCCTTGGACCCAAGACTCCAGAGACTGTAATGTATATTTTCTTTACCCCTTTTGAACATCAAGCTTATGCCTAAGGAAGATAACTCATTGTGAACAATAAAGACTATTTTGAGTTATCTATAGTGTCTTGATCCTTGAAGTTCCAGTTCTCTAGAGGAAGGCAAGAAGCAATCCCCTGGGGAAAAGATGTCACGTCCATGTTTCTTTCACTAAGAACTATAGCACCCAGGCACAATGGCACAGAAGGGGAGGAAAGGGCAGGGAAGGGGATTGGAGAGAACAAGGGGTTTTCCCAGATAACCTAAAAAAGGCAAGGGTCTGTCCCTTGTTGAAGAAGCCCAACCTGGACCCTATGACCCTTGCCAATTATCGTCCCGTCTCTAATCTTCCATTCTTAGGTAAGGTGATAGAGCGGGCTGTATTGGGACAATTGCAGCAATTTTTGGATGACACAGCCGGCCTGGACCCTTTCTAGTCAGGCTTTCACCCAGGTCATGGGACGGAGACGGTCCTGGTTGCCATTACAGATTACCTTCGTCGTCAGACTGATAGTGGCGGATCGGCGCTTCTGGTACTTCTCGATCTTACCGCAGTGTTTGACACCATTGACTACGATTTAATGATCCACCGTCTCGCCATGTCCGGAGTTCGTGGTCAGGCCCTCAATTGGTTCAATTCATTCCTCCGAAATCGGAGTCAGTGCG
This sequence comes from Anolis sagrei, assembly GCF_037176765.1. Classification (NCBI taxonomy): domain Eukaryota; kingdom Metazoa; phylum Chordata; class Lepidosauria; order Squamata; family Anolidae; genus Anolis; species Anolis sagrei. The sequence goes on from NC_090029.1 coordinate 6,009,062, forward strand.
TGGAATATATGGACCAAGTCTCCGAAAGTTCCCCCTCCTATGCGGGGTACCCCAAGGTGCAGTTCTCTCCCCTCTTCTTTTCAACATCTACGTTAGACCCCTTGCCAGTTTGGCTCGGAGATTCGGCCTGGACTGCTACCAATATGCGGACGACACCCAACTCCTGTTGCGCTTGGAGCCTGGAGCAACGTCAATACCTGACAATTTCACCTTATGCCTGGAGGCTCTGTCGAACTGGCTACGTGCTAGCAGACTGAAGGTGAATCCGGCAAAGACTGAGATCCTGTGGCATGGCCGCCCGATAGGTCCGACCCATCCGTTACCTCCCTTTGATGGCGCTGCTCTATCTCCATCGCCTGCCGTTAAGAGCCTCGGTGTCGTTTTGGATTCGCAGCTGACGATGGAGGCTCAGGTCGCTGCTCCCAGCAAACAGGCCTTTTTCCATCTACGACAAGCGAGGCAACTGGCACCTTACAATTTCACCTTATGCCTGGAGGCTTTGTTGAACTGGCTACGTGCTAGCAGTCTGGCTATGTGCTAGCGGATGAGGCTCTGGCAACAGTCATCCATGCCACAGTCACATCTAGGCTGGACTATTGCAACGCCCTGTATGTTGGCCTTCCGATGTCTACGATCCAAATGCTCCGTATTGTCCAGAATGCTGCAGCCAGTTTACTCACAAAAACGGCCATGAAATGCCGTATAACACCAGTGCTGCAGCATCTACACTGGCTCCCAATTGAGTATCGTGGTTTGTATAAGATACTGGTTCTGACCTTTAAAACTTTATATGGCCAGGGTCCATTGTACCTTAGAGACCGTCTCTCCTTCTCTCATCATCGGAGGTCGCCACGACCATCCCAACGCGATTTGCTCTATATGCCGGGTCCTAGGGAAGTGCACTTAGAGAGCACCATGCGCAGGGCCTTCTCTGTTTCTGCCCCTGCCTGATGGAATTCCTTATGGGCTCCCTATTTGAGAGCCATGCGTGACTTAGGGCATTTTATCCTAGCACTTAAGACCTGGCTTTTTACTAGAGCATTTGACCCATGTTAATTTTAATATTTGTATGTATGTGTTATATCCTGTATAATTTCTGCAATGTAAATCGCCTGGAGCATCTCGGATGGAGGGCGATTAATAAGTAATTAAAGATGATGGTGATGATGATGATGATGATGAACATATCCACCTCGGTCCTGACCACCATGCAGCCCCCACGTTAGAAAGTGTGCCCACGCCTGCTCCAGACCCATAGACAGCCCGCAATGGGTTCTTGCATCAAAAAGAGGGTGAAAAAAATGAGTAAGTGCAGCCCTTTCCTGTAATAAAGTTGGCACCCCGTTGACCCTGAAAACATGTCAAGGCGCAGAAGCCCTGCTCACAAATCCTTTCCGTTCATTTCCAACATCCCACAGCATAAATATTACACAAACGCACTAATTCAATCAGATGCGGAAAGCAAGGGAAGCGTGGGAGGCAGGAATTATTAAAATAAAGAACCTGGCGGGGAGGTTTTACAAATGAAGATCTATGTACATAATGGGGAAGAGGGGGCAGGACCGCTTTGTTTAAGGATTTCCTCTCCTCTCTCCTCGCCTTGATGTTCCGACTGGAAGAGCATTTAAATATTGAGAGAGGAGACACTGTAAAACGTCGCCGCTTATACCCTCATGAAAAATAAGAAATCCAGACACAGACTGGAGGAAATATCACGCAAATACGCCATTCGCGTCTTTATGAAAGCCGGGAACATCTTTAACAATGGCTTTAAAAAGGGAGGCCTGAGCACGTTTGGACCTTAATGGGCACCACGAGGGAACAGCAAAAGAAAACTCTTCCCTTTTATTGTGTTTTAGCTTTTGTTTCGTGTATGTGTATGTTTTATTACATACTTTTCTGGTTGTATTTTAAGCATGCTTTACTATGTGCTTCTGCAGACTGTGTTGTGCCCCACCCTGAGCCGAAAGGAGAGGTGAGATAATAATAATAATAATAATAATAATAATAATAATAATAAATTATATTTAATAATAATATTATAATATAATATAATCTATATAAATACAATGTAATGTTCGTTTGTGGGATTAACCACTGGTCGAATTGACACCAAATTTGGACACGCTTAATAACCCAATGTATGTCCTTCACTCAAAAAAATTGATTTTGTCATTTTGGAGTTGTAGTTGCTGGGATTTATAGTGCACCTACAATCAAAGAGCATTCTGAACCCCACAGACAATAGAATTGGACCAAACTTGGCACACAGTTCTCCCATGAACAACAGAAAATACTGGAAGGGTTTGGTGGGCAGTATCCTTTGGTTTTGGAGTTGTAGTTCACCTACATCCAGAGAGCACTGTGGACTCAAGCAATGATGGATCTGGACCAAACTCTACATGAATATTCAATATGCCCAAAGGTGAACACTGGTGGAGTTTGGGGAAAATAGAATCTTGACATTGGGGAGTTTTAGTTGCTGGGATTTATAGTTCACCTACAATCAAAGAGCATTCTGAACCCCACCAACAATAGAATTGGGCCAAACCTCCAACACAGAACCCCCATGACCACCAAAGTCGACCACAGCAACGCGTGGCAGGAGACGGCTAGTCTACATAAATAAAAATGTAATGTTCGTTTGTGGGATTAACAGAACTAAAAAACCACCAGACGAATTGACACCAAATTTGGACACAAGACACCTAACAACCTAATGTATGTCCTTCACTCAAAAAAAAATTGATTTTGTCATTTGGGAGTTGTAGTTGCTGGGATTTATAGTTCACCTACAATCAAAGAGCATTCTGAATCCCACCGACAATAGAATTGGACCAAACTTGGCACACAGTTCTCCCATGACCAACAGAAAATTCTGGAAGAGTTTGGTGGCCAGTGTCCTTTGGTTTTGGAGTTGTAGTTCACCTACATCCAGAGATCACTCAAACAATGATGGATCTGGACCAAACTCTACACGAATACTCAATATGCCCAAATGTGAACACTGGTAGACTTTGGGGAAAATAGAATCTTGACATTCGGGAGTTTTAGTTGCTGGGATTTATAGTTCACCTACAATCACAGAGCATTCTGAACCCCAACAATGGTAGAATTGAGCCAAACCTCCCACACAGAACCCCCATGTGGGCCACAGCAACGCGTGGCAGGGGACAGTTAGTATATAATAATAATAATAATAATAATAATAAGTAAATTTAATAATAATAATAGTTTAAAATAATGGAAATGTAATAATAACAGCAATAATAGAGTAAAATAATAAATATAATAATAGAGTAAAATAATGCAAATATAATAATAAATATAGTAAAATAATAAATGTAATAATAACAATAATAACAACAACAACGGAGTAAAATAATAAATAACCTTGACTCGAGTATAAGCTGAGGGAGGCTTTTTCAGTCTAAAAAAGGGATGAAAAAGTCAGCTTATAGTCGAGTATATACAGTAAATCTTTCCTCCCTAAACCGAATAGTTATTAAATTTTAGTATTATGTTTTTATAATATTTGAGTTGAAGTCCACATTTTAAAGCAGCCGTGCAAGATTCCACTTCTGTTATTGTTTGGACTAAAAACCGGAGTGGATCCAATGATCCACCATAGAATCATAGAATCATAGAATCCTAGAGTTGGAAGAGACCTCATGGGCCATCCAGTCCAACCCCATTCTGCCAAGAAGCAGGAATATTGCATTCAAATCACCCCTGACAGATGGCCATCCAGCCTCTGCTTAAAAGCTTCCAAAGAAGGAGGCTCCACCACACTCCGGGGCAGAGAGTTCCACTGCTGAACGGCTCTCACAGTCAGGAAGTTCTTCCTAATGATCCCAACATGGGATCAATCTGGTAGACACATCTTATTGTCACATCCAGGCAGGCTTGAACTCAATGTGCATCCATCACAAAAGCACCAACGAAATCAATTAAGAGCAGAGCGACATTATAAACAGGAGATCATTTCAGAGCCAAAAGAGAAAGGAAATTAAACCCGAGCTGCTCTTGTCCTCGTGAGCCAAAGCGACAGCGAGAGTCGACTTCTCGGCAGCCGGCTCCCTCTCGGCTGCTCATTAATGGAAAACCACATTTGAAAGCTTGCAGATAATTAAATAAGAGCATCGCAGAAAGGATATTGTTGCATTTCCACTTTTTCCCCTCCTGGGAGTTCAGTTATAAAAAGGCTCTGATTGGCATGCAAGTCCATGTTGGGGAATGCGCCCACACCTTTCTGAAAAATACATATTTCTGGCAGCGAGGCTTTGACAATGGGCGCCTGATGTGTAAAGATGGGCACCATTTTCAGCCCATTTCATTTCCATATTGGCATGCAGCACAATATAACATCCTTTGTTGGGCCATCCACAAATGCACAAAATACATTCAGTCTCATTGTTCTTCTGTGCCCCAAGTGGGAGTGATTTGCAACTTTTCAAATGGTGTCGCTCCAGGTTTTAAACTGAATTTAAAGAAGCTCTGCATGGTTTACAATGCTATCTGAACAACTGACTGTGTTGGAAAGGTCTCCCAAGCCTAAATTTCTGTTAAGAGAGCTTAGCTATGGTTTGTCATAGTGTCAAGACCAGGCCCGTAGCCAGGATTTCGTTTTTTTTTTTGGGGGGGGGGGGGGCTGAAGTTTTTTTCAGGGGGGGCTGAGTTTTGGGGGGGCTGAGTTTTGGGGGGGGGGGCTGAGTCTGAGTGAAAGAGGGTCTAGCCTAGCAAACCTTTTGTATCATTTATTTATTTATTTATTTATTTATTTATTTGTTGCATTTGTTGACCGCCGTTCTCAGCCCTAGGGCGACTCACGGCGGTGTACAACATATAAAAGACAATTCACAATAAAGCAATAACAAAAGATCAACATACCACTAAAATATTATCATATAATTACACTAAATAGTCCGCTCCGTCTCAACGTAGAATCATATCCAAACTCGTAATCCATATTCCGTTCCAGTTGTCAATTACCAATTAATATAGCACTCAGTTAAATGCCTTCTCAAATAGCCATGTCTTTAGGCTCTTACGGAAAGACAAAAGGGAGGGCGCCTGTCTGATGTCTACAGGGAGGGTGTTCCACAGCCGGGGGGCCACCACCGAGAAGGCCCTCTCTCTCGTCCCCGCCAGGCGTGCCTGTGAGGCAGGCGGGATCGAGAGAAGGGCCTCCCCAGACGATCTCAAGGCCCTCGTGGGCTCATAGGCCGAGATGCGGTCCGAAAGGTATTTTGGGCCGGAACCGTTTAGGGCTTTGTAGGATAACACCAGCACCTTAAATTGGGCCCGGTAGCAGATCGGCAGCCAGTGGAGCTGGAACAACAGGGGCGTTGTATGCTCCCTGCGTCCCGCTCCTGTTAGTAACATGGCTGCCGCGCGCTGGACTAGCTGAAGCTTCCGGGCCGTCTTCAAGGGCAGCCCCACGTCATTACCCCTATGCATATGGGATATATTGAGTATGGTGATCAGATCATGATATGAATAAACGTAACAGTTTAAATAATGCACCAATAAGGCCTTTTTGCGAACCACCATGAAAATTTCGGGGGGGGGGGGGGGGCTGAAGCCCCCCAAGCCCCCCCCCCTTCCCGGCTACATGCCTGGTCAAGACACTTATATATATATATATATATATATATATATATATATATATATATATTATTGAATTTTCACCAAAATTTACATGAAAAACACATACATCCCCGATCACCACACAGAATCCCCCAAACCCACAAAAGATACAAGACATAAACAACACCCTAACCTACACCCTAGTGTGACTTCCCTTCTTCTTACTTTCCTCTAATTCAGTGTTTCTCAACCTTCCTAATGCTGTGACCCCCTAATAGAGTTCCTCATGTTATGGTGACCCCCAACCATAACATTATTTTTGTTGGTACTTCATAACTGTCATTTTGCTACTGTTATGAATTATAATGTAAATATCTGATATGCAGGATGTATTTTCAATCCCAAATACCCAATATGCTCAAATTTGAATACTAGTGGGATGGGGGTGGTTGATTTTGTCATTTGGGAATGTTGGAGTTGCTGGGATTTATAGTTCACCTAAAATCAAAGAGCCTTTTGAACTTCACCAGTGATGGAATTGAATCAAACTTGGGACACAGAATTCCTATGACCAAGAGAAAATACTGGGAAGGTCTGGAGGACTTTGACCTTGAGTTTTTGGAGTTGTAGTTCACCTACACCCAGAGAAAACTGTGGACTCAAGCAATGATGGATCTGGATCAGACTTGGCACAAATACGCAATATGCCCAAATGTGAACACTGGTAGAGTTTGGAGAAAATATACCTTGCCATTTGGGAGTTGTAGTTGTTGGGATTTATAGTTTACTCACAATGAAATAGCATTCTGAACCCCACCGATAGAATTGGACCAAACTTTCCACACAGAACCCCCATGACCAACAGAAAATACTATGTTTTCTGATGGTCTTTGGCGACCCCTCTGACACCCCCTCGCGACCCCCACAGGGGTCCCGACCCCCAGGTTGAGAAACACTGCTCTAATTGTTTTCTGTCTTCCCCTTTTCACTTCTTCTTCATTCCAGCTTCATTTAGTAATATGTTAACAAGGGGACTATATACATTACTTCACACTCTCTTATTTAAATTTCATTTATCCAATCTCTCCTTTCTATATATTCTTCCATAAGTTTCCAGTCTGTTGGTTTCATACCTCGTCCATTGCTTTGTCTTAACCAATATGTTAATTCATCAGTAATTTTTTTAATCCAGTCCATTTTTTGAGGGATTTTTTCCTGTTTCCACAGTTTAGCTAGAACCATTCTTGCAGCTGTGGCAAAAAAGGTAAATAGTTTCTCTTTATTTTTGTCTTTAAATATGTCCGAGTCAAACATACCCAATAGATACATCTCTGGCCTAAATGGGAATTCCATTTTTAGTATTTTAGTATTTAGTATTTTTAGTATTTTTTTACATTCTATATGGATCATTTTCCAGTATTTGTTTATTTTTTCACACGACCACCAGAGATGGTAAAATGTTCCTTCTTGGCTCTTACACTTCCAACATTTATTATCAACCTGTTTATACATAGTATTCAATTTTTGGGGAGTCATATACCACCTATGTAGCATCTTTAGCCAATTTTCTTGAAGGTCCGATGCATAGGTATATTTTAGGGCTGGGCGGTTTCGTTTCGTAATTTCGTAATTCATTAAAAATTCATTATTTTTTTGATAACGAAGCGATATTGAAACATTCAGGAGCAACTAAAAAACAAAACAATTTTTTCCAATTCGTTTCATAATTGATTCATTATTGATTTGTTATTGATTTGTTATTGATTCGTAAATGTTTCGTTATTATTTCCGCATGTCTGGTGCAAGTTTTAGGGTTGCTGTTTGTTTTCTCAGTGAAAAAAAAATATAATTATCACACCAACAGTCAACAACAGGGGGAGAGGGAAGCTTCAGAAGTTTTTTTAGCGTATTGTGCAATCGCAGCCGCCATTAACGAATCGATTCGTAATCGATTCGTAATTGTTTCGTAATTGTTTTATGATTTCCGAAATTTCGTAAATATCGAACTTTTCTTAAGGAAAATTTCGGAATTCTTTTAAATAACGAAACGCAAAAAACCCCTAAAAACGAATCAAGTTTAGAAACAAATTTTTCCGTGTTTGGACAGCCCTAGTATATTTCAGTCTCTTTGTCCATATTTCTTCCCACTCTTCAAGTTGAATTGTTCTCCCAATATTTTTGGCCCAGTCAAGACACTTAGTTGTGTGTTGGAGCTTAGATATCTAAAACCATGGTTTGCTGTGTGGTCTAGACAATTGGCTACATATTGGAATGGAAACCTGCTACAAAACAGGAGCTTCTTTGTTGAGTTCCAGGGCCAGAGAAGCAGATGGCGGAAACAGAAGAACGGCCTGCCTCAGGGGAGCGTGCTTGCTCCATCCATGTTCAACATTTACACAAATGGCCAGCCACTGCCAGAAGGGACAGAGAGTTTCATCTATGCTGATGATCATGCCATCACCGCTACAGCAGGGAACTTTGAAATGGTTAAACAGAAGCACTCCAAATAGTGCTCTTACTGTCTCTTACAGGAAAAACCAGCTTATTCCTAATCCATCTAAATCGCAGACGTGTGTTTTTCATCTTAAATATTGATGGGGCAAGCACGCTCCGCTGAGGCAGACTGTTCTTCTGTCTTCGCCAGCTGTTTCTCTGGCCCTAGAATTCAACAAAAAGCTCCTGTTTTGTAGCAGATTTCCCATGAAGCAGGTCAGTTGGTGATATCATACGTTTTTTCTCAGGAGAAGGCAATGATTTACAGTATTTCATCACCTGACATCCGCCAGGAAGTAGCAGCCAATACCAAGAACCAAGGCAGTGACAAAGAATCATAGAATAGATCATAGAATCATAGAGTGGCTTCAGGACTTTGGAGAGGGCCTTTCACATTCAATCCTATAACATTATGGGGTTTCTGTATATCAGCAGGTGATTAAAAGCAGTGTTTTTCAACCTTCCTAATGCTGCAACCCCTTAATACAGTTCCTCATCTCATGGTGACCCCCCAACCATAACATTATTTTCATTGCTTCATCACTGTCATTTTGCTACTGTTCAACCATCTCAAGCAGGGAGCTTTGAGATGGTTGAACAGAAGCTCTCCGAAGCTCTAGGTGTTCTTACTGCCTATTATAGGGAAAACCAGCTGATCCCAAATCCATCTAAAATACAGACATGTGCTTTTCACCTTAAGAACAGACAAGCATCCTGAACTTTGAGGATTACCTGGGAAGGAATCCCCCTTGAGCATTGCTTGGGAGTCACTCTGGACTGTGCTCTGACCTACAAGAAGCATTGCATGAATATCAAGAAAAAAGTGGGCACTAGAAACAATATCATACGAAAGCCGACTGGTACAACCTGGGGATCACAACCAGATACAGTGAAGTCATCTGCCCTTGCGCTGTGCTACTCTGCTGCTGAGTACACATGCCCAGTGTGGAACACATCTCACCATGCTAAAACAGTAGATGTGGCTCTTAATGAGACATGCCACATTATCATGGGGTGTCTGCGCTCTACACCACTGGAGAAATTACACTGTTTAGCCAGTATTGCACCACCTGACATTCGCCGGGAAGTAGCCACCAATAGTGAAAGGACCAAGGCAGTGACATCTCCGGCCCATCCCTTGATTGGGTATCAGCCAGCACGTCAACAACTTAAATCAAAAAATAGTTTTCTTAGATCTACAGAGACACTCGCTGGAACACCCCAGCAAGCGAGAGTCCAAAAGTGGCAGGCTCAAACCCAGAATCTCAATCAATGGCTGATACCAAATGAGAGACTCCCCCCTGGGCAAACTGGGTGACTTGGAGGATGATGAACAGACTGAACTCTGGCACCATGATATGCAGAGCCAACCTTAGGAAATGGGGCTTCAAAATGGAATCCACGACATGCGAGTGTGGAGAAGAGCAAACCACTGACCACCTGCTGCGATGCAACCTGAGCCCTGCCACATGCACCATGGAGGACCTTCTTGCGGCAACACCAGAGGCACTCCAAGTGGCCAGCTACTGGCCAAAGGACATTGAATCAATACCAAGTTTACAAACTTTGTGGTTTGTTTGCTTGCTAAAAAAATGCAATACAACTGTTTGGTTTGCTCCTGACACAATAAATAATTATGAATTGTAATGTAAATACCTGTTATGCAGAATGTACATCATTCACTGGACCAAATTTGGCACAAATACCCAACGATGGAACTGAACCAAACTTGGCACACAAAACTCCCATGACCAATGGAAAAAACTGAAAGGGTATTTAATAATTCTTAGGGTTGAGGGGGATTGATTTTGTCATTTGGGAGTTGTAGTTGCTGGGATTTATAGTTCACCTACAATCAAAGAGCATTCTGAACCCCACCAATGATGGAATTGAGCACACAGAACTCCCATGATTAACAGAAAATGATGGAAGGGTTTGGTGGGCATTGAGTTTGGGAGTTGTAGTTCACTTATATCCAGAGAGCACTGTGGACTCAAACAATGATGGATCTAAACCAAGCTTGGCATGAATACTCAATATGGCCAAATGTGAACACTGGTGTTGTTTGGGGAAAATAGATCATGACATTTGGGAGTTGTAGTTGCTCGGATTTATAGTTCATCAAAGAGCATTCTGAACTTCACCAACAATGGAATTGAGCCAAACTTGGCACACAGAACTCCCATGATTAATAGAAAATGATGGAAGGGTTTGGTGGGCATTGACCTTGAGTTTGGTAGTTGTAGTTCACCTGTATCCAGAGAGCACTGTGGACTCAAACTATGATGGATCTGAACCAAAGTTGGCACGAATACTCAATATGCCCAAATATGAACAATGTTGACGTTTGGGGGAAAAAGAACCTGACATTTGGGAATTGTAGTTGCTGGGATTTATAGTTCACCTACAATCAAAGAGCATTCTGAACCCCACCAATGATGGAATTGAGCCTTACTTGGTACACAGAACTCCCATGACCAACAGAAAATACTGTGTTTTCTGATGGTCTTTGGTGACCCCTCTGACATCCCCTTGTGACCCCCTCCCAGGGGTGCCGATCCCCAAGTTGAGAAACACTGATTTAAAGGCACATATGCACACAAATAGGGTGTGTAAATGTATATTTATCGGATGACACAATAAATAAACCCTAAAGCAGGCATGGGCCAACTTCAGATTCCCTTCAAGGTGTTTTGGACTTCAACTACCACAATTCCAAACAGTCTCAAGTGGAGAGCGGGAAAAGGAAAGGGCCTGAAGCTGTTAGGAATTGTGGGAGTCCAAAACACATGGAAGGCCAAAGTTTGCCCATACCTGTTACAAAATATTCTTTTCATTCCAAGGCAACGTCTTTTAAGAGAATCGAAGTTAGCAAAGAAGGGGGAAAAGGACCCAATTGATTTTAGAAAGGATTTTAGAAAGGAGATTCCATCTGAACATGAGGAAGAACTTCCTGACTGTGAGAGCCGTTCAGCAGTGGAACTCTCTGCCCCGGAGTGTGGTGGAGGCTCCTTCTTTGGAAGCTTTTAAGCAGAGGCTGGATGGCCATTTGTCAGGAGTGATTTGAATGCAATATTCCTGCTTCTTGGCAGAATGGGGTTGGACTGGATGGCCCATGAGGTCTCTTCCAACTCTTTGATTCTATGATTCTATGATTCTAAAAAGGGCCACCTTCCACCCTCCACTGTTTCAGAAAATTGACTTTCCAAATAGCCTTCTTCCTTATTAGCTCATTAACGAATAGCATCCATTTCAATTAACACTGCAATTTCAGGACATAAATTCCTCACGCTACCGTTGCATTAAGCACCTGCAAAAGTATGCCAAATTAATTGCGAAAAAGACCAGAGTTTACCCTTATCTTTCCATTGGCTGCTTAACGAACATGCTTAACGAGAAGCATTTACTTCCTAATTAGCATCACAAGGACACCTTTAAAAAATACATTACAGATGTTTCCCTTCTCCTTTCATCCCATTGAGGAAATTGTCCCATTCTGCATCATCGTAGGGTTGGGTCTGGCCATGACTGGCCTCAGCTTTTAGCTTTTAAACGGAGGTTGGATGACCATCTGTCGGGGGTGCTTTGAATGCAATTTTCCTGCCTCTTGACAGGGGGTTGGACTGGATGGCCCATGAGGTCTCTGCTTCCTTGGAGACTAGGACGTGGAAAAATGGCTTCAAACTACAAGAGAGGAGATTCCATCTGAACATGAGGAAGAACTTCCTGACTGTGAGAGCCGTTCAGCAGTGGAACTCTCTGCCCCAGAGTGTGGTGGAGGCTCCTTCTTTGGAAGCTTTTAAGCAGAGGCTGGATGGCCATTTGTCAGGGGTGATTTGAATGCAATATTCCTGCTTCTTGGCAGAATGGGGTTGGACTGGATGGCCCATGAGGTCTCTTCCAACTCTTTGATTCTATGATTCTATTCTATGATTCTTCCAACTCTAGGATTCTATTATTGTATTGTCGAAGGCTTTCATGGCTGGAATCACTGGGTTGTTGTAGGTTTTTCCGGGCTATATGGCCATGTTCTAGAGGCATTTTCTCCTGACGTTTCGCCTGCATCTATGGCAAGCATCCTCAGAGGTAGTGAGGTCTGTTGGAAGTAGGAAAATGGCTTTATATATCTGTGGAATGACCAGGGTGGGACAAAGAACCCTTGTCTGCTGGAGCTAGGTGTGAATGTTTCAACTGACCACCTTGATTAAGCAAAACAACAGAGAGTAAACAATCAGGCACATCAAATCACCTCTCAACAAAAGATTCCCCCCGGCACTTCCAAGCCATTAAATGCTAATCAAGGTGGTCAGTTGAAACATTCACACCTAGCCCCAGCAGACAAGAGTACTTTGTCCCACCCTGGTCATTCCACAGATATATAGACCCTTTTTCCTAGTTCCAACAGACCTCACTACCTCTGAGGATGCTTGCTATAGATGCACGCGAAACGTCAGGAGAAAATGCCTCTAGAACATGGACATATAGCCCAGAAAAACCTAAAACAACCCAGATTCTATTATTCTATCTTCCTTTGATATTGTTTCATGGCAGATGGTGAAGTCTACACATTGGTGTTCAGTTCTCCAGTTCTTCAATTCTGGGAGGGATGGATTACTGTCTCCCAAAGCAGTTACTATATTCCCAACTCAAGAACGGGAAACGTAATGTTGGTGGACAGGGAAAAAAGACTGAAATATGGTCTTAAAGCCAACCTTAAAAATTGTGGCACAGACACCAAGAACTGGGAAGCCCTGGCCCTCGAGTTCTCTAACTTGAAATCAGCTGTGACCAGCAGTGCTGCAGAAATCAAAGAGGCATGAATGGAGGGCAAAAGGGGAAAACGTGCCAAGAGGAAGAAGGAATGCCAAGCCAATCTTGACCGGGACCACCTTCCACCCAGAATCCGATGTCCTTACTGCAGGAGAACATGCTCCACAGCCACCTATTAACCCACCACCAAGACACTATGCTTGGAGGGCCATCATCCTTCAGCTACGAGGGATCACTAACTAAGTAAGTAAGTTATAGCTAAGCTCTATAGGAAGTGAATATAATGGAGATCTGACTTACCACAAGGGAGAGTGGCCTTTTCCACGACACAACGCCAATCAGACCCGACAACAGCACCTGAAAGCAAATCAAAAGTATTAGAAGAACCTCAAGAGATCCATATGAGCAAAGACCTACAGTGCAGTTCAGAGAAGGTTGCCTTTTTTTGCTTTTGGTATCTAACTGTATATTATTATTATTAATTATATATATATATATATATATATATATATATATATATATATATATATATATATATAATATGTTCGTTTGTGGAATTAACAGAACTCAAAAACCACTGGATGAATTGACACCAAATTTGGACACAAGACACCTAACAACCCAATGTATGTCCTTCACTCAAAACATGATTTTGTCATTTGGGAGTTGTCATTGCTGGGATTTGTAGTTCACCTACAATCAAAGAGCATCGTGAACCCCACCAATGATGGAATTAAACCAAACTTGGCACACAGAACCCCCATGGCTAACAGGAAACACTAGAATTCTGAACCCCACCAATGATAGAATTGGGGTAAACCTCCCACACAGAACTCCATGACCAACAGAAAATACTGGAAGGGTTTGGTGGGCAGTGTCCTTTGGTTTTGGAGTTGTGGTTCACCTACATCCAGAGATCACTGTGGACTCAAACAATGTTGGATCTGGACCAAACTCTACACAAATACTCAATATGCCCAAATGTGAACACTGGTGGAGTTTGGAGAAAATAGAATCTTGGCATTTGGGAGTTGTAGTTGCTGGGATTTATAGTTCACCTACAATCACAGAGCATTCTTAACCCCACCAATGATGGGATTGAACCAAACTTGGCACACGGTTCTCCCATGAGCAACAGAAAATACTGCAAGGGTTTGGTGGGCAGTGTCCTTTGGTTTTGGAGTTGTAGTTCACCTACATCCAGAGATCACTGTGGACTCAAACAATGATGGATCTGCACCAAACTCTACATGAATACTCAATATGCCCAAATGTGAACACTGGTGGAGTTTGGAGAAAATAGAATCTTGGCATTTGGGAGTTGTAGTTGCTGGGATTTATAGTTCACCTACAATCACAGAGCATTCTGAACCCCACCAGTGATAGAATTGGGCCAAACCTCCCACACGGAACCCCGATGTGGGCCACAGCAACGCGTGGCAGGGGACGGCTAGTAATAATAATAATAATAATAATAATAATAATAATAATAATAACAATCCCAGTGGTGATCGGCACACTGGGTGCAGTGCCTAAAGACCTTGGCCTGCACTTAAACACAATCGGCGCTGACAAGATTACCATCTGCCAGGTGCAAAAGGCCACCTTACTGGGATTTGCATGCATTATTTGCCGATACATCACACAGTCCTAGACACTTGGGAAGTGTCCGACGTGTGATCCAATACAACAGCTAGCAGAGTGTCTGCTGTGGACTCATCTTGTTGTGTTTCAAGTAATAATAATAATAATAATAATAATAATAATAATAATATACAGTTTATTTATATTCCGCCCCATCTCTGGGCGTCTTACAGAACACATAGATGGCAAACATTCAGTGCTGTCATACAATTACCAAGGATCGACAACACACAATACAGAGGTAAAGGCTTTCCCATCTTTTCCCATCTCTGGCATCTGGAGGTTGTGTTCAACTCTGGCCAAAGCGCTTTGTTGTCCATAGACTTCCTCCCAATCGAAATACTGGCATTTTCTTATGGGCACCTTTTATCACCTCCCTGCTTAAAGCAGAACCTATTTATCTACTCACATTGCTGTTTTCAATCTGCTAGGTGAGCAGAAGCTGGGGCTGACAACGGGAGCTCACCCAGACCCGGGCTTGAACTGCCAACCTTTTGATCAACAAGATTTATGCAGTTTAGCAGTTTAACCCACTGCGCTAAGCTCGTCCGCTTCTCTCTTTTGGTTTATGTAGCATTATCCCCTTCTCCAGTGAATCACTCCATCTCGCCATATGACCAAAGTACAAAAAAAGTAAAACAGCCTAAGCATACAAAGTACAACATAATGGTGCACCACCAAACAACAACTCTCGCAGCATTGTGTAGGGAAAATAGATCTTCACATTTGGGAGTTGTAGTTGCGGGGATTTATAGTTCACCTACAATCAAAGAGCATTCTGAACCCCACCAATGATGGAATTGAACCAAACTTGGCACACAGTTCTCCCATGACTATCAGAAAATATGGAAGGGTTTGGTGGCCATTGACCTTGAGTTTTGGAGTTGTAGTTGCTGGGATTTATAGTTCACCTACAATCAAAGAGCATTCTGAACTTCACCATCGATGGAATTGAACCAAACTTGGCACGCAGAACTCCCACGACTATCAGAAAATACTGGAAAGGTTTGGTGAGCATTAATCTTGAGTTTTGTAGTTGTAGTTCACCTCCACCAAGAGAGCACCGTGGACTCAAACAATGATGGATCTGGACCAAATTTAGTACAAATACTCAATATGCCCAAATGTGAACACTAGTGCAGTTTGGGGAAAATAGACCTTGACATTTGGGAATTGTAGTTGCTGGGATTTATAGTTCACCTACAATCAAAGAGCATTCTGAACCCCACCAATGATGGAATTGAAACAAACTTGGCACACAGAACTTCCATGACTATCAGAAAATACTGGAAGGGTTTGGTGGCCATTGACCTTGAGTTTTGGAGTTGTAGTTGCTGGGATTTATAGTTCACCTACAATCAAAGAGCATTCTGAACTGCACCAATGATATAATTGAACCAAACTTGGCACAGAACTCC